>NC_048224.1:61313680-61469462 GCF_002007445.2 Ailuropoda melanoleuca | reverse complement strand
TTGTTGTGTTTTGTTTTTTGTGGGTTTTTTTTTTTTTTTTACTATGAACTATTTTAAGCACACAGAAAAGAGAACAATATGAGGCTGGTCACCTTTTAACATTTTCCCACAACTGCTTCAAATTCTTTTTTATTGGTTGATTGAGTGATTGAAATTCCTCTCTTCTTTAGAGGAAACAATATATTGTAAAGTTGAAGCCATATTGTATATGTCCTCCAATTCCCCACCTCCCACTCCCCAGCTTTTCAAAGGTAAACCCTATTTGGATCTTGCAATTTACATTCTCATGATGTACTTTGCTTTTGTTGTTGTTATTTTGTAAGACATGTCTCACTCTTTTCCAAAGTTAGTTTCTACATATCATGTATTATCCTTTGCTTAATCAATTAAATGTATTCTTCCTGTTTTGTATATACCTTACATATGCATATTTTATCCCTTCCTCTGTCTACATTTTTAAAGAAGTTTTTATTTTAATTCCAATTAGTTAACATACAATGTTATATTAGTTAACATACAATGTTATATTAGTTTCAAATGTAAAATATAGTGATTCAGCACTTACATATAACACCTGGTGCTCCTCACAAGTGTACTTCTTAATCCCCATCACCTATTTCCCCCATCCCCCACCCACCTCCCCTCTGGTAACCATCAGTTTGTTCTCCATAATTAAGAGTCTGTTTCTTGGTTTATCTCTCTCTCTCTCTCTCTTTTTTTTTCCCTTTGCTGTTTGTTTCTTGAATTCCACATATGAGTGAAATCATATGGTATTTGTCTTCCTCTGATTTACTTTGCTTAGCATTAATCTTTCTAGTCACACCCAAGTCATTGTGAATAGCACGATTTCATTCTTTTTCATGGCTGAGTAATATTCCATTGTGTTTATATCTCACATCTTCTCCATCCATTCATGTACGCTGCTGCTGAAAGTGATCTTCAGTACGTTCATTAAACAACATTCAGTGCTTATAATTTTCAATTCATACTCCAAGAAATACTTAATAAACCTGTGTTAACATTTCTTTTTTTTCCCTTTTAAGGATTTCTCTCAGATAATTTCTCTATTCGAAATAAACACCAAGTCTATTTCAAGCTGAGTGCTCTCCTCAATTGACACTTTCTCCTTAAAAATAAAGTAATTTAGAGAACAAAAAATATTTGTAAAGACTCAAATACACCTCTTTTTCTGGGAGACAATGGTTTTGGAAAAAAACAAAGCAAAACCTTGTCTTATAATAATACACAATTTTATTCTATAAATACAAAAGAACCTGTGCATAATATGTATATATCTGCACATAAGGCATTACTTTTAGATCACTGAGATAGCCAAAAGTACTTAAAAAATGACATCATTTTAGGGGCACCTGGGTGGCTCAGTCAGTTAAACATCCAACTCTTGATTTCAGTTCAGGTCATGATCTTAAAGTCATGAGATCAAATCCTGCATTGGGCTCCATGCTGGGTGTGGAGCCTGCTTAAGATTCTCCCTCCCTTTCCCTCTGCCCCTTCTACACCCTCCACCCCTGCACACTCTCTCTCTCAAAAGAAAGGAAAAAATGACATCATTTTCTTTATACAGGAAAAAAGAATTAAATAAAAATTTTAAAACAAAACAACAAAACCAATCCATTATCCCACAAAGAAAATCAACAGAGACAAAAGAAAATATGGGGACTATTTATTTTAGTGGGTTCTTCTTCTTCTTCTTCTTCTTCTTTTGTATTACATATAAAATCTTAGAGTAATTTTTAAATGATATTAAAAAGCAACACACAATTCTGTGAAAAAATCATTCACAATAAAATTATAAAATACCTGAATAGTGTATCAGAGTCACTTAAAAATAAATTGAGAAATGGAAGGAAAGATAAAAGGGAAGTGAAGAAAAAGATAAAACAGAAAATTGGGTAGAGAGATATAAAAAATCAGGGAAAAAATCAGACATCTTGCAACTACATGTAGAGGAAAAATGGCAGAAAAACACATACAGAAAAATAACATGGATAACATGGAGATGTACAGAATAGTACAGAGAAAATCTATGGGAAAGGCATATCCATAAAGAAAGCTCACTCATTGGCACCTGTGTTGCCATACTCCCTAGCTTTCCTCTTATTTCTCTGGCCATTCCTTCTCAATGTCTTTGCTGGCTCCTGTTCTGTCTGACCACTAAATATTGGCATTCCCAAGGATGGCCCTAAGCCCTCTTCTCTGTTCTAGCTAAACTCTTTCTTTAAGTGATGTCGTACATGCCCATCATCCATGGCTTTAAATAATGATACTTCTCCCAAAGTCTTTCACTTCTCACCTTTTTCTGAGCTCTAGCCTCATAGAACCAACTAGATATTTCTTTCTAATATTGGCTAGGAATCTCAAGCTTTAAATGTCCCAAACATAACACAATTAGTATGTTTATAGGCTCAGTCTACAGTAGTTTTCCCTTCCCATGCTCAATTCTGAAAACTCTCCTTCTCCTTCAACTGTCCACATCTAATTATCACTAAAGCCTGATGTTTCCTTTTTTTTTTAAATCTCTCTCTTTTTTTTTTAATGATTTTTTATTATATTATGTTAGTCACCATACAGTACATCCCCGGATTCCGATGCAAAGTTCGATGCTTCATTAGTTGCGTATAACACCCAGTGCACCCTGCAATACGTGCCCTCCTTACTACCCATCACCAGCCTATCCCATTCCCCCACCCCCCTCCCCTCTGAAGTCCTCAGTTTGTTTCTCATAGTCCATAGTCTCTCATGTTTCATTCCCCCTTCTGATTACCCCCCCTTTCTTTATCCCTTTCTTCCCCTACCGATCATCCTAGTTCTTATGTTCCATAGATGAGAGAAATCATATGATAATTGTCTTTATCTGTAAAGCCTGATGTTTCTTAAGAATGAATCTCAAATCTTTCCAAGTATACACCTAAATTTTTAAAAAATTAAATATTGAGTAGACGCAACTAACAGTATATCTGTATGGTATAAATAATACAACAAACACCCAAGTATGAACTACCTACTAATGTATTATTTTTGTTTTAAAAATTATAGTAAAATACACATAACATAAAATTTACGATTTTAATCAATTTAAAGTGTACAGCGCAGTGCTATTAAGTACATTCACATTGTTGTGCTATTGTCACCACCATCTATCTCTGGAACTCTTTTCATTTTGTTAAACAGAAACTCTGTCTCCATTAAATAATAACTCCCCCATTCCCTACTCCTCTCAGACCCAGGCAACCACCATTCTACTTTCTGTCTCTATGAAATTGACTGTTCTAGGTATCTCATAAAAGTGGAATCATATAGTATTTGTCTCTTTGTGACTGGCAGATTTCACTTAGCATCATGTTTTTGAGGCTCACCTACGCTGTGGCATGAATCAGAATTCCTTCATTTTTAAGGCTGAATAATATCCATTGTATGTACAGATCACATTTTTAAAAAAGATTTTATTTATTTATTTACTTGAGAGAGAGAAAGTGACTAAGAGAGCAAACAAGCCAGGGATGGGGCAGAGGGAAAGGGAGAAGCAGACTCCCTGCTGAGCAGGGAGCCCGATGTGGGACTCAATCCCAGGACGTTGGAATCATGACCTGAGCTGAAGGCAGATGCTTAACCAACTGAGCCACCCAAGAGCCCTATATCACATTTTCTTTATTCATTCATCCAATAATGAACATTTGGGTTGCCTCCACTTTCTGACTACTTTTTGAATAATCCTGCTATGAACACATGTGTACAAATATCTCTGAGTCCCTGCTTTTAATTCTCTTCGGCATATACCCAGAAATGGAATTGCTGAGTCATATGGTAATTCTATTTTTAATTTTTTGACTCTATTGTTTTCCATAGCAGCTACTATTTTACATTGCACCAACAGTGAACAGGGCTCCAATTTCTCCATGTCCTCACCAATACTTGTTCTTTTCTGGGTTTTTTTGTTTTGCTTTGTTTTTGTTTTTGTTTTTTTATAGGAGTCATCCTAATGGGTGCGAGGTGGTATCCAACTACCCATCTTAAGAAACAGAATATAATCATTACCTTGAAAGTGTCTGTGACCTGTGTCCCAACTGTATTCTCTTCTGCTCCCTTTCAGAAACTACCACCACACCGATGTTTGTGTTTATCACTCAGTTCTACCACAGGTTTGTACCTTGTTTATATGTCTTTAGCCTAGTTTGTAGTATGTCTTTTTCACATTTTATATTTTATTTATTATTAATGAAGAGGCATTGCTGATGTTAATGTAGTCTATTAATCTTTTCATTTATGACTTGTGCCTTTTTTTACGTTAAGAAATACCTCTCTGAATGATAAATCAAATACTTCAAAATGTTAACATCTGGGGAATTCAGGTGAAGGTATCTGAGAATTCTTTGTACTGTATTTGCAACTTTTCTGCAAGGCTAAAATTATTTCAAAATAAAAAGTGAAAAAAAACCCCACCTTTCCTGTCCTAAAATCATAAAGATTTTTTCCAGTGTTTTCTTCCAAAAGTTTTACTGTTTGTCATTCATACTTAAGTCTTCAGTCTATTTGCAATTTTTGAGTATGGTATGAGGTAAAGGGTCAAACTGTACTTTTTTCCTTATTGTCTGGTTGTCCCTATTACCACTGATTGAAAAGTCCATCTTTTCACCATTGATTTTTTTTTCTAAATTATAACCACCCTAGTGAGTATGAAGTATTACATCGCTATAGATTTTAAATTCCCTGATGACTAATGAGCCTAAGCATCTTTTCATGTCCATATTAGTCATTTGAATATCTTCTTCAGAAAAATATTTATTCAAATCCTTCGACTGTTTTTTAATTGCATTGTTTGTCTTTTTATTACTGAGTTATAAATGTTCTTTATATATTCTGGATACCAGTCCCTTATCAGATATATGATTTGCAAATATTTTCTCCTATTCTTTGTGTTGTCTTTTTATTTTGCAATTCCACACATTTTAAAAATTCTGTATTGAGGCATAATTGACATATAACATACAATTTTAAATTTGATCAAGTTTAGTTTGTCTATTTTCCTTTTGTGCTTTTGGTGTCAAGAGACCATTGCCTAATCAAAGGTCATGAAGATTTACTTCTGTTTCCTTCTAAGAGCTGCATAGTTTTAGCTCATATTTGTAAGGAAGAGATCCAATTTCACACTTTTGCATATAGATATCCAGTTGTCCCAGCACAAGCTGTTTGTTGAAAATATGGTTCTTTCACCATTGAATTGTCTTGACAACCTTGTCAAACAACAATGGACCATAAATATAGAGGCTTATTTCTGGATTATCAATTCTATTCCATTGATTCTATTCCATTTATCTTTAAGCCATTACCACATTGTCTTGATTACTGCAGCTTTTCTGTAAGTTTTGAAATCAAGAAGTATAAATACTCCTATTGTTTTTTCAAGATTGTATTGGTCATTCCACGTCTTTATGTTTCCATATGAATTTTAGGATCAGCTTGTCAATTTCTGCAAGAAAGTAATCTGAGATTTTGATAGGGAGTGGACTGAATCTGTAGATCATTTGGGGGAGTACTGTCATCTTAACAATATCAAGGCTTCCAATCCATGAACATGTGATGTTTTTCCACTTATTTATATCTTTTAAAACTTTTTTCATTAATGTCTTATAGTTTCCAGTATACAAGTCTTGCATATCTTTTGTTCAGTTTATTCCTAACTATTTTATACTTTTTGATGCTATGGCAATCCTTGTCATATCTGTTATTAAATTATGCAAGTAAAATAAGCAGAAAGTTATGCTCATATTTTTTCTAAGCTCTGAAATATTTTGTTAGGTTGCAATTATCTATACTTTGAATATTTGGTAGAAGATGGGGGTAAAACCATCTCAACCTAGTGTTGTTTACTTTTCTTCAAAAAATTTTTTTATTATGTTATGTTAGTCACCACACAGTACATCCTTAGTTTTTTATGTAGTGTTCCATGATTTGTTGTTTGGATGTAACACCCAGTGCTCCATGCTATACGTGCCTTCCTTAATACTCATCACTGAACCTATCCCAATCCCCCAACCCTCCCCCTGAAATCCTCAGTTTGTTTCCCAGTGTCCATGGTCTCTTGTGGTTCATTCCCCCTTCTGTTTACCCCCTCTTCATTCTTCCCTTCCTTCTCCTACTGATCTCCCTGCTATTTCCTATGCTCCATAAATGATTGAAACCATACGATAATTGTCTTTCTCTGCTTGACTTATTTCACTTAGCATAATCTCCTCCAGTCCCGCCCATGTTGCTGCAAATGTTGGATAACCGTTCTTTCTAATAACTAAATAATATTCCATTGTATATATGGACCACATCTTCCTTATCCATTCATCTGTTGCACGGCATCTTGGCTCCTTCCAGAGCTCAGCTATTGTGGACAATGCTGCTAGGAACATTGGGGTGCATATGGCCCTTCTCTTCACTACGTCTGTTTCTTTGGGGTAAATACCCAGTAGTGCAATTGCTGGGTCATAGGGTAGCTCTATTTTTAACTTTTTGAGGGACCTCCACACTGTTTTCCATAGTGGCTATACCAACTTGCACTCCCACCAACAGTGTAAGAGGGTTCCCCTTTCTCCACATCCTCTCCAACATTTGTTGTTTCTTGCCGTATCAATTTTGGCCATTCTAACTGGCAGAAGGTGGTATCTCGATGTGGTTTTGATTTGAATTTCCCTGATGGCTAATGATGTTGAACATTTTTTCATGTGTCCATTAGCCATTTGTATGTCTTCATTGGAAAAGTGTCTGGTCATATCTTCTGCTCATTTTTTTTATTTGATTATTTGTTTCTTGTATTGAGTTTGAGAAGTTCTTTATAGATCTTGGATACCAGCCTTTTATCTGTAGTTTCATTTGCAAATATCTTCTCCCATTCTGTGGGTTCCCTCTTTGTTTTGATGACTGCTTCCTTTGCTGTGCAGAAGCTGTTTATCTTGATGAAATCCCAAAAGTTCATTTTTTCTTTTGTTTCCCTTGCCCTTGGAGATGTGTCATGAAAGAAGTTGTTGTGGCCAATGTTAAAGAGGTTACAGCCTATGTTCTCCTCTATGATTTTGATGGATTTCTGTCTCACATTTGAGGTAGTTCATCCATTTGGAGTTTATCTTTGTGATGATGTGAGAGAGTGGTCAAGTTTCATTCTTCTGTATATAGCTGTCCAATTTTCCCAGTACCATTTATTGAAGAGATGGTCTTTTTTCCACTGGATGTTTGTTCCTGCTTTGTCAAAGATTAGTTGCCCAAAGAGCCGAGGGTCCATTTCTGGAGTCTCTACTCTGTCCCATTGGTCTATGTGTCTGCTTTTGTGCCAGTACCATGCTGTCTTGGTGATCACAGCTTTGTAGTATAGCTTGAAATCAGGCAACGTGATGCCCCCAGCTTTGTTTTTTCTATTCGACATTTCCTTGGCGATTCGGGGCCTTTTCTGGTTCCACACAAATTTAAGGGCTGTTTGTTCCAGCTCTTTGAAAAATGTCATTGGTATTTTGATCCGGATGGTGTTGAAATTGTAGATTGCTCTGGGTAGCATAGACATTTTAAGTAAGTTTATTCTTCTGATCCATAAGCATGGAATGTTTTTCCATCTTTTTGTGTCTTCTTCAATGTCTTTCAAGAGTGATCTGTATTTTCAAGAATAGAGATCCTTTATGTCTCTGGTTAAGTAAATTCTGAGATATCGTATGATTTTTGGTGCTATTGTAAATGGAATCACTTCCCTAATTTCTCTTGCTTCAGTCTCATTGTTCATGTATAGAAATGCAACTGATTTCTGAGAATTGATTTTGTATTCTGCCACATTACTGAATTGTTGTGTGAGTTCTAGTAATTTGGTGGTGGAGTCTTTTGGGTTTTCTATATGAAGTGTCATGTCATCTGCAAAGAGAGAGAGCTTGACTTCTTTGCCAATTTGAATACCTTTTATCCCTTTTTGTTGTCTGATTGCTCTTGCAAGGACTTCTAGTACTATGTTGAACAATAATGACGAGAGTGGGCATCCTTGTCATGTTCCTGATCCTAAGGGAAAGGCTTTCAGATTTTCCCCGTTGAGAATGATATTCACTGTAGGGGCGCCTGGGTAGTGCAGTCGTTAGGCATCTGCCTTCGGCTCAGGGCGTGATCCCGGCGTTCCGGGATCGAGTCCCACATCAGGCTCCTCGGTTGGGAGCCTGCTTCTTCCTCTCCCTCTCCCCTGCTGTGTTCCCTCTCTCACTGGCTGTCTCTATCTCTGTCTAATAAATAAATAAATAAATAAATAAATAAATAAATAAATCTTTAAAAAAAAAGAATGATATTCACTGTAGGCTTTTCATAGATGCTTTTTATGAAATTGAGGTATTCACTGTAGGCTTTTCATAGATGCTTTTTATTAAATTGAGGTATGTGCCCTTTATCCCTACTCTCTGAAGGGTTTTAATCAGGAAAGGATGCTGTATTTTGTCCAAAGCTTTTTCTGCATCGAGAGGATCATATGGTTCTTAACTCTTTTCTTGTTGATATGATCTATCACACTGATCGATTTGTGAATGTTGAGCCACTCTTGCATTCCAGGGATGAATCCCACTTGGTTGTGATGGATAATCCTTTTTAATGTACTGTTGGATCCTATTAGCTAGGAACTTGTTGAGAATTTTGACGTCCATATTCGTCAGGGATATCAGTCTGTAATTCTGCTTTTTGATGGGGTCTTTGCCTGGTTTGGGGATCAAGGTAGTACTGGCCCCACAGAATGAGTTTGGTAGTTTTCCTCCTGTTTCTATTTTTTGAAACAGTTTCAGGAGAATAGGTATTATTTCTTCTTTGAATGTTTGGTAGAATTCCCAGGGGAATCCGTCAGGTCCTGGACTCTTGTTTTTGGGGAGGTTTTTGATCACTGCTTCAATCTCTTCATACTTAATCGGTCTGTTTAGATAATCAATTTCTTCCTGTTTCAGTCTTGGTAGTTTGTAGGTTTCCAGGAAGGCATCCATTTCTTCCAGGTTGTTTAATTTATTGGCGTAAGTTGTTGATAATAGTTTCTAGTGCTCCTTCCTATTTCGTTGGTGTTGGTTGTGATCGCTCCACTTACATTCATAATTATATTAATTTGGGTCCTTTCTCTATTCTTTTGAATAAGTCTGGCCAGTGGCTTATAGATCTTATTTATTCTTTCAAAGAACTGGCTTCTAGTTCTGTTGAGATGCTCTACCGTGCTCCTAGTTTCTAATTCATTGATCTCTGCTCTAATCTTGATCAACTGCCTTCTCGTGCATGGGTTAGACCTGTTCTGTTCCAGCTCCAGCTTCTTGCGGTGAGAATATAAAAATTTTAGATTTTTCTTTTTCTTTTTTTTTTATATTTTATTATTATATTATGTTAGTCACCATACAGTACATCCCCGGATTCTGACGCAAAGAAAATTTTAGATTTTTCTATTCTTTTGAGTGAGGTTGGGTTGGCTATGCATTTTCTCCTTAGGACTGCCTTTGCATTCTCCCATAGGTTTTGGACCGATGTGTTTTGATTCTCATTAGTTTCCATAAATTTCTTAAGCTCTTCTTTAATTTACTGGTTTACCCAATCATTCTTGAGCAGGATGGTTCTTAGTTTCCAAATGTTTGAGTTTCTTCCAAATTTTTCCTTGTGATTGAGTTCCACTTTCAAAGCCTTGTGTTCTGAGAATATGCAGGGAATAATCTCAGTCTTTCGGTACCGAATGAGACCTATTTTGTGACCCAGTATATGATCTATTCTGGAGAAAGTTCCATGTGCATTCAAAAAGAACAAGTATTCTGTTGTTCTGGGGTAGTGTTCTGTATATATCTATGAGGTCCATCTGGTCCAGCATGTCATTCAAAGCTCTTGTTTCCTTGGTGATTTTCTGCTTAGGTGATCTGTGTATTGCTGAGAGTGGAGTGTTGAGGTCCCGTACTATTAATGTATTATTATTTATATGTCTCTTTATTCTGGTTGAGAGTTGGTTTGTGTTTCTAGCTGCTCCCCTCTTGGGGGCATAGATATTTATAATTGTCATATCAACTTGTTGGATACATCCTTTGAGAATAATATAGTGTCCTTCTGTATCTCTAATTGCAGTCTTTACTTTAAAATCTAATCTGTCTGATATAAGAATTGCTACCCCAGCTTTCTTTTGAGGTCTGTTGGCATGAAAAATGGTTCTCCAACCCTTCACTTTCAGTCTGGATGTATCGTAGGTTGAAAATGAGTGTTTTGTAGACAGCATATGGATGGGTCATGTCTTTTATCCAATCTGCAACCCTGTGGTGTTTTATGGGAGCATTTAGGTCATTCACATTGGGAATGATTATTGAGAAATATGATTTTTAATGATGTCACGTTGCCTGTGAAGTCTTTGTTTCTATAGATTGTAAATTTCTGATCTGTATCACTCTTGGGGTCTTTTTACTTTTATAAAACCCCCTTAATATTTCTTGTAGGGTTTGCTTGGTGGTCACATATTATTTCAGTTTCTGCCGGTTTTGGAAGGTCCTTGTCTCTCCATCCATTCTGAATGACTGCCTTGCTGGATAAAGGATCCTTGGCTGCATGTTACTCTCACTTAGTGCTCTGAATATGTCTTGCCAGCTTTTTCTGGCTTGCCAGGTCTCTGTAGTTAGGTCTGACGTTACTCTGATGTTCCTCCCTTTGTAGGTGAGGATTCTCTTCCCCCTGACCGCTTTCAAGATTGTATCATTGTTTCTAGGATTTGGGAATTGTACTATTATGTGACATGGTGTTGGTCTGTTCTCACTGATCTTGGGAGGGGTCCTTTCTGCCTCTTGGACACGAATGCTTGTTTTCTTTGCCAGATTAGGGAAGTTCTCAGGTACAATTTGTTCAAATATCTGCTCTAGACCTCTCTCGTTCTCCACGCTCTCAGGGATGCCGATGTTTCTGACAGTGGAATGTTTCATTGAGTCAATATCTCCCGTAACCTACATTCTTGAGATTGGATTTTTTTTGAGCCAAGTTTCCATTTTTTTCCTTCTTTTCTATCATCCTATCTTCCAACTCACTAATTTATTCCTCTGCCTCATTTACCCTGGCCATCAGAGCATCCAGTTTAGACTGCATTTGATTCATAGCATTTTTAATTTCTGCCAGATTCGCTCACATTTCCACCCTTAGAGATTCTATATTCTCATTAATATTTTCATTAATATTTTTTTCAAGCCTACACATCATCCTGACCATTGTTACTCTGGACTCCATTTCTGACAATTTGGTTATATCCATATCCATTAGTTCTGTGGCAGAGGCCACAGTGTCTGTTTCTTTCCTTTGTTGGTGGTTCCTCCTCCTTGTCATTCTAATGAGAAGTGGTTGCAGCGATGTAGAGAGTCCAGATTATTGGACCCAAGCAATGTGCACTTGTTTTATAGGGACCTTAGGGATGTGGGCTTCTTGATTTTTCAGCCTGCCTTCTGGGGGAGGGGCCTGCTGCGCTGATACTTAGGGAACCCTGTTTGGGTAGAGTTGCCCTGTCCCCTGTGAGAGGTGGTGGGGATGGCACAATGCGAACCAGTATTTTCAGGCTTTTGTACTCTGGTGGCTTTCCCTGACAGTTTTCTGTGACTCTTCTGAGAGACAGAGCAGCAGTGGCCATATCATAGCCTCTGTCTCAGAACACAGAGATTGCAGTCTGCTCTCCACTGAGCTCTCCTGGCCACTTTGTTTCTGTCGGTGCTGCTAAAACCCCTGCAGCCTCCTGGGTTGTGCGCCCCACAGCCACTCTCCCAGTCTTCGCTCCCAGGGCCGGCACGTCTCTGTCCTTTGTGCTTCTAACAGGCCAGCTGCCCTTGGTTCCCGCATGCACTCCTGAGCTCCCAAGCTCCTGGTTTCAGTCTAGTTCGAGCGAGCGCTCTGGAGCTCTGGTTTTCAGTATGGCTGCACGCGCGTTCCTGAGCTCCCGGTCTTAGTCTGCTTTCTCCCGGGTGCCGGTCCGTGAGTCTGGCCCGCTCCCCCGTGCAGGAGGCTACTGCTTCCTGGCCCCCGAGTGTGGCGGCTTCCTCCCCCTTCCAATTATCTTCCGATATCTGTGTGCGGATTCGCGGCTCCCCGCTTTGTACCTCAATACTCAGCACCAGAGATGTTTGTTTGTAGAGATGCAGATGTATATTCCTACCTCTCGGGCTGATTTCATGGGTGTTCAGGATGATTTGGTAGATATCCAGCTCAATTCAGGGGACCAGCTGAAAAAAGGTCCCTTACTCCTCCGCTATCTTTTTTCTTCCTCTAGTGTTTTTTTCTTTGTTGGAAGGTTCTAAACTAATTTCTTTAATCACTACGGAATGATTCAGGCTTTCTATTTTTTCTTTAGTTGTGTGTGGCAAATTTATTTTTTCTTAAAATTCATTTAAGTTTTAAGACTTATTGGCATAAGGCTGTTCAAAAGTTCTTGTTTATGTTTACCACCTTTTGTGAAGTACTCTCTTTTACTCTGAGTATTGTTTATAATGCCTTCTTTCTATCTCTCTTTTGTTCACTCATGCAAGAACTTTGTTATTTTTATTAATCTTTTAAAAAACCCAACTTTTTTTTTTTTGCTTTTCTTTTGTGTGTGTGTGTGTTTCTGTACAAATTTTAGGATTGTTTGTTCTATTTCTGTGAAGAATGCCATTGGAATTTTGATAAGTTTTGCATTGACTCTGTAGTTTGCTTGGCTTATATGAACATTTAAGCAATATTCCAATCCAAGAGCATGGAATATCTATTTATTTTTGTCAATTTTTCCCATCAATATCTTATAGTTTTCATGTACAGGTCTTTCACTTCCGTGGTTATATTTATTCCGAGGTATTTTATACTTTCTGATACAATTGTAAATGGGATTATCTTCTTAAAATCTTTTTCTGATAGCTATCAGGGCATAGAAACATAATGGATTTTGGTGTATTGATTTTGTATCCTGCAATTTTCTTAAATATGTTTCTTAATTTTAACAGTTTTTTGGTGGCATTCTTTAGGGTTTTCTTTTTTTTTTTTTTAAGATTTTATTTTATTTATGTGACAGAGACAGCCAGGGAGAGAGGGAACACAAGCAGGAGGAGTGGGAGAGGAAGAAGCAGGCTCCCAGTGGAGGAGCCCAATGTGGGACTCGATCCCGGAAAGCCTGGATCACGCCCTAAGCCGAAGGCAGATGGTTAACAACTGTGCTACCCAGGCGCCCCTCTTTAGGGTTTTCTATATATACTACCATGTCATTTGCAAATAGCAACAGTTGTACTTCTTCCTTTCTGATTTGATGCCTTCTATCTCTTTTTCTTGCCTAAAACCCCTTTCCTACTAGGACCTCCAATACTATGTTTAATAAAAATAGGGATAGTGGGCATCCTTGTCTTGCTTCTGATCTTAGAGGAAAAGCTTTCTGTTTTTCACTATTGAATATTATGTTAGCTGTGGGCTTGTCAGGTATGGCCCTTATTACGTTGAGGTACATTCCCTTCATACCCATTTTGTTGAGAAGTTTTTTCTTTCTTTCTTTTTTTTAACATAAATGATAAAAAAATTGTCAAATGCTTTTTCTGCACCCACTGAAATGATCATATGATTTTTTTATCCTTCATTTTGTTAATGTGGTATATTGACTACTTTGTAGATGTTGAACCATCCTTGCATCCCTGTAATAAATCCTACTTGATCATGATACTTTTAATGTATTGTTGAATTTGAGTTTCTAATATTTTGTTGAGATTTTTGCATCTGTAATCATCAGGATATTGGCCTGTAATTTTCTTTTCTTGTAGGGTCTTTGTCTGGTTTTGGTGTCAGATGAATGGTGGCCTCATAAAATGAGTTTGGAAGTGTTCCTTCCTCTTCTACATTTTGGAAGAATTTGAAAAGGATTGGTGCTAATTCTTTAAATGTTTAGTAGAATTCGTAGTGAAGCCATCTGGTCCTGAACTTTTGTTTGTTGGGAGGTTTTTGTTTACTAATTCAATCTCCTTATTAGTAATGAGTCTGTTCAAATTTTATATTTCTTCATGATTCAGTCTTGGTAGGTTGTATGTTTGTAGGAATTTATCCGCTTCTTCTATTTTGTCTAATATGTTCATATATAATTGTTCATAGCAGTCTCTTATGACTCTTGAGATTTCTGGGTATCAACAGCAATGTCTCTTTCATTTCTGATTTTATTTGAGTCTTCTCTATTTTTTCTTGGTGAATCTAGCTAAAGGTTTCTCTATTTTGTTTATCTTTTAAAAATAGTTCCTGTTTCACTGATCATTTCGATTGTCTTTTTAGTCTCTATCTCATTTATTTCCACTCTGAACTTTGTTATTTTCTTCCTTCTACTAACTTTGGGTTTAGTTTGTCTTTTCCTAGTGTAAAGTTAGGTTGTTTAATTGAGATCTTTTGTTTATTGCTATAAACTTCCCTCTTAGAGTTGCTTCTGCCACATCCCATGTTTTGGTATATTGTATTTCCATTTTCATTTAGCCCAAGGTATTTTTAAATTTCTCTTCTGATTTCTTCTTTGATCCATGGGTTGTTCAGTAACATGTTGTTTAACTGCCACATATTTGTGAATTTTCCAGTTTTCCTGTATTCCCTAGAAGTATTATAGTTCTACATTTTGGTCTATGTTCCAACTGAAATTTACTTTTTCAATATTTTATTTATTTGAGAGAGAGAGAGAGAAAGAGCAATCGGGGGGAGCAGCAGGCAGGTGGAGAAGGAGAAGCAGGCTCCTTGGTGAGCAGGGAGCCCGATGAGGGGCTTGATCCCAGGATCCTGGGATCATGACCTGAGCCAAAGACAGATGCTAACCGACTGAGCTACCCAGGTACCCCTCATTGAGTATGACATGAAGTAAGGGTTGAGGTTCTTTTTTTTTTCCATTTGAAAACCCAATTTTTCTAATATCAGTTTCGAAAAGTTTTCCTTTCCAATTAATTTTATTGGTGTCTTTGAAGAAAACCAACAGACTAAATATGCAGGTCTCTATCTGGACTTTCTATTGTGTTCCATTAGTGTACTTACCTATTTTTATGTCAATACTATACTGGCTTATAGCCCTTAATTTGTGCACTCCTACTGTCTTCTTCTACAAGATTATCTTGATTATTCCAAAGTTTTTTGCACTTTCATATAAATTTTAAAATCAGCTTGTCATTATGTATAAAAATGTCCCCTGGGATTGCAGTGAATCTCTTTCTGGGATCTTTCTTCTGTTCCATTGATCTATTTGTCTTTAGTGCCATCAATACCATACTGTCTTTATTACTTAGCCTTATAGTAAGTCTTGAAGTTGCACAGCATCAGTCTTCCAATGTACTTCTTTGCCTCTCCATATAAACTTTAGCATCAGTTTGTTCATATCCATAAAATAACTTGCTGGGATTTTGATTGGTATTCAATTGAATCTGCAGATCAATCTTGACAATACTGAGTTTTCCTATCTATGAACAGGGAACATCAAACCATTTATTTAGCTCTTCCTTGATCAGATTTTTAATTTTCTTCATATGTCTCTTATACATATTTTATTACATCTATACCTAAGTGTTCCATTTTTGAGGATGTTAATATAAATGATATTGTGTTTTTAATTTCAAATTCCATTTGTTCTTTGTTGGAATATAGGAAAGCAATTGGCTTTTGTATATTAACCTGAATCCTGCAATCTTGGTATAATTGTTCACTAGTTTCAACAATTTTTTTACATCATCTGCAAATCTGATTAAAACCTTTTTTGTTTTTATTTTAATTTCAGTTAAGTTTCAAGGTTTTTTTGTTGATTCTTTTGAATTTTTAAATAGACAATTATATATGGGGCACCTGGATGGGTCAGTCATTAAGTATCTGCCTTCAGCTCAGGGTGTGATCCTGGCGTTCTGGGATTGAGCCCCACATCAGGCTCCTCCTCTGGGAGCCTGCTTCTTCCTCTCCCACAACCCCTGCTTGTGTTTCCTCTCTCACTGGCTGTTTCTCTCTCTGTCAAATAAATAAATAAAATCTTTAAAAAAATAAATAGACAATTATATCATCTCTAAACAAAGAAAAATTTAATTTCTTCCATCCTGGTCTATGTATCTTTTACTTCCTTTTCTTGCCTTATTGCATTAGCAAGAACTTCCAGTACAATATTAAAAAGGAGTAGAGAGAGGAGCAATCTTTGCCTTGTACGTGATCTTCATGGAAAAGCTAGTTTCTCACCAGTGAGTATAATATTAGCTATAGTTTTTTTTTTGTTTTTAATAGTCTTTACTACGTTGAAGAGATTCTTCTCTACTCATTGTTTACTGAGACTTTTTAGCATGAATGAGTGTTGGATCTTCTCAAAAACTTTTTCTGAATCTATTGATATGATCATGTGATTTTTCATTTTTAGTTTGTTGATGTAATGGGTAACATTAATTGATTTCCTAATGTTGAACTAGACTTGTATACCTATGATAAATCCTACTTGGTCATGGTGTATTGTTCTTTTTATACTTTTTTGGATTCAACTTCCTAATATTTTGTTGAGTATTTTTGCATCTATGTTACTGAGAGATACTGGTTTGTAGTTTTCTTCTCTAGTAATGTCTTTGTCTAGTTTTGGTATTAGGGTAATGCTGCCATTATAGAATGAGTTAGGAATTATTCCCTCTGCTTCTCTACTCTGAAAGAGATTAGAGAGACTTGGTATAATTTCTTTCTTAACTTTTTGGTAGAATTCACCAGTGAACTCATCTGGGCCTGGTCCTTTATGTTTTGGAAGGTTATTAATTATTGATTAACTTCTTTAATAAATACAGGTCTATTCATATTTTCCATTTCTTCTTGTATGAGTTTTGGCAGATGTGGTCTTTCAAGGAATCAGCCCAGTTTATCTAGATTATCAAATTTGTGGGCATGGTTGTTCATAACATTGAATCTATAGATCAATTGGAGAGAAATGATATCTTCACATTTTTAGTTTTCTTATCCCATTACCTTAAAAGTTTTCTCCATTTATTTTGATCTTTTAAGAATTCTTTCAATTGGGGTGCCTGGGGGCTCAGCTGGTTAAGCGTCTGCCTTTGGCTCAGGTCATGATTCCAGGGTCCTGGGATCAAGCCCCACAATCAGGCTCCTAGCTTAGCAGGGAGTCTGATTCTCCTTTTCCCTCTGCCCCTCCTTCTGCTGCTCCTTCTGCCACTCCCCCTGCTTTGTGCTCTCTCACTCTCACTCTCTCTCAAATAAATAAAATCTTTTTAAAAAAAGAATTCTCTCAATAAAGTTTTGTAGTTTTCATTTTAGAAATCTTGCATATCTTTTAAAGAAACTTATTTTTAGGCATTTGATATTTTTAATACCATTATAAGTGGTATTTTAAAATTGTATTTTCCAATTATTTGTGGCTAGTACATGAAATTAATATTGATTTTTGTATTTTCACTTTATATCCTTTGATATATCCTTGTGTCAGCTTTTGTTTGTCTGTCTTTTGTTAATGTCCTTCATTTTTTTTTCAGGTTTTTTATTTGTTAGTTAATCTGAATAAATACATACATATAGATGCATTTTAGTTCCTTGTGCTTAGTGTTGTGTTTTTTTAAACTGAAGTATAGTGGACATACAGTATTATATTAATTACAGGTGTATAACAGTGATTTAATTATTCTATACAATATACTATGCTCACAATCATACAGATGTAATTACCATCTGTCATCATACAATGTTATTACAATATTATTGACTATATTCCCAATGCTGTACTTTTCATCCCCATTACTGGAAGTTTGTACCTCTTAATACTCTTCACCTATTTGTTCATCCCCTCCAACACTGTTACCTCTGACAACTGCCAGTTTGTTCTCTGTATTTATGATTATGGAAAAAAGTCTCCTTTATTTTTATTTTTATGTATTTTTTTAAAGATTTTATTTATTTATTTGCCAGAAAGAGCGAGAGAGCACAAGTGCATAAGCAGGGGGAGCAGCAGGCAGTGGGATAAGCAAGCAGAGGGAGATGCAGGCTCCCCGCTGAGCAAGGAGCCCCACGTGGGACTCGGTCCATGACCAAGCCAAAGGCAGATGCTTAATTGACTGAGCTACCCAGGTGTCCCTCTCCTTTATTTTTGAAGGATCTTTTCTGCTGGATATAGAGTTTTTAGTTTATAGGGCTTTTTTCTTTCAGCACTTTAAAGATATTATTCCATTATCTTTTAAGCTTCCATTCTTTCTTTCTTTTTTTTTTTTTTAAGATTTTATTTATTTATTTATTTGAGAGAGAGCGAGAGCACAAGCAGGTGGACCAGCAGGCAGACGGAGATGGAGAAGCAGGCTTCTCGCTAAAATTTCTTTCTAGTGTAGTGCAAGTCAAACAGACAAAGATCTGCTAACTCTGAAATAAGCCTGGAGTATGAAAACCCTGACATTTTGAGGAGATGGCAGGGTAGTTAGACACTGCTCATCAACGAATACTGACTAGTTTATTTAATTTGTTTAATAATGTTTATTTTATTTAATAATGTTTATTTTATTTAAAAAAAAAATCTCTTAACCTAGGGCTAGCGTTTGACCTTTAAACCACTTGCTCATCCATTCCCTTCCTTATCATGACAGGAAAAAGGTCCACAGAGGTTGAAATTGCTCTGGCAGAGACTGACTAGATGCTCATAAATGCTGTTTTCTCTCCCTTAACACAAAGCTAAAGTACATTTCCCAGCTTTCTTGTGTCTGGCTGGAGTTCTGTAGCTAGATACTGCCACATTTTCTGTTTCTCCTTCTATCTACCAGATAGGTGATGCCAGAGCAATTTTCTTCTTTTCTTTTCACCAGAGTAATTTTAAAGACACTTTTGATAATGGTGGAGCCACAATATGGAAGGAGTGGGGTCTCTAAATGACAACCTGGAGTGGAATTTCCTGCTGACCACTATTTGTGATATGGGCAAGAAAATAATCTTTATGTTAGGTTACTGAAATTTTGGATTTTTAAGATAGAAATTATTGCTACTTATGCTAATTAATTTGCACAGGCAATACCCTAATGAGTGGTAAAGATATGACTTGACTAGAAACTAGTCCTCTGTTTCCTTTGATGGTTAACAAATATAATTCCACTCTTATGTAACTTGCATAATTATCATATTAGTACACTAGTTTACAACAAAATTTACAATTAAGAGCATGCCATTTAATTAATAGAAAAATGATGACTTACCCAGAGATTGAATGCCTTTTTGTTCAAGAAAGCTGCTTAAAATATTTGTATTAAGGTTTAATATAAATCCCAGTTCTGGCGTAAGTTTCCAGAAGCCATCCTATGAAATAAAAAACAAATTTAAACCATATCATTGAAATTTATTCACATAAAAAGCTTAATAAATAATATGTTTCCAATTATGTCAACTCAGTTTAAGACATTTCTAAAATTTTTATTATCAAAAATTATTATTATTACTTTTATTATTCTTAAAATCGAAGTTCTTTATATACTAGTGACACAGTGTTGTTGGGAATCTCAAAAATACTATGGATGTTATGTATCAGGTGGCACTTATAAAAGGTCTGGAAAGAGGCTCATGTGTAAGAATTTTTAAAAATGGTATTATGTATTTTTTTCTTCTAGTAATGCTTTGAACTGATGTTTCTCAAACTTTTAAGTAGCATTCCTTTTGATCAACATTAAAAATATGCCTTTATGATGTCTGAAATATGAAAATGACATTTTTTTTACTAACTATAACATTGTTATGGTGAATATGCTCTTTAAACTACCTTATTTATTCTCACTGTCCCCTGCCCACCTCAGCTAACTTTTTTTTGCATTTCTTTTTTTTAAATAATATTTTTATTATATTATGTTAGTAACCATACAGTACATCCTTAGTTTTTGATGTAAAGTTCCATGATTCATTAGTTGCGTACAACACCCAGTGCACCATGCAATACGTGCCCTCCTTACTACCCATTGGAGCTGTTAATTTTTTCATGTGGATTCTTTTTTTTAATTTTTTTTATTATATTATGTTAGTCACCAGCTAACTTTTAAGGCTGATGTTTCTTACATATTATGAGATAGTTGTAAACCTGAACATGGGGATCTTGGACACTTGCAGTAGATCAACTCCAGGTCTCAGGGGGAACTAATACAGGTAGCAGAAAGGAGGATGAGATCATAGGCAGATGCACAGACTCTACAGCAATAATTTGAAAAATAACAGCAGTGATATAAGGTAACTAGTGTTGAACAAGTTCTAGGTGCTGTTTTTTTTTTTAATCTTTTTAGCCACTTCTTGTGGAGAGGCTATTACTATACCTTTTGCAAATGAGAACCCCTTTTCAGATGAGAATACTGAGGCACAGAGAATTAAGCAAGTTGTTCAAAGTCACACAGCTAACAAGCAGCAAAGGCACAATTTAAGCCCCAACAGTCTGGCTCCAGGGCCCATAGATAGCAGTATCTACTACACTGCTTCCAACACTGCTTTCATGTATCTTCTTTCAGGTAAAAAAAAAAAAATGGGGCAGCTGTTATTATCTCGTTTAAACCTCAAAACCACTCTAGGAGGCAGACACTATTATTATCCCCAGCCTATGTGTCAAGAAACTAAGACTCAGAAAGGTTATCTGACTTGCCTTAAATCACAAAGAAGTAGGACTGAGCTCAAATTTTGTCTCACACTAAATCAAGTTGCTTTTCCACTTCACTAAACTACTTTACATCAGAACACATAATTACATGTGTGAGACTGGGTAGCAGTGCAGGAACTATATTTATTGAGTGTCCATTAGCTTCACAAATGGAATGATAAGCTCTAACACAGTCTTACATGTTGAGTAATATTCCCAAGATCATATGTGAAAACAATTAGAGTATACTTATAACACTCGTTCTTTACTTCACAATGGGAAATTTACATGATTGTAATTCATCTATCTATTCTAGAACCTAGGAAATCAAGGTGTTACCACATGACCCATTCAGGAATGCTAATTTTCAACTGAGGAATATTAACATTCATCTTGCTTGATATTCTGGCCTAAAAATTAAAAATAGATAAATACCATCATCAAGCACACTGTATGGTTCAATGACTTTTTTAAAGCAAGATTTTCTCAATGATAATGATGTACTGTATGGTGACTAACATAAAATAACAATAAAAAGAAAAGATTTTCTCAATGAAGGAAGCAGTGTGTTGATTTACATTCTTCCACCAGTCACTTACCTCAGTAATGCACTGGTAAACATTTCAATGACTAGCTCTGTCCTGAACTATGAAGCTAATTAACCATAGACTTAAGGATAAATAAGACTAATACCTCAGTTTGTAGGCTGAAGAGTTCAGTCCAAGGCACAAAATACATCCAGCTCTGTTCATCTCTTTTTGCCTGAAAGCTTGCAGTAAAGTCACTTCCTGTTATATCAGATTTTGCCACTTTTTGAAAAAAATAACTTGCCATAAATCCTGGTGTTTCATTACTTTCTGTTTCAGAAAAACTTCCACTACGTGAAGCAGATAATGAAATTCCGGCAGAAAGATCTGTACAGGAAGAACCCTCCAATTCAGTGTTAGCAAACAGATCTGTTGGTGGCTTGTAATTGGTGCTGAAATGAACTGGAGAGTTTTGTAAATAGGGAGAATGAGAAAGTGAATGAACGTCAAACCCTCTGGATGGACCAGCCGAATTAACTCTATGAGGAGGCAAAAGACTATTCAGCTGCAGGGGAGAGTCCAAATCAGGGAAAATGCTCGCAGAATTGTCGGTCTTATGGCCTTGATAAGTGACAGGTAGATTAACCTCTCTGGAGTTAAATGAGGCACCTGCAAGAGCAGAAAAAGCAAAGGATCCAAAACATGGGGAAGGCAGTCCGAAAGGGGTACATGACACAGGGGTAATGTCACCCAAATAGTCAGCTTGAAGGTCTTGGTCATTCTTAAATGGACCAAACTGTTTGAGACTCCTAGCAAACTTTTTAGAATGTAAGTGGGGAGGATGGAAGAAACTAGAACCATCTAAGTGCTCATCTTCCAAATGGGCTGAACCAGGAGCAGCAGAAATGCTGCAACCAACCAGTTTTGGGAAAGGGGCATCTCTACATAGTGGTCGTTTAAATGAATCCATCCGACTTAAACCCAATGGCTTTTCCACATCTCTACATTCAAAATTGAGTGTTAAAGGTTTTTCTGATAGTTGGGAACCAACATCTTCAGAATCTTCAGAATCTTGAAGTTGAGATGATCTAAACTTTCTGTTAGTCAAATGCGCTTGTTGCAGTTCTTCATTCCATTCAAAGAATGCTGAAGGAGGCTGTCCAAGGTAAGGGAAAACATAAAATAAAATGAACAATCAAACATACTTCTTAGAGTTGACTTCTGAGTAGACAAGCAATTGCTTATCCTAGAACACTGAAAAGAGAAGATATTCAAGATAATTTAAATACAATGTCCTTGTTATATAGATACAAATCTGAGATTTGGAGACAAGAGCAATAATTAATACATCAAAGATCTTAGTTTCTCTTTGTTCTTAACATGTTGAAACTTTCAATACCCCTCATTTTATACAAGAGGAAACTCAGGACCATAGAAGTGTCTCGTCCAAGATTTTATAATTAGCCATATCATAGTGGGTAAATTAGCCCTAAAATAAGCTGATAATTTGAAATAAATTATTCTAGTCTTTTGTTCTACTTTAAAGCAATATTGAAGAAATGAGACAACTGACAAAAAATTTCAAAAGCTTTAAAGTAACTATATGAGGTACGCCTGGGTGGCTCAGTCAGTTAAGCATCTGCTTTCGGCTCAGGTCATGATCCCAGCGTCCTGGGATCGAGTACCACACTGGGCTCCTTGCTCAGTGGGCAGCCTGCTTTTCCCTCTCCCTCTGCCTGCCCCTCCCCCTGCTTGTGTTCTTTCTCCCTCTGTCAAATAAATAATAAATAAAATCTTTAAAAAATAATAAAGTAACTACATGAATGTATATTTACAACAGACTTGAAACAACATGTAAAACAAAAAGGAATTAAGGATGCTGTGTTACTACTATTATTTTAATGTAAAGTCTTTCTTAAAAAGTTTCAAGTAAATAAAATCCAGTTTTATATGAATTACAAGTCTTTGAGATATTTTGGAAATAATTAGCCTGGCAGCACCTGGCTGGCTCAATGCATAGAGTATGTGACTCTTGATCTCGGAGTTGTAAATCTGAGCCCCACGTTGGGAATATAAACGACTTAAAGTAAAATCTTTAAAAAAAGTAATTAGCCTATAATTTTACCAATGTAAATCAGCTATTTTATTGTATTTATTTATGTATTTATTTTTAAATCAGCTATTTTAAAAAAAAATAGTAGTCCTTTTCCAACTCAGTCATTTCCAGTATACATTTAAATAATTATACTGAAGAACATATGACAAGACACATATTTGAAAATAACATTTAAAAACAATATTTTCTGGTTAAATTTCTCTTAATTAGATAAGTAAACTGAAAAAAAGCAATAGTGATAGAATAGACCTATTAGATTTTAAAGCATTTTATAAAATTACAAGAATTAGACACATCAATGGAACAGAAGAGGTGGTCCAGCAATAGATCCTAAAACACGTGGGAATTTAGTAGATGATAAAGATGACATTTTAAGTCAATGGGAGGAAAAAGAATTATCCAATAAATGGTGTTGGGGAAAGTGTGTAGCTATCTGGAAAAGAATAAAGTTAGTTCCATGCTTCCTATCTTATACCAGGATAGATTCTAATTGGTTGAAAAATTAAATGTAAACAAGAAACCATAAAACTATTTTTAAAAAATAAATAAGAGGAAACTTTTAGGAAGCATAGTCTCTGAATAGGAAAGGTATTTCTAAGCATGATAAACAAAACAGTATAAAACAAAAACAAGAAACCCAAAGATCGAAAAATTTGACTGCATTAAGAAATTGCATGACAAAAAGATGATGAACAACATTAAAACACAAGTGGTAAACTGGGACACAAATCTGTGCAACTCAAATTACAAATGGATAATTTCCCTAATATGTACTTTTCCTGAAATAAATAAGAAAATGACAAGGGGTGCCTGGGAAGCTCAGTTGGTTAAGTGATTGCCTTCGGCTCAGGTCATGATCCAGGTCCTGGGATTGAGCCCCACATCAGGCTCCCTGCATGCGGGGAAGCCTGCTTCTCCCTCTCCTTCTGCCTGACGCTCCCCCTGCTTGTGCTCTCTCTCTCTCAGTCAAATAAATAAAATCTTAAAAAAAAGAAAATGACTAACATCACAAAAACAAAGGTAAAAAAAAGTGATAGATAACACATAGAAAAGAAGATATCTAGAGCTCTTAAGAATATGAAAACACGCTCATCTTCATTCAAAAATAAATGAAAATTAAAATACCACTAATACATTTCTCACCTGTCCGATTTGCAAAGACCAAACATTTGAATGATACACTGGGTTAAAAAGGGACAGAGTAACAGCCTCTCTCATGCTAGTCATGGGAGTGTGAGCTGATATAATGTACAAAGAGGGCAATTTGGTTAGAGATAATTAAAATTTTCAGAATAGATTTACTTAGGTATAATTGATATACAATAAACTGCATTTTTAAAGTGCATGTGTCAGTATAGCATGTGACTCTTGATCTCAGGTTTGTAAGTTGGAGCCCCACACTGGGGGTAGAGTTTACTTAAAAAAATAATAAAGTGTATAATTTGGTGAGTTCTGACATAAGTAGACATCATGAAGCCATTATCACAATGAAGAGAATGAACATAACCATCTCTCCCAAGATCTTCCTGTGCCCTTCTGCAATCCATCTCATTCCTCCCCTCACTGTTCCCAGGCAACCACTATTTGCTTTCAATAACTTCAGATTGGTTTGCATGTATTTTGTATCAGTGGAATCATACAATTTATATTCTTCTTTGTTTGACTTCTTTTACTCAGCATAACTGTCCTGACATTCATCCACGTGGTTGCGTGTATCAATAGCTAATTCCTGTTTATTGCTGAGTAGTATTCCATCATATGGCTATTATCACAGTTTGTTTATTCAGTCATGTCCTGATGGTTGTTTCCAACTTCTGGCTACTACAATAAAGCCACAATGAGTATTCATGCAGAAATCTTTGACTATACACCTTCATTTCATTTGGCTGGGTTAAATGGTAAGTGTATGTTTTATCTTTTAAGAAACTGTCAAAAGAGTTTTTAAAATGGTTGTGCCATTTTATACCTGCACCAGCAGTGCATGAGAGTTACAGTTGTTCCACATCCTCGCCACATCTAGTACTGTCAGCCCCTTTAAAGCCATTCTCGTGGGTATGTAAAGGTGTCTCATTTCTCATTGTGTTTCTAATTTGCATATTCTTATGTGACTGGTGATGTTGAGCATTTTTTCATATGCTTGCTTGCCATCTGTATATCTTTTTTGGTAAAGCGTCTGTTCAAATCTGTTCATTATTTTATTGGGTTTTCTTTTTTTTTTTCTTAAGACTTTATTTATTTGACAGAGAGAGAGATACAGCCAGCAAGAGAGGGAACACAAGCAGGGGGAGTGGGAGAGGAAGAAGCAGGCTCCCAGTGGAGGAACCTGATGTGGGGCTCGATCCCAGAACGCCGGGATCACGCCCTGAGCCGAAGGCAGACGCTTAACCACTGAGCCATCCAGGCGCCCCTTTATTGGGTTTTCTTATCATTGAATTGTAAGATTGCTTTATGTATTTTAGCTGGCTTTGTCAGATATGTTTTACAAATATATTCTCACAAATGTGGTTGGCCCATTCATTTGCTTAATGGTGTCAACTGAAGAGCAAAAGTTTTTGATATTAATGAAGTACAATTCACCACTTTTTTATAGTTTTTTTTTTAATTTAAGAAACCTCTGTCCAACCCAAATTCATTAACCTTTTCTCCTTTGTTTTCTTCCAGAAATTCTAGCTTCAGTTGTTGCATTCAAGTCTATTTTCCAATCAATCTTTGTACATGCTGTGAGCTAAGGATAGAGGTTAATTTTTATTTGTTTGGTATATGGCCATCCAATTGTTCCAGAACCATTTGTTGAAAAGATCATCCTTTCTCCATTGAATTGTCTTGACACCTTTGTAGAAAATCAATTGACCCTACATATGTGGATATATTTCTAGACTCTCTACTCTGTTCCAACTGTTTTATGTTTCAGTGGTGTTCCCATGGTGCAGACATCTATTTTACACTAATATCACACTCTCCTAATTACTGTAGCCTTATAATAAGTCTTGATCAGATAGTGTAAGGCCTCCAACCTTTTCTTCTTTTTCAAAGTTTTTTGGCTAACCAGGACCCTTAACATTTACATATACAATTTGGAATCTATGATATTATAAGTGGTATTGTTTTTAAATTCCAATTTTTGATTGTTGCCAGTATACAGAAATCCAGTTGGTTTCTTATATTGACCTTGCATCCTATAACCTTGTCAAATCCACTTATTAGTTCTACTAGTCTTTCTATTGAATCTTCAAGATTTTCTACAGAGACAATTAGGTTGCTTATGAGTAAAGAAAGCTCTACTTCTTCCTTTCCAATATGTATGTTTTATATATATATAATTTATTTATTTTTTTGCTTTTGGTAGCAGCTACAGTCTTCTATGCAATGTTGAACAGAAGTGGTAAGATCAGACTTTTTTTTTTTAAAGATTTTTATTTATTTATTCGACAGAGATAGAGACAGCCAGCGAGAGAGGGAACACAAGCAGGGGGAGTGGGAGAGGAAGAAGCAGGCTCATAGCGGAGGAGCCTGATGTGGGGCTCGATCCCATAACGCCGGGGTCACGCCCTGAGTCGAAGGCAGACGCCTAACCGCTGTGCCACCCAGGCGCCCCCAGACTTTTTTTTTAAGTACAACTGTTGAATTATATTATAAACATTAATGCAATATTCAATAATTTCATTCCAATAATAAGAAAATAATGGTATAATAATGGTTTAAAGCTGGTTCAATTGCAATTTTAGAAGCCTAATTATCAAGATTGAAAATAGAAGACTATTAAAATAGCTAAAATATAACATGTGTCATAGTGCTAAATGTTTCTGTAACTGTTGGTAAGGCTTACATCTAAATTTGATGCAGAATTCTTTTTTAAAAAAATTTTTATTTAAATTCAATTTAGTTAACATACATTGTATTATTAGTTTCAGGGATAGAATTTAGTGATTCATCATTTGCATATAATTCCCAGTGTTCATTACATCAAGTGCTCTCCTTAATGCCTGTCACCCAATTATTCCTTCCTCCCACCCACCTCCCCTCCAGCAACGCTCAGTTTGTTTCCTAGAGTTCAGCATCTCTTACGGCTTGCCTCCCTTTATTTTTATCTTATTTTTTCCCCACCCCATACCTTATGTTTATCTGTTTTGTTTCTTAAATTCCACATATGAGTAAAATCATATGGTATTTGTCCTTCTCTGACTTATTTCACTTAGCATAATACCCCCTATTTCCATCCACATCAATGCAAATGGCAAGACAGCATTCTTTTTGATGGCTGAGTAATATTCCAGTGTGTGTGTGTGTGTGTGTGTGTGTGTGTGTGTACACACCACATCTTCTTGATCCATTCATCTCTTGATGGATATCTGGGCTCTTTCCATAGTTTGGCTATTGTGGACATTGCTGCTATAAACATTGGGGTGCAAGTTACCCCTTTGAATCACTGTTTGTATCCTTTGGGTAAATACCTAATGGTGCAGTTGCTGGGTCATAGGGTAGTTCTATTTTTAACTTTTTAAGGAGTCTTCATACTATTTTCCAGAGCGGCTGCACCAGTTTGCATTCCCACCAACAATGTAATAGGGTTCCCCTTTCTCTGCGTCCTTGCCAACATCTGTTGTTTCCCGACTTGCTAATTTTAGCCATTCTGACAGGTGTGAGTTGGTATCTCATTGTGGTTTTGATTTGTATTTCCCTGATGCCGAGTGACGTGGAATACTTTTTCATGTGTCTTTTGGCTATTTGTATGTTTTCTTTGGAGAAATGTCTGTTCATGTCTTCTGCCCATTTGTTGATTGGATTATTTGTTCCTTGGGTGTTGAGTTTGAGAAGTTCTTTATAGATTTTGGATACTAGCCCTTTATCTGAGACGACATTTGCAAATATATTCTCCCATTCTATTGGTTGTCTTTTGGTTTTGTTGATTATTTCCTTTGCTGTGCAGAAGCTTTTTATCTTGATGAAGTCCCAATAGTTCATTTTTGCTTTGTTTCCTTTGCCTCTGGAGACGTCTCTAGTAAGATGCTTCTGCACCCAAGGTCAAAGAGGTTGCTGTCTGTGCTCTCCTCTAGGATTCTGATGGATTCCTGCCTCACATTTAGGTCTTTCAACCACGTTGAGTCTATTTTTGTGTGTGGTGTAAGATATGGTCCAGTTTCATTCTCCTGCATATGGTTGTCCAGTTTTCCCAACACCATTTGTTGAAGAGACTGTTTTTTTCTATTGGATAGTCTTTCCTGCTTTGTCAAAGGTTAGTTGACCATAGAGTTGAGGGTCCACTTCTGGGCTCTCTATTCTGCTCCACTGATCTATGTGTCTGTTTTTGTGCCAGTACCATGCTCTCTTGATGATTAAAGCTTTGTAATACAGCTTGAGCTCTGGTATTGTGATGCCCCCAGCTTTGGTTTTCTTTTTCAACATTACTTCAGTTATTTGGGGTTCTTTTCTGGTTCCATACAAATTTTAGGATTGTTTGTTCCAGTTCTGTGAAAAATGCTGGTGGTAGTTTTCTTTTTTAAATTCAATTTAATTAACATATAGTGTACTATCAGTTTCAGAGATAATTTAGTGATTCATCAGTTTCATACAACACCCAGTGCTCATTATATCAAGGGCCCTCCTTAAGGCCCATCACCCAGTTACCCCACCCCCCATCCACCTCCGTTGGTGGTAGTTTGATAGGGACTGCATTGAATATGTAGATTGCTTTGGGTAGTATAGACATTTTAACAATATTTGTTTCAATCCATGAGTATGGAATGTTTTTTTTTTTCCATTTCTTTGTGTCTTCCTCAATTTGTTTCATTAGTGTTCTATAGTTTCTGGAGTACAGATCTTTTACCTCTTTGGTTAGGTTTATTCCCAGGTGTCTTATGGTTTTTGGTGCAATTGTAAATGGAATTGATTCCTTGATTTCTCTTTCTGCTACTTCATTATTAGTGTATAGAAATGCAACAGACTTCTGTGTGTTGATTTTATGTCCTGCAACTTTGCTGAATTCCTGTATGAGTTCTAGCAATTTTTTGGTAGTCTTTCGGGTTTTCTACATAGAGTATCATGTTGTCTGTGAAAAGTGAAAGTCTGATTTCTTCCTTGCTGATTGGGATGCCTGTTTCTTTTTGTTGTCTGATTGCTGAGGCTAGGACTTCTGGTACTATGTCCCTCTCTCCCTCTTTCTCTCTCAAATAAATAAATAAAATACTTAAAAAAAATAAATGTTTGGTAGAATTCCCCTGGGAAGCCATCTGGCCCTGGACCCTTGTTTGTTGGGAGATTTTTGATTACTGATTCAATTTCTTTGCCAGTTTTTTTTTTTAAAGATTTTATTATTTATTCGACAGAGATAGAGACAGCCAGCGAGAGAGGGAACACAAGCAGGGGGAGTGGGAGAGGAAGAAGCAGGCTCATAGTAGAGGAGCCTGACGTGGGGCTCGATCCCATAACGCCGGGATCACGCCCTGAGCCGAAGGCAGACGCTTAACCGCTGTGCCACCCAGGCGCCCCTCTTTGCCAGTTTTGAGTCTGTTCAGATTTTCTATTTCTTCCTGTTTCATATTTGGTAGTTTATATGTTTCTGGGAATTTATCCATTTCTTTCAGATTGCCTAATTTGTTGGCATATAATTGCTCATAATATTCTCTTACAATTGTTTGTATTTCTGTGGTGTTGGTTGTGATCTGTCCTCTTTCATTCATTATTTTATTTATTTGGGTCCTTTCTCTTTTCTTTTTGATAAGTCTGGCTAGGGGTTTATCAATGTTTTTAATTCTTTCAAAGAACCAGCTCCTGGTTTCATTGATATGGGTTTTTAAAATTTCTATACCATTTATTTCTGTTCTATCTTTATCATTTCCCTTCTCCAGTTGGAGTTAGGCTTTGTTTTCTGTTCTTTTACCAGCTTCCTTAGGTGTAAGGTTAGATTGTGTATTTGAGACTTTTCTTGCTTCTTGAGGAAGGTCTGTATTGCTATTGAGAATCTTTTCATGCGCTTACTGACCATTCATATATCTTCTTTGTAGAAATGTCTATTCAAGTCCTTTGCCCTATTTTAAAAAATGTTTTTAAGATTTATTTATTCATTTGAGAGAGGCGAAGAGGGAGGGGGAGGGGCAGAGGGAAAGAATCTTCAAGCAGCCTCCCTGCTGAGCGTGGAGCCTGACGTAGGGTTTGATTTCACAATCCATGAGATCGTGACCTGAGCCAAAACCAAGAGTCAGACGCCCAACTGACTGAGCCACCCAGGTGCCTCTGCCCTATTTTTGAATTGGGTTGTTTGTTTTATTGTTGTTGAGTTTTAGGAGTTCTATATATTCTGGATATTAATCTCTTAACAGGTATATCACTTTCAAATATTTTCTGCGATTCTGTTGGTTATCTTTTTATTCTGTGGATAGTGTCTTTTGAAGTACAAAATGTTTTTTTTAATTTTTACAAAATCTAATTTCTCTATTTTCTTCTTTTGTTGTTTGTGCCTTTGGTATCATGTCCTCAGAGATCATTGTTAAATCCAACGGGTGAAGATTTGTCCTATGTTTCTTCTAGGAGTTTTATTGTTTAAGGCCTTATTTATAGGTCATAGATCCATTTTGAGTTAATTTCTGTATATATATTAGGTAAGAGTCCAACGTCATTCTTTTGCATGTGGATCTCTGGTTTCCCCAGTGAATGGTCTTGGTACCTTTGTCAAAAATCACTTGACCAGGGGCGCCTGGGTGGCTCAGTTGGTTAAGCCACTGCCTTCGGCTCAGGTAATGATCCCAGGGTGCTGGGATTGAGCCCCACATTGGGCTCCTTGCTCAGCGGGAAGCCTGCTTCTTTCTCTCCCTCTGCCTGCTACTCTGCCTGCTTGTGCTCGCATTCTCTCTCTCTGTCAAACAAATAAATAAAATCTTTTTTAAAAAAATCACTTGACCACATATGCAAGGGTTTATTTCTGGGCTCTCTATTCTGACCATTGGTCTATAAAATTCTGTCTTTACACCAGGATCACACTGCTTTGATTATTGTACCATTGAAATAAATTTTGAATTCAGTAAGTGTGAGTCCTCCAGTTTTGTTCTTTTTCAAGATTGTTTTGGCTATTTGGAGTACCTTCAGATTCTATATGAATTCCAGGGTGGATTTTTTCTATTTCTGCAACAACATTGCTGAGCTTTTGATAGAGATTGCATTGAATCTATAGATTGCTTTGAGTATACTGACAAATAATATTAAGTCTTCCACTGTCCTACCTTCAAGTTCACTGCTCCTTTCTTCTGCCTGTGCAAATCTGTCTTTGAATCCCTCTAGTGAATTTTTCATTTCAGGTATTGTACTTCTTAGCTCCAGAATTTCTTTTTGGTTTCTTTTTAAGTCTTCTGTCTCTTTATTGATATTTCCTTCATTCATCATTTTCTTGAATTTCTCCACATCTTCCTTTAGTTCTCTGAGCACCTTAAGATCACTGTTTTAAAGTCTTTGTCTAATATATCTGCCATTTTGTCTTTTTCAGGGATAGTTCCCGTTGTTTCATTTTTTTCTTTGTTTGGTCCATACTTTCCTGTTTCTTTGTATGTCTTGTGATTTTTTTCCCCCTTGAACATTGAATATTTAAATCTAATAAATGAGGTAAATCTGGATATGAGATTCTCTCCCTTCCCCAGTGTTTGTTGTATTTTTATTATTCTTTTTTCTTACTTAATTGTTGTAGGCTGTCTCTGTGCTGAGTATCAGCCTGAAGTATAAACTTAATGTCTTCTTAAGTCTTTTCTGAGCCTTTCCTTGGGTACGGGCAGTTCCTTTTTAATTATCCCCATATAGGAGTTGTTTTTGAATGTCCTAGTCTTCAATGTCTGACTCCCAAAAGGGGAAGAGCAAAAAATGAGCAGGGGGAGTAAAAGGGGCATAAAGGTGAAGCTCTTTAAATCCCCTGGAATTTGCTTCAGCCAAAGGAGGAGGGGCTTGCAACAACAAGGGAGGTACACCAAAGGCTGCCTATCTCTTTATCTGCTAGTTGGGACACAGTCATTTCCCCAGCCCTGCCACTGCCCATCTGGTTCTGTGGTGGCTACAATTTCTCTTCTCTCTAGTAGGACCTATGTGACCAGAGAAGTGAACTCAGAAAAAGGGTGGAAACAGGATTTTCAGAAGTTATTATTCCTCTCTCCTTTCTTTAAAGACAACTGTAAGATAAAACAAAACAAAAATTCTGTATGAAGGATTTGAGAAAACATTTATGGTTTTGTTTTGTTGTTGCTGTGTTGCTATTTACCATCTCAGATCATGATTAAGTAAGCAGATGATATCTAACGTGTTTTTATATTCTTAATTGACACAATAACTTCAAAACGGATCAAAGGAAATGAATTTTGCATATACTGTATTTTCCCCAAATTCTTCTCAGATTTTTTCCTTAGATTCTAAATTCCTAAATTTTGGCAATTTTATTCTGCTAACCCAGATACCTAAGGGTCTTATTAGCACTGTTTTGTTCCTTCGGTTTTGAATATGCCTTCCAATTTCTATGGGAGTCACATTTTTAATCCTATTTCTGGATACAAAGGCCACAGTATAAAGCACTATAAACTTTAAGAATTATTAGTGGTGAATTTAGATTATCAGATAGGACTTTTATCATTACTTTCATGATGAACCTATTAATTACTTAGAGTAAGTGACTTTAGTTTCTTTTATTACAGTTTGTCTATGAATGAAGCCAAATCAGAGTTGTTTCCCTTCAGTACTTTACAGCTACATTTAAGTAAGGTGCCTTTCTCAGTCATGTAATAGCTTTTTTATAAATGTGCAAATACTTTCCATTTTGAGGGAGACAATAATTTCTGCATATACAAGCAATAAGGGTGCTATTTTAAGCAAAGGGTTCTCCTCACAATCATACGAAAACACAATATTAATTTATTTAGTAATGAACATTTACCTGTGCCACACTGGTATCTGGTTGCTCCTCCTGCCAGCTGATGTATGGCAGAAAATCTACATCTTCTTCAGCAATAAGTTCCAAAATATTTGGAATATTAGGAGAAGGTGGCTCCTTACCATCCTATATTGAATCACAATTAGGTCAAAACAAAACAGACATTATCAAATTAAATGATTACTATACATTCTAAAGCCTGGTGAATCCTTGGTTTGAAATATGCATGGGTGTCAGATTAGATTGTTTGCCCTGGGCCGCAAGGGATGGAGAAAGAGTCTAAAAAGACAACTATGCTCAGTTGTGTGGCTTTCCTCTTTATTGAGCTGGGTGTGGGAGCTGTGGTAAGTGCCTTCTGTGCATTTTCCTCTTAAACTTATGAAAGAGAAAGGGCCTCTCACAGGGTAAGGGAAGCTCAAGCCCTTCCTATTTTTTTTTGAGGGTTTTGCATTAATTAATAAAAGATGAAAAATGCCAAAACATAATAAAATTATAGTGTATCTCAGAAATACACATATAACTAAGTAATAATTTATAACATTAAAAATATAACATTTAGAGAGATTACAATGAGCCCTTCATGAATGTGAGGCCCTGGATTGATGGTCCTCCCTGCCTCTCCCCTCCCTGCTCTTCACAAGCCATGAATATGGATATTGTTGGTAACAGTCAGAGCAAGAGTAATTTTCTTAATATGTAAATACAAATTAAATAACCATGAATTAACAATACATACCCTTTTCTCAACTGCCACAAAGCTTGTGAATTGTGTTATGAGAGAGTTTTCTTTACTGAGTTTAATAATCAGAGATTTTAAGATTTGCTTCTTCATCTAAAATAAAATTAAACAAATGAAGTCACGTCATATTTTATTTTTCACTGTTTAGCTATGTATGACCAATAAAACAAGTATTAAATAATCAACAAATGTGTTTTTCTATAAAAAAAACCATTTTATAATTAGTATTTCAAATTAAATTGAGTCAATAGCCCTGTCTAAATGTCTAGAGTAGGTGAAAACATTCTCTGAAAAATAGGATCAAGTGACTGGCTAAGTCATAGAAAAAAATATTTATATAGTTCTTTATGGCTACAAAGAACTCTCACTCTCAAGCGTGGTGAGTTTCTGAATTATTGTATAGACAGTCCGTGCCTCCCATTTAAAAGATGGGGAATCCAAAGTGTGGAGATGTGGAATGACCTGCTCAAAACCATTTGGTGGCAGGGCTCGTCAGTTGCCCCCAGAGATTAAAAGGCCTTAAGTAGGGTGGCTCAGTTGGTTAAGTGTCTTGGCTTTGGCTCAGGTTATGGTCCCAGGGTCCTGTCTCACAGGGCTCCCTGCTCGGTGGGGAGTGTGCTTCTCCCTCTACCCTTCCCCCTACTTGTGATCTCTCTCTCTCACCCTCTCTCTCAAATAAATAAATAAAATCTTAAAAAAAAAAAAAAAGGTCTTAAGTAAAACAGAACACAAGGCTGTTAATCCAAGGGCAGCAAATAAGTACAGTGAAAACACAAGGCCATCTATCACCTGCTGTGACTGCATTAACAGCCAGGGGAGGCACTCTCGTTCCTTCTTTCTGGGACAGCACTGAGCACCACTGCTCCTAAGCTCATTTAAATTCACAGCTACAGAGGGACCAGGCCATCAGGTGAGCTGGCTGAATGGGACCCCCTGCCAGAGGCCTCATCAGGTCCGTGAAAAAGGAGCAGGGTGGGCTTTGGCTTCACTGTGTGTCTGTAGGCTGGTCACCCACCTGTCCTGTACCTGGGCTGCTTCATCACTAAGATGAGAATACCAAGAATACCAATGCCTACAGTGTATGAGATCTGGGGTGATATTTATGACAGGCACTCAGAGAACGTTCTTTGAGCCCTCCTCTGGACTCTTCCTGATGAGTAAAATAATCAGAATTCTTAGGAAACAAATGACATCTGTTATTTCATTGATTCATTCAACAAACATTTACTGAGCACCCTGCACCCCAGGTGCAGAAAATACAGGTACAATGATGAATGCCCCCATACCACATGTTTCTCCATCCAGCTAACCTCACTTAACATTTCCATGGATAAATCAATTTAAGAAGGATGAAGAACAATGAAAAAAGCAAACCTCATGATTCGTTTCATTTTCGTGGAGAATGCCATCTTCATAATCTCGGATCAGAGCTCGCGCTGTCAGCTTGTGGATCATCTGTGTTTAAGCAGCAAAGGGGAAAAAAGATTCAAATGGCTTCTAATTAAAGTCTTAGAAAATCACTTTAAAAATGAATAGTACATACAATAAAATTCACCCTTTTAAGTGTACAGCTCGATGAGTTGTAACAAATGTATACAGTTGTGTGACCACCACTGAAACAGACACAGAACAGTTCCTTCACTTTCAAAAGGGCACTACTCATGCCCCTGGCTGTTACCTCCAGCCCGACACCCACTCATCTGTTTTCTATGCCTACAGTTTTGCCTTTTCTATAAAAGAGCATTTTGCCAATTCAATTTATTTCAAAAAAATTGTTTTAAAAAGCTTTTATTTATTTATTTGAGAGAGAGAGAGAGAGAGGCAGTGAGAGAGGGAACACAAGCAGGGGGAGTGGGAGAGGAAGAAGCAGGCTTCCAGCTGAGCAGGAGCCTGATGTGGGGCTCAATCCCAGAACGCTGGGATCATGACCTGAGCTGAAGGCAGATGCTTAACGACTGAGCCACCCAGGTGCCACTATTTCGAAATTTTTAAACTGTTCTTCTACTGTAGGAAGAGACAACTTAGTGCTGTGATGCCTAACTGTGAATGTGACCTCCACTCTGAAGAGCAGGGGCAGCAAAGGTGCCCTGGGAAGTGCAAGGTGAAGGACTGCCCCCTTCCTCTCCAATGATTAAGAAACACAACTGATTTTAATAGCAATGTCTGCTTACAATGATAACTCCAACTCTTGTAATTTTCTTATCAATAAGGCCACAATTCACAGAGGATGTACAACTATAAAAACTGCAATATTATGGAAAATGACCTTTTCCCAGGTAAAATCCTTTTACTTATTAATTCCCCCCCCCTTAGATTCAATTTTTAAAACAATATGGAGATTCCCTTAAGTTCTATACATATATCACTGGCAAATAATAAGTAGCAGTTATTGATTCAGGGCCAAAAAGTAAGTCATATTTTATTTTAAAGAAATCTGCAATGTCTGGGAAACTGTTTATCTGGCCATGCAAATACTCCTATGAATAGAAAGCTACATATATATAGTAGAGATAGGTTAGGGATTTTCCAGTCTGACTCTAATAGATTAAGTACTAATGCAAATACTACAAACTTTTTGGTGACAATTCACTTGGTTTTAATCCAAAAGTAGAAAAAACCAAGACATTTTCAATATATGTTTACTCTTAGTACAGTACTATTATGCTTAGTACTTCAAAAAAACATAGGTTGATCTGTGGAACTTAATTTTTATCATGTCACAAACAACTTTGAGAACCTCCCTAAAAAATTTTCACGTATAAAATACCAAATTTAATTGCAGTTAGTCATATCCACTGATGCCCATATGGATACACCGAAACTCAGGAACCCCAGAAGAAGTGCTGCGTCCGAAACTGAATGAAAGTGTCCTCATTTGTACAGATAACAATCCTCCATATTATACTGTGTACTGAAGTGTCGAAACAGAAAATCAAGAACAATAAAGGAAATACATGGAGCATTAGATATGAAAATATAAAAATACTACAACGTTCAAAGAGTGAGTTCATAGTTAAAGTTTTGAATCTTACAGTTCCAGTTGTCTTCTGAAGTTCAGTAGTTGCTACTACTGTAGAAAATTCTTTCTCTTGAATCAATGCACATAGAGTTGCCTGAAATGGGGGGGGGGTGGAATTCCTTATTAGCTTTTTCACTCCATAGTTTCTTAGTTAGTTTCACCGTGATTTTCTCTTTTCTATTAATGGAAATTAAAAGGCTGCCCAGTATCCCTAGTTAACTACCTATTAGGTTTCCAGAAGGAGAAAATTTGCCAGCATATTATGATTTGAAGGGGGAGAGGGAAGAATAGAGAAAGAAAAGAAAAAGAAAATTGTTGGCAACAGACATTACTCTTCCCATAGTAAAACAAGCTGTGTGATTTCTTACCTGTGTACAATGAGGAATAAATCCATAGACAAGGAGTCGCTCATTGTGAAACAAAGACTGCACCTGGGCTGGAGCCTGCAGAGGCTCCGGTGCATCTGTACTTAGTTGCTGCCATTTGATGGAGACAGAGTGGCAACTTGGAGAATGTAACCTAGTCATTTGGTCTTCTATCTATTTATAAGAGAAGAATTATTTCCTTTTCAATGTTACATCTGGAAAATAGTTAATGTAACGCTTAAAATAATTTTACATTCTATCTTTTGGGATTTGTAGCTCTTTGCTTTTGTTTTTGTTTTTCTCCTTCTTCCTCAGGGTACTTTTTCAAAAAGATTTTATATAGAATTCTTAATAATAGCATTAGCATATAATTTAAATATGTAAGACATTCCCAAAATATTCCATTAGTTGATTACTAATATAAAACTCTGGCAGGGAGTAGATTCTAGTTATAAAAATTAATCCTACAAAGGGCTTGAATACACATTTTTACAAAGAAAATATACAAATGGCCAAAGAACACATGAAAAGATAGTCAACATTACTAGTCATTAGAGAAATGCAAATCAGAAGCCCAATGAAGGTTACAACTTCACACCCTAGGATGGTTTTTTTGTTTTGCTTTGTTTTTGGTAGCTTTCTTTTTTTTATGATAATTTTTTATTATGTTATGTTAATCACCATACAGTACACCCCTAGTTTTTGATGTAATGTTCCATGATTCATTACTTCCGTATAACACCCAGTGCACCATGCAATACGTGCCCTCCTTACTACCCATCACTGGCCTAACCCAATCCCCACCCCTCTCCTGTTTGAAGCCCTCAGTTTGTTTCCCAGAGTCCATAGTCTCTCATGGTTCATTCCCCCTTCTGTTTACCCCCTCTTCATTCTTCCCTTTCTGCTCCTACCGATCTTCCTATTTCCTATGTTCCATAAATGAGTGAAACCATAAGATAATTGCCTTTCTCTGCTTGACTTATTTCACTTAGCATTATCTCCTCCAGTCCCATCCATGTTGCTGCAAATGTTGTGAAATCATTCTTTTTGATGGCTGAGTAATATTCCATTGTATATATGGACCACATCTTCTTAACCCAGTCATCTGTTGAAGGGCATCTCGGCTCCTTCCACAATTTAGCTATTGCAGACAATAGCTATGAACATTGAGGTGCAAATGGCCCTTCTCTTCACTATGTCTGTATCTTTGGGGTAAATACCCAGTAATGCAATTGCTGGGTCACAGGGTCGGTCAATTTTTAACTTTTTAAGGGACCTCTACACTGTTTTCCAAAGTGGCTGTACCAACTTGCATCCCTCCAACATTGTAAGAGGGTTCCCCTTTCTCCACATCCTCTCCAACATCTGTTGTTTCCTGCCTTGTCAATTTTTGCCATTCCAACTGGCATAAGGTGGTATCTTGATGTGGTTTTGATTTGAATTTCCCTGATGGCTAATGATTTTGAACATTTTTTCATGTGTCTGTTAGCCATTTGTATGTCTTCATTGGAAAAGTGTCTGTTCATATCTTCTGCCCACTTATTGATTTGATTATTTGTTTCCCATGTATTGAGTTTGAGAAGTTCTTTGTAGATCTTGGATACTAATTTTTTATCTGTAGTGTCATTTGCAAATATCTTCTTCCGTTCTGTGGGCTGCCTCTTAGTTTTTTTTTGACTGCTTCCTTGGCTGTGCAGAAGCTTTTTATCTTGATGAAGTCCTACAAGTTCATTTTTTCTTCTGTGTCTCTTGCCTTTGGAGATGTGTCATGAAAAAAGTTGCTGTGNTGAGTTTGAGAAGTTCTTTGTAGATCTTGGATACTAATTTTTTATCTGTAGTGTCATTTGCAAATATCTTCTTCCGTTCTGTGGGCTGCCTCTTAGTTTTTTTTTGACTGCTTCCTTGGCTGTGCAGAAGCTTTTTATCTTGATGAAGTCCTACAAGTTCATTTTTTCTTCTGTGTCTCTTGCCTTTGGAGATGTGTCATGAAAAAAGTTGCTGTGGGCAATGTCGTAGAGGTTGCTGCCTATGTTCTCCTCTAGGATTTTGATGGATTCCTGTCTCACATTGAGGTCTTTCATCCATTTGGAGTTTATCTTTGTGTATGGTGTGAAAGAGTGGTCACGTTTCATTCTTTTGCATATGGCTGTCCAATTTTCCCAGCACCATTTATTGAAGAGACTGTTTTTTCCACCGGATGTTTTTTCCTGCTTTATCAAAGATTAGTTGCCCAAAGAGCCGAGGGTCCATTTCTGGGTTCTCTATTCTGTTCCATTGGTCTATGTGTCTGTTTTTGTGCCAGTACCATGCTGTCTTTGTGATCACAGCTTTGTAGTACAGCTCGAAATCCGGCATTGTGATGCCCCCAGCATTGTTCTTACTTTTCAACAATTCCTTGGAGAATCGGGGCCTTTTCTGTTTCCATACAAATTTAAGGACTATTTGTTCCAGTTCTTTGAAAAATGTCCTCGGTATTTTGATCGGGATAGCATTGAAAGTGTAGATTGCTCTGGGTAGTATGGACATTTTAACTATGTTAATTCTTCCAATCCATGAGCATGGAATATTTTTCCATCTTTTTATGTCTTCCTCAATATCTTTCAAAAGTGATCTATAGTTTCTAGCATATAGGTCCTTTACGTCTCTGGTTAAGTTAATTCCAAGGTAACGCATGGTTTTTGGTGTTATTGTAAATGGGATGGATTCCCTAATTTCTCTTTCTTCAGTCTCATTATTCGTGTATAGAAATGCAACTGATTTCTGAGCATTGATTTTGTATCCCGCCACATTACCGAATTGCTCTATAACTTCAATGGTTTGGGAGTGGATTCTTTTGGGTTTTCCATATTGAGTATCATGTCATCTGCGAAGAGAGACANAGTGTCCCATAGGTTTTGGACCGTTGTGTTTTCATTCTCATTGGCCTCCATAAAGTGTTTAAATTGATTTTTGATTTCCTGGTTTATAAAATCATTCCTGAGCAGGATGGCTCTTAGTCTTTAAGTGTTTGAGTTTCTTCCAAATTTTTCCTTGTGGTTGAGTTCCAATTTCAGAGCGTTGTGGTCTGAGAATATGCAGGGAATAATTTCAGTCTTTTGGTATCGGTTGAGACCTGTTTTGTTACCCGGAACATGGTTTATTCTTGAGAATGTTCCATGGGCATTAGAATAGAATAAGTATTCTTTGGTTCTGGGGTGTAGTGTTCTATATATATCTATGAGGTCCAACTCGTTGAGTATGGCATTCAATGCTCTTGTTTCTTTGCTGATTTCTTGCTCAGGTGATCTGTCTATTGCTGATAGTGGAGTGTTGAGATCCCCTACTATTAGTGTATTTTTATCTATATGTCTCTTTATTGTGGTTAAGAGTTGGCTTGTGTATCTTGCTGTTCCCCTGTTGGGGGCATATATATTTATAATTGTCATATCCACTTGTTGTATACATCCTTTAAGAATAATATAGAGCCCTTCTGTGTCTCTAACTATAGTCTTTAGTTTAAATCCAATCTGTCTGATATGAGAATTGCTACCCCAGCTTTCTTTTGAGGTCCATTGGCATGAAAGATGGTATTCCATCCTTTTAATTTCAATCTGAATGTATCTTTAGGTTCAAAATGAGTCTCTTGTAGACAGCAAATGGATGGGTCATGGCTTTCTATCCAATCTGCAACCCTGTGGCATTTTATGGGAGCATTTAGGCCATTTACATTGAGACTGATTATTGAGAGATACGATTTTAATGACGCCATGTTGCCTGTAAAGTCTTTGTTTCTATTGATTGTGACTTTTCTGTTCTGTATCACTCTTGGGGCCTTTTTACTTTTATAGAACCCCCCCCTTAATATCTCCTGTAGGGCTGGTTTCGTGGTTACGAATTCAGTCAGTTTCTGCTGATCCTGGAAGGCCCTTGTCTCTCCATCAATGCTGAATGACAGCCTTGCTGGATAAAGGATCCTTGGCTGCATGTTCTTCTCGGATAGAGCTTTGAAAATACCCTGCCAACCCTTCCTATGTTGCCAGGTCTGTGTAGACAGGTCTGACGTTATTCTGATATTTTTACCTCTGTACATAAGGAATCTCTTCACCCTGGCTGCTTTTAATACTGTATCCTTGGATCTAATATTTGCGAATTGCACTATGACGTGATGTGGTGTAAGTTTGCTGTGATTGACCTTGGGAGGCGTCCTCTCTGCCTCTTGGATACGAATGCTTGTTTCCTTTGTCAGATTAAGGAAGATTTCAGCTACAATTTGTTCAAATATCTCTTCTAGACCTCTCTCTTTCTCCACCCCCTTGGGGATGCCAATGATTCTGACACTGGAACATTTCATTGAGTCAGTAATCTCCTGTAACCTACATTCTTGAGATTGGATTTTTTTGAGCAAAGTTTCTGTTTTAACTTTCTCTTCTACCATCCCATCCTCCAATTCACTAATTCATTCTTCTGCCTCACTCACCCTGGCCGCCAGAGCGTCTAGTTTAGACAGCAATTGATTCATAGTATTTTAAATTTCTGCCAGATTCGCTCTCATTTCCACCCTTAGAGATTCTATATTCTTGTTAATATTGTCGTTAATTTTTTTTTCAAGCCTACACATCATTTTGACCATTGTTACTCTGAACTCCATTTCTGACAATTTGGTTGTATCCATATCCATCATTTCTGTGGCAGAGGCCACAGTCTCTGTGTCCTTTCTTTCCTGAGCATTTCTCCTCCTCATCATTCTGATGAGGAGAGGTTGCGGGGATGCCCAGAGCCCAAATTATTGACCAGGACCCAGGCAGTGTGCACTTGTTTTATTGGGACCTTAGGGATGGGGGCTTCTTGATTTTTCAGCCTGTTTTCTGGGGGAGCAGCCTGCCACGCTGATACTCAGGCAACCCTCTTTGGGTAGAGTCGCCCTGTCCCCTGCGAGGGGGGATGGGGATGGGCACAATGTGAGCAGGTATTTCTGGGCTTTTTTTCTCTGGCGGCTTTTCCTGGTGGTTTTCTGTGACTCTTCTGAGAGTCAGAGCAGCAGTGGCCGTATCCTAGCCTCTGTCTCAGAGCAGAGAAATCACAGTCCGCTCTCCACTGAGCTCTCTTGGCCACTTTAACTCTGTTTCTGTCAGTTATGCCAAAAACCCTGCAGCATCCCGGGTCATGTGCCCCATAGCCGCTCTCCCAGCCCTCGCTTTCAGGGCCCGCACATCTCCCCTTTGTGCTCTAACACCACTAGCCACCACCAGTTTCCCCGAGTGCTCCCAAGCTCCCTGTTTCAGTGTGGTTTGCGCACAATCCGGAGTGCCAGTTTTCAGTCTGGTCGCCCATGCGCTCCCAAGCTCCCGGTATCAGTCTGGTTCCAGTGAGCGCTCCAGAGCTCCGGTTTTCAGTCTGGTCACACGCGCGTTCCCAGGCTCACGGTCTCAGACTGCTTTCTCGCAGGTGTCGGTCCGTGAGTCTGGCCCGCTCCCCAGTGCAGGTGGCTACTGCTTCCCAGTGCCAGAGCACAGCACCTCCCTCTCCCTTCCGTTTATCTTCCAATATCTGTGCGCGGATTCACGGCTTCCCACTTTGTACCTCAATACTCAGCGCTGGAGATATTTGTTTGTAGAGATCCAGATGTATCTTCCTGTGTCTCAGGGTGATTCCATGGGTTTTCAGGATGGTCTGGTCGATATCCACCTCGACTCAGGGGACCAGCTGAAAAAGGGGTCCCCTACTCCTCTGCCATCTTTTCTCCGATCCTCCCCTAGGATGGTTATTATAAAACCAAAACCTGGGGCACTGGGTGGCTCATCCCTTAAGCGTCTGCCTGCAGCTCAGGTCATGATCCCGGGGTCCTGGGATCGAGCCCCACGTCAGGCTCCCTGCTCAGTGGGAAGCCTGCTTCTCCCTCTCCCAATCCCCTTGCTTGTGTTCCCTCTCTCGCTCTCTCTCTGTCAAATAAATAAATAAAATCTTCATAAAAAAATAAAAAAAAAAAACCAAAACCGGAAAATGACAAATGCTATTAATTATGTAGAAAAACTGGAACCCTAGTGCATTGCTCATGGGAATGTAAAATGGTGAAGCCACTGTGGACAACAGTATAACAAGTCCTAAAAAAACTAAACACAATTACCAAATGATCCAGAAATTCCACTTCTGTTATATACCTAAAATAACTGTAATCAGACCTGAACACATGCTTATATGTCAATACTCACAGCAGCAAAATTCACAACCACTAAAAGGTAGAAACAACCCAAATATCTATCAACAAATGAATGGATAAACAAAATGTGGTATGTGAACACAATGAAATATTATTCAGCCTTTAAAAAAGAAGAAAATTCTGACACATGCCACAACATGGATAGACCTTGAAAACATTATACCAAATGAAACAAGACAGGTATAGAAGGACACATATTGTAAAAATTTAAAAAAAAAAGGACACATATTGTATGATTCTGCTTTCATGAAGTATCTAAAGTAGTCAAATTCATAGAGAGTGAAAGTAGAATGGTGGCTGCCAGGGACTAGGGGAGGGTGGAATGGGGAGTTGTTGTTTAATGAGTAGAGTTTCTGTTTGGGATGATGCAAAGTTCTGGAGATGGATGGTGGTGATGGCTGCACAACACTGTGAATGTACCTTTATTATTATTTTTTAAGATTTTATTCATTTATTTAAGACAGTGAGAGAGAGAGAGACAGAGAGCACGAGTGGGAGGTAGAGACAGAGGGAGAGGGAGAAGCAGACTCCCCGCTGAGCAGGGAGCCCAATGTGGGGTGACCTGAACCAAAGGCAGACACCCAACTGACTGAGGCACTCAAGCACCCCTAATGTAGCTTAATGCCACTGAATGCCACTTAGGAATGGTTAAAAGGTAAATTTTATGTATATTTTGCCACAATAGCATATTAACTCTAGCAATACATGTATAATACTTTGCTTTTAAAAATCCCTCCATGATATATACAATGGAATATTACTCAGCCATCAGAAAGAACGATTTCACAACATTTGCAGCAACATGGACGGGACTGGAGGAGATAATGCTAAGTGAAACAAGTCAAGCAAAGAAAGACAATTATATGATTTCTCTCATCTATGGAACATAAGAAGTAGGAAGATCGGTAGGAGAAGACAGGGAAGAAGAAAGGGGGGGTAAACAGAAAGGGGAATGAACCATGAGAGACTATGGACTCTGGGAAACAAACTGAGGGCTTCAGAGGGGAGGGGGGTGGGGGATTGGAACAGGTCAGTGATGGGTAGTAAGGAGGGCACGTATTGCATGGTGCATTGAGTGTTATATGCAAGTAATGAATCATGGAACTTTACATCGAAAACTAGGTATGGTGACTAAATAGGTATGGTGACTAAAATAATATAATAAAAATTATTATAAGAAATAAAAAAAATTAAAAAATCCCTCCATGACACTTTATAAAGAAGAAATCGAACTATTAGTTAGGAGAATGACCCAATTAAGGAGAACTGCTAGGTGCAAGACAGACAGTAACTAAGTAACTATGCCTTTGGTATCTTTGTCCTTTTCCTAGGTCCCCTTTCCACTAATGAAAACACAGAAGTTACTGTCACTAGATTTGCAAGAAGATAGTATTTCCACATGTAAGCATAAAACTAGAAATGTTTGAAAAACGTACCTGTTTTTTCCAACTATGTTTGGATTTTGAGTTAAAATACTCAAATACTCCAGCACCATACTGGGACAAAGTCCTTAAGATATGACGATTTGCTGTAGAACTGATCACATTTTACATGTTTTAATTTTCAAGAAATTTTAGAAACAGTTTTGAATCATGTAGTTAACAATGTTGACATAGCTCGAAACTCAATAGAAGAGACATTACATGCAGAAGAATTACTCTCTGTAGTTGAGGTTAAAGAGAGAAAACTCAGCATGGACAGTATGAAACATCTGAAGGTTTGAGTAATTTAAGCTGTCATATACCAGAGAACTTATTTCTTTTTCACAATAGGAAAAAAAGAGCAGAAATTCTTGACTCTTGGTTTACCAAAGGAGGGAGTAGATGATTCCAAAAACCTCCAAAAAGTCATCAGAATACTGACAAAAATATCAACCTACTTTCAATGAGTGTCAGTTACTCAAATTTGATCCAAAAGGCCAAGAACTGGCAGTTAGTAAAGTCCACATCTTAAAATATGATGCGCGTCTAGATAGCAGAAGGGATAAAGACGTCTCCTTCTAGCAAAGATACGCTTTACTTAAATGACAATGTACCATTAAATTTTTCTCAATAGTAATTCTAAAACTATTAAGAAAGCCTTTCTTAGGTTCCTCCTGAAATAGTTAAAGACACAATTATTTTTCAGGAAAAGAACTTAAGAAAGTTATTTCTAAAATATTTCTTAGCCTATTGATTAAAGATCGGATTTGTCTTTAGTCTTCAAAATTAATTGGTGGTCGTTACAACACCAATTAGATAATCCCCCTAAACTGGAGTTTATTTGCATTTTATCGATTTCATCGGCTCCTGAAGCTGCTTGGAATCTTTTTTGCTCCTGCTGTGTGGAGCTCAGAGGACAGTTTGTGACAACAGGCAGGAATGACAGTCTCTACTCCTGGAGAACTCACATATTGCTAGAGTTTATGAATACAAATGAGCATGTATAAAGTCAGGCAGAAACATTTAGAAAGATCCCAAAACCTGACGGAAAATCAGTAAAAATTCCAGCTCCCTCAGGCTGGGTCACGTCAAAGCACAAAGTCATCTCCCAAATGAGGTTCATGCCCACTCACCCCCAATCACAGCACCCCGCTCATTTCCTTCCTGGCACTTAGGAAAACCCATTTCTCCTTTCCGCTTATTTGATTGCTTGCTGCTTGTCTCCCTATATAAAGCACTGTGGTCCAGCCCCAAGGAGTGTCTGTCTCATGACAGGCTCTCAGCAAAGAAGGAATCAACAGGGCCTAGTATCTTCTGCACTGAAGTCTGAGCCGTAACCCTGGCACAGCCTCTGATACGTGGTCAGGGGAGCAGAGGGATGTTGCTGTAATCAGGAAGATAGAACAGGGCACTGACTCAGGCAGGCAGGGGGACACGTCCCTGCAGCAGGGTAGTGCCAGTCACCCCATGTCCACAAGTTAATCAGGTAAATCCCATTTAGGAGCAATTCCTGGCGGAGTCCACTGTGGGCTGGATAAATTTCCTGGTTGGTCTGTGGTGTTCTCTTAGGCCTCAGATTAGAGAAGAGGCCTAGGAGCTGTGACTGAGGAGGGGCAGAGAGAGGGAAAGAGCCCTCTGGGCAGGCAGGTCTGGCTTGGGTACAACAGGGAGGGCCCTCAAGGGGTGCGGAGGGTGCCAGCTCCTGTAGCTCATAGCTGAGGCCTGAGGAGGACCCCTATCCCAGGACAGAACAGTGGCCCCAGGGAACACCAATAGCCACTACTCCCACCTCTGCCCCTACCCCCATGTTGAGGGGCTGCCCTGCTCCACGCACTGCCTCAGAATAGGGACGCCTGGTTATCACTTGCCAGGATGGTGACTATGTGGGGGAGAGCCCAGGGAGATGGTGCATGCATGCTCTGTGCAAACACCAGTCTGGCCCCTTCTGTTTGATGTTTTCCTTATGTTTACACCATATGCTTCAGTTCAATCCAAAAAAGCTAACTATAATTGGGGAGGGGGTTCATTCCAACAATCATGGGGGCCTAGCCTCCCAAGAGAAAGATCCTATGTTCATCACAGGATTTGAAAATGCAAATGTGCCCAGCCACCAGAAAGCTGTGAAGGAGCAAGGAGCCTGGGTGGGGCCTTACCCAAGGCAGTGGCCCTCAGCCCTGGTCAGGAACTGCCAGGGGAGGGGGTATGCCTGGCTTCAGGCTTCTCAGGATAGGTTGGAAATTTGGATTTTTATGCAACAAAACAAAACAAAACAAAAACAAAAAACCCCCCAAACTAACATTGATTTGGTGCTTGCCAAATGTTCTTAAGTACTTTTTTTTTTTCCTAGTGGTACTGGGGTGTGGGTCTTCTTTACACCACATTTCCCTCACCCCAGTGCAGGGCTGGGCCTTAAGTACTTTTTATATATGAGCTCATTTAATCCTCAGAGCAAACCTATTAAACCTATGACATTTTCATTATCATCTTCATTTTACAGACAAGAGGTTAAACAACTTGCCCAGAGCTCTGCAACTCTATGCTAAACTACTGTTATCAACTTCAAAACTTCTAAAAATCATGTGCAGGCCAACAAAGAAAACCTACCCAAAGGCGCTTCCCCCCTCTTCCCCCACGGTGTTCACTGTGTGACTAGATCTCCTACACTTACCCAATACCACAGGAGAACAGCCTGGTGTGCTGGACATTTCTCTTCACAAGCTGCAAAGTCAGACTCTCATTCTGGAGGTGCCCGTCAGATATAAGGAGAATGCTCCGTAAGCCTTGAGAAGGGTACAGTAGATTTAAATATCGGAGCGTTTTCCAGAAGTCTGTATTTCCCATGGTAGGTGTAGCCGACTGGAGGAAATGAAATGAAAGGTTATTCCTTTTGGATATATTCACCATTAACTGTAACCATTTATTGAAGCATGTCTCGATGATGGTTTAGAGATATCATCACTGAAAAGATATTTTTTTTTTTATTTTTTTTAAAGATTTATTTATTTGACAGAGATAGAGACAGCCAGCGAGAGAGGGAACACAAGCAGGGAGAGTGGGAGAGGAAGAAGCAGTCATAGCAGAGGAGCCTGATGTGGGGCTCGATCCCATAACGCCAAGGATCACGCCCTGAGCCGAAGGCAGACGCTTAACCGCTGTGCCACCCAGGCGCCCCAAAAGATATTTTTTTAATTACACATTTATGGAACAGCTATGCTTATATCCTGTTAGTTTATTTCATATCACACGGTAACTACAATATTATCAGTTGACACTTATTTGATGTTTTTATGGTTTTCCTGGGTTTGCTGGCCTGGGCTGAAGTGGCAACTAGTCCTTCTCCACTTGTGCCATTTAAAGAAAAAGAAAAAAAGGAACAGAAGAAAACATTCCAACACTGTTAATGCTGGTTGTATTTAGGTGGTAGAACTGTCGTATTTTTCTTTCCACCCTTCTTAATTTCTAATTTTTCTTTAATGATTTCATATCACTTTTATTAATAATAATAATTTTAAAAAGAGCCCCACTGACATACAAAAACTGAAGGACTAGGGGTGTTCTATTAGTGGTCTTGGGGGGAATAAGACCAGGCAGTACCATTAAAACTTGATAGGAAAAGACCTAAGAGATGAAGGAAGGTTCTTTTACTCACCATAATGAACTCTGCTGGCATATTATTGCTTGTGATGTACTTGGGATATGAAAATAATTCCTTGTAACCTGTGTGATAAGATTGGTGTGAGGTGCAGCTATTAAATATTCACTTTATTGACCACCAACAATCATGTTTGATAGTTTAACATATTAAAAAAAAACTTCACCACAGTATTCCTTTAAATAATTAACTCTAGTGCATTGAAACTATGCACTTTACTGTGTAAAATGTTCTGAGTAAAATTACATGTGTAGACCTCTGTTCTGTAGAAGATGGTTCAGATGTGGGGTGTCACAACAGCACAGGCCGCCGGGCCACCAAAGGGACATATTCTCCTTCCAGGCCCGTGGTACCCCAGCCTTACTTGACCTCTGCCCCCAGCAGCAGCAGACCCTGGCTCCTTCGTAAAAGGGCTCTGTCTTCTGGTGAATGGCACAGAAGAATCAACAGGACATGACTGTCCCCTCACTCTAGTCTGTGTTCCTTCTCTCATTCCTAAAGTACCTTGTTCTGGTGGCTGAGATGTCCCTGGACCCCCACCTGGAGGATGGTATTACTTTTCCTCTAAAAGGGCTGATCTGATGCTTCCTGAAACCTTATAGATTTTTCTACTACTTTATTGATTTCAAGTGTTCTGTCCATATCCTTGTGACCCTCATACATGTCAAACCAAAGGTCTTGCATTTGGTTCAGCTGCTGGTAACCTAGGAATGTTTATACAGCACTTGCCCTGTAATAGGCACTGTTTTAAATCCTTTACATGCATTAGCTCAGTCCTTATAACACGATGAGGTAGGAACTATTACTCATATTACAGATGAGGAAAAGTTCAAGTAATTTGCCCAAGGTGACATCTAGAGCTAGTAAGTGGTAGAGCTGGAATCTGAACCCAGGGACCCAGCTTGAGTGTTCTGGATCTTGAACTCTATGCTATGCTACCTCTCACTCCACAGATGGGGTCAGGGTACCAACAGCCATCAGCTCTACTCGTGTTAATATTAAGGAGAAAGCACACTGTAGACTGGGGCTGAAGAGCACTCACCTGTGCCAAACTTGACAATGTTTATCTTTTGCTTCTTACCCATCAAGGACAGCGCATAGAAGGCAATTTGCTTGGCTTGCAAGAATGTTGCACCCTCCATGGAATTGGAGCAATCGAGACAAATAATCACTTCACTGTTCTCGGCTAGGTCAGGAAGTGTGATACCGAGATCTGGTTGAAAAACAAGCATGCAGGCCTAAAAAAAGAAAAAAGGTGCTGTGTTGATGTTTATCATAACTTAAACTGGTCTGGCTTGTTTATACTGGTATAGGCATGCTTCCGAGATACTGCCGGTTCGGTTCTAGACCACCACAGTAAAGCAAATACTGCAAAAAAAGTGAGTTAAATCAATTTTTTGGATTCCCAGAACACATGAAAGCTATGTTTATACTATACTGTAGTCTAATATATGTGCAGTAGCATTATATCTAAAAAAAGTACATACCTTAATTAAAAAATACTTTACTGCTAAAAAACGCTAACCATCACCTGAGCTTTCAGTAAGTCATAATTTTTTTGCTGATGGAGGGTCCCGCCTTGATGTTGATGGTTGCTGACTGACCAGGGTGTTGGTTGCTAAAGGCTGGGGTAGCTGCAGCAGTTTCTTAAAATAAAACAACACTGAAGTTTACCAAATTGATTGACTCTTCTTTTCACGAACAATTTCTCTGTAGCATGTGATACTGTTGGATAGCATTTCACCCACAGTTGAGCTTCTTACAAAACTGAAGTTGCTCCTCTCAAACCCTGCTGCTGCTTTGTCAATAACATTCTTTAGAATCCTTTGTTGTCATTTCAACAGTCTCCACTTCACCAGAAGTAGATTCCATCTCAAGAAACCACTCTGCTCATCCATAAGAAGCAGCTCCTCACCTGTTCAAGTTTTATCCTAAGACTGCAGCATTTCAAATATGATAATAATGAAGAAGTTTGAAATATTGAGAGAATTACCAAAACATGACACAGAGACATGAGGTGAGAAAATGCTGTTGGAAAATGGCATCAAAGGACTTGCTCCACAGGCTTGCCACAAACTTTCAATTTGTAAAAAACACAGCATCTGTAAAGCACGATACAGAGCAGCTCAATAAAACAAGGTCTGCCTGTACTGCTCTATGTGCCCAGAGACAACAAAATTTCGATTCAAAACCCCAACCACACAATCTTTCTAAATGGTGGACATGTAATTGGGCTAGAGTAACAGAGAATAAAGAGTGGCCCACCAAAAACTGATGAATCCCCCCTGGGCTCAGGCACACTACTTCTCTCTAGATCTCAGGCTCTAATGGGGATGTGCCACTTGCCAGTGTGTATGGCTGGCAACAAATATCTTATAAGCCCCAAAGAAGGTAGAGACATAAACACACCACTATACATATGTGTGTGTTTCATTTAAAGCATACCCAATATACAAAAATCCATGTTTACAGAAAAGATTAATTAAAACGTTCTTATTCCTGTTACTAAAGGGGTCTGTCAATTTACCACACTCTATTAAATGCCATGTTTATCTGTGGCATTTAAAAGATGATTTAGATTATAAACAACTAATATTTCAGGTATCCCTTCAAGGGATAGATATACATACACATACAGGCAGGATTTTCAGAATTTGGCATAAATGTATAATTTTTATAAGAAAAGACGTCCTTGTAAAATTCAACTTTCTAGCCAGGTAATATTATAAAGAAAAAAAGAATAAGATTTATTCAACAATGAGATGGTCTATAGGACCTCAAATAAAGTAGAATGTCAGAGCTGGAGTTTCCAATGTGTAGGCCATAAACCCCTGAGAGGTCCAAACTTAATATAGAATTAATATCTGAAAATTCATGGGGTATCAACAGTCTGAAGAACAAATAAGTAATATACCTCTGTCTCTCACATATATGCACACGCTATTCTAAAAGGAATATAGATGTTATTGTGATGACTAAAATATGCAACCTTATCTTTTATTAATCAACCAATACTTAAAGTATAACTACTATCATATAAGTTTCAGTTAAAAAAATTTCCCCAGCTTTGAGATATAATTGATCTATAACATTGTATAAATTTTAGGTGTACAATGTCATGATGTGAAATTGTGAAATGTTACCACAATAGGGCTAGTAGCACATTCATCACCTCACATAACTTCTAGTTTTGTTTTTATAGTGAAAACATTTACAATTTACTCTCTTTGCAACTTTCAAGTACACAATACAGTATTGTTAACTATAGTCAACAGGTTATATATTAGATCCCCAGAAATTATTTGTCTTATGACTGGAAGTTAGTACTCTTTGACCAATATCTATCTGTCTATCACATGTTCTGTAGCCATTCATCCATTAGTGGACGCTAGGGTTTTTCATGTCTTCGTTATTGTGAATAATGCTGCAATGAACATGTTGGTGCAGTTATCTGTTTGAGATAGTGATTTCATTTGTTTTGGATATATACTCAGAAGTGGGTCTTGTTGGATCACATGGTAATTCTATTTTTAATTTTTTGGAGAACCTCTGTATTCTTTTTCCCTAGTGGCTGCACCAATTTATAATCCCATCAACAGTGCACAAGGATTCCCTTTTTCCCACATCCATGCCAATACTTGTTATCTCTTGTCTTTTTGATAACAGCCATCCCAACAGGTGTGAGGTGATACCTCATTGTGATTTGCATTTCCCTAATGATGAGTGATGTTGAGCATCTTTTCACATACTTGTTGCTCATCTGGATGTCTTCTTTAGAAAAATGTCTATTCAGTTCCTTTGCCCATTTTTTCATCAGATTTTTTTTTGTTATTGAGCTAAATGAGTTGTTTTTTTTTTTTAAGATTTTATTTATTTGAGAGAGAGAGAGAGAATGAGTGGGGCGGGGAGAATCAGAGGGAGAGGCAGGCTCCCAGATGAGCAGGAAGTCCCACGCAGGACTCGATCCCAGGACCCTGGGATTATGACCTGAGCTGAAGGCAGACTCTTAACTGACTGAGCTACCCAGGTACCCTGAGATACATGAGTTCTTTATATATTTTAGATAGTAATCCCTTATCTGATATATGGTTTGCAAAAATTTTCTTCCATTCCATAGGCTGCTTCTCCATTTTGTTGATGGTGTCCTATGTTGTGCAGAAGCTTTTAAGTTTGATGTAGTCTCACTTATTTTGGCTTTTGTTGCTTGTGCTTTTGGTGTCGTATTAAAAAAAAAAAAAAAAACATTGTCAACACCTACACCAAGGAGCTTTTCCTCTGTTTTCTTCCAGGAGTTTTATGGTTTCAAGTCTTACCCTTAAGTCTTTAACTCATTTTGAGTTACTTTTTATGAGTGGTGCAAGATAGGGGCCTGATTTCATTGTATATATCCAGTTTTCCCAGCACCACTTATTGAAAGGGCCATTCTTCCCCATTGAATATTCTTGGCTCCCTTGTCAAATATTAGTTGACCATATATGCATGGGTTTACTTTTAGGCTCTCAATTCTGTTCCATGGGTCTGTGTGTCTGTTTTTATAACAGCACCACACTGTTTTCACTACTATAGTTTTATAGTATAGTTTGAAAACAGGAAGTGTGATGCATCCAGATTTGTTCTTTCTCAAGATTGCCTTGGCTATTCATATTTTTTTGTGGTTCCATCATGAGATATCTTTCCATTCGTTTGTGTCTTCTTCAATTTCTTTCATCAGCGTCTTATAGTTTTCAATGTATATATCTTTTACGTCCTTTGGTTGAATTTCTTAAGTATTTTATTTTATTTTTTGGTGCTATTGTAAATGGGATTGTTTTCTTTTTTCTTTTTTTCTTTTTTAAAGATTTTATTTATTTATTTGACACAGAGAGAGAGGAGAGTACAAACAGGGGGAGCAGCAGAGGGAGAGGGAGAAGCAGGCTCCCTGCTGAGCAGGGAGCCCGATGCAGGGCTCAGTCCCAGGATCCTGGGATCATGACCTGAGCTGAAGGTAGACACTTAACCAACTGAGCCACCCCAGTGCCCAGGATTGCTTTCTTTATTTCTGTTAGTTCATAGAAATGTAATTGATTTTTGTATGTTGATTTTGATCATGATGTATGATCCTTTTGATGTGCTGTTGAAGTCAGTTTGCTAATATTATATCAGGAATTTTTGCATCTATGTGAACCATGGATATTGGCCTATAGTTTTTTTTTTATAGTATCTTACAACTTGCCTGAATTTGTTTATTAGTCCTAATAGTTTTTTAGTGGAGTCTTTAGGGTTTTCTATATATGAGATCATGTTATCTACAGACCAAGATGATTTTACTTTTCCTTTCCATTTGTATACCTTTTGTTTCTTTATCTTGCCTAATTGTTCAAGCTAGGGCTTCCAGTACTACAATGAATAGGAATGGTGAGAGTGGGCACTCTTACTTCTGATTTTAGAGAAAAAGCTCTATTTTTCACCATTGTGTATGATGTTAGCTGTGGGTTTGTCATATATGGTCTTTATTATGTTGAGGTATGTTCCCTCTATACTCAGTTTGTTCAGAGCTTTCGACAAGAAAGGCTGTTGAATTTTTCAAACAGTTCTTCTGCATCTATTGACAGGATATTTTATTTCATTTTATTTTTTATTGATGTATACTTGACATACAATGTTATATTAGTTTCCTGTGTACAGCATGGCAATTTGACAAGTTTATTTGTTATGCTATGCTCACCACAAGTACAGCTACTATCTGTCACCACATACTATTACAATAGCATTGACTATACTGTCTATGCTGTACCTTTTATTCCCATTGTTTATTCATTTCACAACTAGAAGCTTGTGTTTCTCTAGCATTCTTTCAAGAACTCCCTTTACCATTTCTCATAAGGCAGGACCAGTGGTGATGAATTCCCCTAGTATTTTGGGGGGAATGTATCTCTCCTTCATTTCTTTTCTTTTCTTTCTTTCTTTTTTTTTTTTAAGGTTTATTTATTTATTTGACGGAGAGAGAGACAGCCAGCGCGAGAGGGAACACAGGCAAGGGGAGTGGGAGAGGAAGAAGCAGGCTCCCAGAGGAGCCTGATGCAGGGCTCGATCCCAGGACCCTGGAATCATGCCCTGAGCCAAAGGAGATGCTTAACAACTGAGCCACCCAGGCGCCCCTCTCCTTCATTTCTGAAGGGCAGTTTTGCTGGGTTTATGCTATATTGCGATTTATAAGAAATACGTATTCGGTCAACTCATATATATTTGGTCTTTGTCCACTGTTCCTGGCTCACATCTCCCAAACCCTTGGAATTTCCTAAGTGATGAGAGCGATAAAGATGTCTTTTGTTATCTTAATGAGGCAAGTTTTGGCTCCCACCTAAGAAGGGGGGCTGGTTGCCAGGAGAATCAACCATGTGACCAGAGACTTTGAACTTTCAGTTCTATCCCCAGACTTCTGGGAGGGGAGCGGGGCTGGAGACTGAATCAATTGCCAATGGCCAATGATTTTAATCAATCATGCCAGTGTAATGAAGTCACCATAAAAACCCAAAAGCACGGACTTTGGAGAGCTTCCACACTGGTGAACACATGGAGATGTGGAAGAGTGATATGCCTGAGGAAGGAATGGAAGCTCTGCACCCTTTCCTCAGACTTTGCCCTATGCATCTCTTCCATCTGGCTATGCCTGAGTTACATGCTTTTGTAATAAATTGGTTATCTAGTAAGTAAAATGTTTCTCTCAGTTCTGTGAGCTGCTCTAGCAAGTTAACCAAAACTAAAGAAAGGCTTGTGGGAATCTCTGATCTGTAGCTAGTTGGTCAGAAGTAAGGTAACATCCTGGACTTACATGGTGGTATGTGGGAAAACACCCCACCTTCCCTTGGAATTGGGTCCAGGAACCCAAAAGAGTAGTATTCTTGGTTGGCAGTTTTTCCTTTCAGCACTTTGAATACATCATCCCACTCCCTCCTGATCTCATGATTTCTGCAGGAAAATCTGCTGATAGCCCTATGGTGGGGGGTTCCCTTATATGTGATGAGCCACTCTTTTCTTGCTGCTTTCAAAATTCTCTCCTTGTTCTCGATTTTTAATGTTTTGATTATAATGTGTTTTGGAGTAATCTCTCAGTTGATCTTGCTTGGGGTCCTTTGAACTACCTGCACCTGGATGTCAATCTCTTTCTCAAGATTTGGGAAGATTTTAGCTATTATTTCTTTAAGTAATCTTTCTGCCCTTTTCTCTTCTTTCTTGGGATGCCTGTGATACAAATGTTCATTTGCTTGATGGTGCTCCATAATTCATGTAGGCTTTCTTCACTCCTTTTCATTCTTTTCTTTTTGTTCCTCTGTCTAATTTCAAATGATCTGTCTTCAAGTTCATTGATTCTTTCTTCTGCATGATCAAGTCAGTTACTGAAGCTCTGTCTTGAATTTTTCAGTCTGTCATTGTATTCTTCAGCTCCAGACTTTCTGTTTGGTTCTGTTTTATGGTTTGTATCTTTATCAAACTTCCTGTTTTGTTCATGTGTTGTTCTCCTGATTTCATTTAGTTGTTTTTCCTTGTTTTCTTGTATTATATTTGAGTTTCCTTAAGATGATTATTTTAAATTTGTTGTCAGGCAAATCATAGATCTCCATTCGTTGGAGTCAGTTACAGGAGCTTTATTAGTGTCCTTTGGTGGTGTCATGTTTGCCTAATTCTTCATGATCCACATAAACCTTGCATTGGTTTCTGTGAATCTGAAGGAGCAAACACCTCTTTGTTTTTATAGACTAGTTTGGCAGCCTCCCTGGCTGATGGGATTACTTCCTGTATTACAGTTATGCAGGACTGGAGTCAATTTCAAGGCTGTTGCTAGGCCTATGGTGTGGTCTGTAGTTGAAATTCTTGTTACCAGGGGGTCAGACAGGTGTGGATCATGTCTGGTCGCTGGGTGGCAGGGATTGCCTCAGTATCTTGTTCAGTAGGGTAGCCTGGGACATGAGGTCACTTCACAGTCCACAGTTCCTCAGTCACAGACTGATTACCAGGTGTGTGTATGGGTGCAGCTTCCACTAGGTCCCTGGATAGGCTCCTGCCTCATTGCTGGATGAGTCCCTGGGAGGGCAAGATTGACAATGGACTACAGTTGAGAGGAGCTGGAACCAAGCCCCAGAACTGTTTCAGGTTTCACATCACAACTGAGATCTGCAGACCTGGTTCTGAAGGTGCAGATGGATATCTCCCATGAGGTCTCTGGGGAGGTTGACTGGTCCCTGATCATGGCTGGAGGGGCTGAAGCAGAATACAGGGCCCTTTTGGGATCTCCTGAGGTGCAGACATGAGTATCCAACAGGTCCTATGCCAATGGGACTGCTCATGGACTGCAGCTAGGAGGGAGCTAGAGCTGAGAATAGGGCCCTTTCAGAATCTTCAGGGCTGTAGATCAAAGTGTCTCCTGTTTGGCCCCTGGAATCATGGGTCTGCTTGCAGACTGTGACTGTTAGAAGGCTGGAGCCAAGTAGAGGGTGCTTTCAGGATATCTGGGGGCACAGAGTGCCTGCAGCCAGGACCATGGTCAGCAAGTCAGCTGCCTGGGGATAAACCTGCCTTCTCAAAATGGTTCTCTTTGGTCTTGGGATGCATTGGGGCTTCAAAATCTCCTAACTGGACCTCAAAACTTACACATGGCACTTTGTCTGTGGATAGACGTCAAATAATTGTTATGGGGAGGGGGGGGATATGTGTGAAGGACATCTTGTTTGGCCATTGCTGATGTCACTCTCAATTTTTATTCTATTAAGAAGAGATTTCCTCATCATAGACCACAAGTTGTCTTTTGACCATAAATAATTTTGTATCTGCTTTTACAGTATTAATATTTTAAAACTCTAAAAATATACAGACTAACCAATGTAATGTCTGAAGGCATTAATGTCTGGGGATTAAGGTAAAAACTACAGTATAGAGAAACATGCCACATGAGGGACTTGGTTGAAACTTCAGAAGTTTGTCATGCCTGATTTCATAAGTATTTTTAGTTATAAAGTCTTGGGGTGGTGAGAGCTCATTTTGTAATGCTAGTTTTTCTGGACTATCAGTAATTTCCAAATTTAAATAATTTATTCTGAAATATTTTTTCAATATTGTCTCCCATTTTTAAGTAAGAAAGACTATACCTCGCTTTCTTTTTCTGGATGTTTTTCAACCCACATTCTTGGGAGATATGCATCAGACAAACCAACATGAAGAGAGAATCCATCACTGTCTAAGGAGCTACCTTCCATGGTGCTAATTACAGCTTTGCAGTCTGTGCGCTACAAAACAAACAACAATGACAACAAAGTAAATAATGGAATAATACCATATGATCAATTTGCAGTTACCTGTCAAGTGGCAAGCCCTTGCATAATTTATCTAACTCCATCAAGAATCAACAAGGTAGTAATAAATTCCAAAAAAATGAAATTTTTAGAAGTCATGACCGTTATCATATCAGTTACCTTCTTGAAATTCTAAGGTTGATGTACACAGTCAAATTGAGAAGTCTGAGACAGTCTCAAATCCTGGTTCCAAAGATTATAGATCTATGTATTCAGGTAGAACTATCTGGATATAGCAGTAAGTACGCTAGAACTTAGAAGAGTAAAAATAGAAAATTCAATAAAAATCTTATAATTATGCCTTATTTTTAAATTACATTTTCATAGGGGCACCTGGGTGGCTCAGTCGTTAAGCATCTGCCTTCAGCTCAGGGCGTGATCCCAGAGTCCTGGGATCGAGCCCCACATCAGGCTCCTCCGCTGGGAGCCTGCTTCTTCCTCTCCCACTTCCCCTGCTTGTGTTCCCTCTCTCACTGGCTGTCTCTCTCTCTGTCAAATGAATACATAAAATCTTTAAAAAAATTAATAAATTACATTTTCATAAATATAAAATAACTTCTGAAAATGTGGATGATAAGCTTTAAAATAATAAAGGCAATGTGATAGATTGTAAAATGGCTATAAAGTCTTTCCATTTGTGTGTGCTTGCCCCTTTGCAATGCGACTTTGCATCTCTTCCTGTCAGAAGGTAGCACCTATTTATCTACCTTTGAATCCAAAGTTGACCAATGTGACTTGTTTTGGTCAATGGGATATTGGTAGATGTGATGCAAGAGGCTTGGAAAATGTTGGTGCAATGGGACTTGCCTTCCTCTGTTGCTACTGAGAACTCTTCCACTAACTATATGAATGAACCTGAGCCAAACTTCTGGATGAAGAGAGACGTGGTCATCGCCCCAAATGATACCAGGCCAACTGCCAGGTATTAGAATTAGCTCATTCTGGACCATCCTGTCCCAGCCAAGCCAGTGAAGCCCATTAGAACTGCTCAGCCAATTCATAAAACTGTGAGAAACGACTAAATGTTATTGCTTTAAACCAGAAGGTTTTGAGATTGTTTGTTACACAGCAGAAGCTATCTGATACAGAGGGTTTCTTGTTCAGGATGGACTAAATGTATGTGTTTACCTCCATTCCTAGCAAAATCCTAAAATTCTCTACCATAAAAAGGAACCAATTAAAGGATATAAAACCCATAAAGACATTGAGAATAGGAACAAAGACAATAGCAGTTGAGAGATGTCAAGAAATTTTTAAAAAGATGGAAAGTTGATAAAGACATGGTAAGTAACTCAGCCAGAGTGGAGGAAGCTACTATCTGGGTCTGGTGGAGGACTATAGCAACCTGGTAAGGCTCATATCCTGGTGGTACTGCAGAAACAGCAGTAACTAGCAAGTAGACTATTGCACTAAGTTGCCTTTGTGCAGGCCCCCTCCCTGCCCGAAGTAGCCAAGCAGCTAGCACCAATAGCTAGCACCCTGTTCTCTCATTAAAGGAAACTGAAGATTCATTTCTTAGAGAAATTTAAGCAATAGCATCCACAGTGGGGAATCCTAGGCATAACGACCTAGGAATATAGGGCTGCAAACCAGGGAATGAAGTAAAAATTGGCATCCTAACGTGTGGGCCCCTCAGTCACTCTCCCCAGTCATAATTTATGAATAACCTAGAGGTGTTCTGAATAACCACAGAAGGGCTAAACCACCACCACGAGACTCACCACCAAACAGCCAGCCAAACTGCTAGGCCTCTAGTGCAGGGTCTTTGGTCCACTCACTCCACCCACCTCAGAGCATCTAACTAGCTTTCTCGTGTCTCAGTTAGAGATGAAGACAGAGAGGTCACCCAGGCATTTCAGGAAAAGCCTCTAACACAAAGTATAGAGACCAAAAAAATAAAAGGCCAGAAGAAGAAAAAAAGGAACTCAAAGAAAAAAGACATAATACAGGGAAGAGAAGAAAAAACATATGTTTTCAGAGACAAGAAAGAGAAGATAATGCACCCATGAAACACACTAAGATTCTATAAAAAAGGAATACTTATAGAACAGAAAAGAGTTCTTACAAATTAAAAATGAGAAATAAAACACAAATTTCAGTAGAATGGAATTTAAAATTGAGAATATCACCCAGAAAGTAGAACAAGGTTAACAATACAATGGTCAACAGGAGAGAAAAAGAAAGAAAACAAGAGGCTTGGTCCAGGGGACACCTGATTGAAAGGCAACGCAAAAAGTGAAGGAAAGAGGAACAATTTATTTTTTAAAAATATAGCAAAATTTCCCAGAAGTAAAGGCTACATGTTACATACAATGAATGAATATCACATTCTTATGAAATTTCAGAATACCAGGGATAAAGAGAAGATCTGAAATTCTTGTAGAATTTAAAACAAAACAAAACAACACAGACTACATACAAAGAATGGGGGATAAGAATAGCATTTAACTTCTCAAAAGTAACACTGGAAGCTAGAAGATAATGTTTTCAATATTCTGAGGAAGATGATTTTCAACCCAGGATTAAACACCTCAGCAAATGATCAGCATTCACAGATGGAATTAGGATAGCTCCAGACATTGCTGCCCACACACTCAGGAAATTAATGGAAGTTGTGCTCTGCCAAATGGAGGGGGGAAAAAAAAAGAAAGAGGATACAGAGGAAAAGCCCTACAAAGGAGAATCATAAAGAAAGGGCCTGGGACAACAGCTGTCCTGTGGTAACCGAGCTGCATTGGAGTGGAGAGACAGAAAGGGGGAAGGTCTCAGGGGAAAAACATTATCTGAATTATTGGGGGAATTCAGCAGTGACCAGTAGTATTCTTTAAAGTTTTAATCTATGTGTGACTGAGGTTAATGGAGAGAGAAGAGAATTAAATTTTCATCTACCACAACAGGAAATCAATCAGATGAATCAAGAACCAAGCAGTAAAAAAAAAAAAAAAAAAAAAAAAAAAGCATTTACAACTTCGAAGGCCATCAGAAAGGAGATAAAGTATTTCAAGTGGTTCACTGTTTCTGGAGTTTGGTCTGGAAGAGGCAGGGCAGAATCAGGCTGCTGCTTCTTGTGAGAAGCTGTTGTTAACATTATTTTCTTCTTCTTTTTTAAGATTTTATTCTTCAAGTAACCTCTATACCCATTGTGGGGCTCGAACTTACAACCCTGAGGTCAGGAGTTGCATGCTCCACTGACTAAACCAGCCAGCACCCCTGTTGTTAGCATTATTTTTTTTCTTTTTAAACCACCTGCATGTATTGCCTTGATAAAATAAAACTAATGCTAAAATAAAAGCTCCTAAAAAATAAAACAAAGATTTACTAACCTTTTGTCTCAGTTCATGTGTATCACTAGAAATGGATTCAATCACGTATGGCATCTCAATGGACATACTCAAAGAGAAGCTACCGAAAAAGAAGAAAAAGTTGTCTATGATCTTAAATATAAAACAAACATTTGTTGTCATTTTGTATAGTTTTAAGTAAAATTTGAAACCATAAAACTCACGTCCATTGAACGTCTGAAGTGGTTTTATATTTTTGGTACTAACCTTTGTTTTATTCCTATTTTCTCTATATAAATCTTCTCTACTGTATCCTGTTAAAAGAAAAATATATATGTATAACTAAGTATCTACTAAGTTTCACGATGAGAACTCTAAACTGAATGTAATGTTACCAAGACCACAATCTACAGCAGCAATGAGACAGCTAGCTGGTCTCACCTCGGAGTAGTGAGACACAGAACATTTGCTCATGAAATGACAGTAGCTGCTAAAATGTAACTGATATCAGGGATAATTTATGACCAATTTAACTGAGATTTTCAACTATACATATGTCTACATGTATACACACACACACATACCTCTATATGTGTACACACACACACACACATTTATATAAATATAAATATGTACAAAGTAGAAACAAAGCGTTAACCAGTAGCTTTGGGCTACTATCTCTGGCAATGGAATTTAGGATTGTTTAAATTTTCCTCTTTGGTTTATTTGCATTCTTTATGTTTATATAAATTCTTCATAATGAACATGCAGTACAGACACAAAAATTTTTTAAGTGGGGGCACCTGGGTGGCACAGTGGTTAAGCGTCTGCCTTCAGCTCAGGGTGTGATCCCGGCGTTATGGGATCGAGACCCACATCAGGCTCCTCCGCTGGGAGCCTGCTTCTTCCTCTCCCACTCCCCCTGCTTGTGTTCTCTCTCACTGGCTGTCTCTATCTCTGTCGAATAAATAAATAAAATCTTTAAAAAAAATTTTTTTAAGTGACTGAACAGAATTAAAATATTATACCTATTAAGCATAACTGTGTCTTTATTCTTTTCATTTTACAAACATTACATGTATCTAAATGCAGAAATGTTAGTAAAATCGACTTTATGCTGGAAAGATCAGATTTTTTTCATGTATTATTATTATTGTTTTTTTTAGGGAGGGAGAGAGAGAGAGAAGCAGGGGACGAGGGGAAGAGGGAAAGAGAGACTCTTAAGCAGGCTCCACCCCCAGCATGGAGCCCAACTCAGGGCTTAATCTCACAACCCTGAGATCATGGACCTGGACCAAAATCAAGAGTCAGATGCTTAACCAACCGAGCCACCCAGCTGCCCCTGAAAAGATTAGAAAAGATTAGATTAGATTAGATTATTTTAGATATTTTTATAAGTCACCAAAAAAACCACCTTCTTTAAATCTTTCTAAGCATACAAACCTGAATGTTTTCATTCAAAACTTTGTCCTGTTGCCAGGGTGCCACGGTGGCAGGCATGAAGAAGACAGCCCTGCTACCTTGGATGCTGAGTTCTGTGATGTAGGTGATTTTGATAAGAACCTTAGCCTTAGGGGGTAGATTTCCAACACTAATAGTAAAAACATCCTGAAATAGAAACACATTACTCAGCTTTCTACTCAAAAGTGCATCCATTCTACGCTAGTTAATCCCTCCTATTACATGAGCCTCTTAAATTATAATCTGCCAGACTCTTCCTCAGAAAATAAGCATAGACTCTACCAGACAAATGGGCATCGGCAGTGCTAAAGGAGAATCTTGGAGCCAGTCCTCGGGGTGGGGATGGCATAACGTCTATAGGGGGCAGAAGGAGAGGAGACCCTTTGGGAGCAGGACCTTGCCCCGACTGGGGAGTGTCACCTCTGTCTTCCATACCAGAGGCCCCACATATAGGGCTCTGCTGTACAGGCAGCCCCCAAATAGCCCCTTCTTGAAGAACCTGTAGGCTCTCTGACCTCCACAGCATCTAGCAGCAATTCTCTCAGCAGCCGTAGAGCTAGAGAAGTTTTCACTAACTTGGTCCTCACTTTATTCCTTTACCTTGTAGTTTATTCATCACTTTATTTTTTAGAAAAAGTACTTCACTTTCTTTTAAAGGGGTATTATAATCACTGCATATGGACATAAGCTCATGACTGGCTGGGGCAAAAAAAGAGAGGCTAGATCTATTTTTTTCTGATACCTACACAGAGAAACACTTAACACCCCAAGCATATCTTCCAGTCCACTTGGCTGCACTGCCATGAAACTTAGTATGTTTAGGAGCATACAATACTAATGATTAATATAGATTTCAGGGGTAAATGATTACTTTTGACATCAAGGATATCCACTTGCAAGAGTAAAGAAATGGATTCCAGTGAAGGGATAAACAATGAAGAGATGATTATTGAACAGTTCATAGGGCTTGTCCTTAAAAGAAGTGCATAAAAGCCTGGTTCTCATTTGAGAGACCGCCACATAATAGTGTGGGGTTGCAGTTCTGTTTCTGTGTCACTTCTGTTACAAGCCAGATAATTTACAAAACTGTAATTTGTCTTGACCTGCCAGAAAGCAGAGTTGCAAGGCAACCAAGTGAATTCAATTCCAGAATGACAAGCCCCTCTGAGGACAGATGAGGTATGGGAGCTGTGGGGATCCGCTACGGGCTCCCAGTGGGCTAGCATCTTGGTGCATATGGGGTGACTCAAGTAGGTGAGCACCTTTCAGTGCAAGACACACTTCTTCCAACTTTGTCCTCCTCTCTGATATGATGAGGTTTGAAATCTTAGATATCCCTACATAATTTTAATCACAAATAATTTTCACCTCTGTCTCTTGGATGTCTAAAGCCACTTTGTTAGTCTTCTGATAGTTCATATGATATGTATATAATACATTATATAATTATATTATTAATATAATATATTTTAGAGTGAGGACATCACAGTCGCTGGATGGCAAAATACATTCTGGGAGACCGAAAGGCCTGGTTAGCAATGGTTCTGACCAGACTTTATCCATAGGTGATATCCTTTGTGAAGACTGTTTTCCTGTGGATCATTTTCTGAGGGAAATAAATTAGCATCAAGGAGGAAATATGCTGACCAATTCATTTATGACAATAATCCCACACTGTTAAGTGTCAGCCTATCAAATGAACCCCAGGCTTTTATATATACACTTTGGCCAGGGGCAGCATTATTAACTGTTTAACGATGATTTCTTCCTTGCTCATATCCATTCTGCAAATGGTTATCTTAGACGTCAGAAGCAATCATTTATCCTTTAACTGTATATTAATCTTTAGTAACTCGCCCCCCCCAAATTAAATTTTCACAATGCTATGGCAATGTGTCATCCTCAGAGGGAATATCTGAAGCATGGGGCCCTGTCCTCAAAAACTAAATACCTACACTGGAGATAATGATTACAAACTGACTGCACAAAATCTAGTATCTGCCAAAGGCATATTTAAAGCATCTTATATTTAAGAAAAGAAATATGGTGGACATGATAGCTATTCCTTCTTTCAGATTCTCCATATTTTATCCCTATGAAAGCAATGAAAGAAAACAATCTGGACCTATCTCAGGACCCTGTAGAAACGTCTTCCTGGGATATGACTTGGTGAAAATTGGATAAATTGCTAGATAAGTTTAGTCCTAGGAAACATGTATATACAGTAAACCCTTGAATGAGGGTGCTGACCCCTGTGCAGCCAAAAATCCACTCACAACTTTTGACTCCCTAAAAATTTAACTACTAATAGCCTACTATTGACCAGAAGCCTTACTGATAACATAAAGAGTCAATTACCACATATTTTGTATGTTGTATACTAAAATCTTACAATGAAGTAAATGGGAGAAAAGAAAATCATAAGGAAGACAAAATACATTTATAGTGCTGTACTGTATTTAACAAAAAAATCCTCCTACAAGTGGGTCTATGCAGTTCAAAACCGTGTTGCTCAAGGGTCAACTGTACATTATACTCTGTTATCAGAAGATGAAGATTATATACCCCCAAATGTTTTCTTTTTGTTGTCACTTCTGGGAAACTTAGTTCCCAAGGACAGATATAGGTCTTCTTACTTGTTTGGCAATACCAACACTGTTTCTTCTTACCTTTAAGTAAGTCAAACGGTTCTGACCAGTTGGACCTCCCCTTGCTAACAGCAAATTAAAATCTAGGCCTAAAATAGCAAAATTATCTTAGTTTCTATTATGGACTTCATGTTTCAAGTCATATTCCAACTCTTTCTCCCTTCTGGTAAGTACGCTAGACTCATGGGTAACTTAAGCCATACGGGTGCATCCTGGTCCATCAAGTATGCGCCATGGCCTTGACTGATGGCTTCTCGGTATTCACGGTGGGCTGCTTCCTTCTCTTTAACCTAGAAAAGATTATTTTTATACCAGTCATAATATGAATAATGATTTCAGACTTAAACAAGAAAAACTTCATCAATGTTCATTAAAACCTAGGCAAAACCAACTAAAAGCCTAAGGTGAATGGAAACTTAAATAAAGTGATCATTAAAATGTACATATTTAGTAAGAATTTAAATCAGAAAAGGCCAACTAAAGAGAAATCTCTTTAAATTAGTTGGGACCAAAATATTTCAGAGTCAATAGTGAAAAAAAAATTTTGATTAGGACTTTATGTTGAACAAAAATAATAAGTTTATCTTACATTTAACAAAATATGCGTTATTATTGCAACTGTGGGCTAATCCTTTGAATAAACAAAGAATGTATCAATTGTTATTTCTTTTGGTACAAATTTTCTTAAAAAGTTAACAACGGTAGCTGTCACATCAATCAATTTGACTGTTACAGCAGGAAGCAGAGGATCAGTTTTTTGCAAAACTATATAAAGGCTCCACCAATTTTCCATTGTGCCTCTCTTAAACTTTTGATATTGAAATTGCTCTGTTTTGAAGTGCTAGGCAAAGAATTTACAAGGCACTGACTGATGAACACTGGACAGGTAGGGACAGAAACCAGTTAATCAGGGAGGGATGTTTAAATGGAAGCCAACTGTATAAATGCTTGGTTCTTCACAGAATATTTCTGTTTCATGATAAGGCTGCTATTCAACCTTATAGCTATAGGGACTCAGGTGAGGAAGATTTGGATAAATGTGAAACTGACCTTGAATCCAAAGAGCGGTCACAGTGCATTTTCTCCCCTTACCTCTCCTACTATGTGCTTTCCATTGATGAATGCTTCAAAACCACACACAGCTGCCTTATCATCCAAAGGAAAAATATATCTTGCCTCAATTGGCACAGAACTTCGATTGGCATATGTCTGAAAAACAATGACCTCAAGAAGAAAAGAAAATCCATATACTTGATGAAACCGTATGGAACAATAGTTGCAGGAACAACTATTAATGAAAACTATTATGTATATTTTCTTTAAATTCCTTGAATTTTTATCATGTCTCTCAAATTCCCAGCCCGGGCTTCAGGAGTTAGAGCATTCTACAATTGCAGTCACATTATAAAGTTGCAGTACCAGCTGCAACTTTAGCTAACTCATATGCCCTTGGCTGGAATAAAAGTCCCAAGTATTACAATATTACTAACACTGGCTTTACAGAAGCACTGCAGCTTTTGTTAAGAGGACAACAAGACAGCCTCTTTTTGTGTGGGTCTTGATCCCTCCTTGGTGTCACGTGGGCCCGGAATTCCAGAATAGTTCTTATATCTGGTCTGTTTTCACGTCTTGGCATTTCCCTCCTTTACTCTCTGTACATAGCCCTCCACAGCTTTTGACATATATCCTCATCTCTTCCTATCTAGCCAACTCCTGAATCAACTCTCTTCCACTCCCACCTGCTGTCTCCATTCTTACCAGATTAATTTTACTAAATGGACTGTGTTTATCACATCACTCCCTTGCTTAAGAAAAGGCCAGTCTTTAAGCAATTGAAAATTAAAAAACAACAACAACAACAACAAAACCCTAGACATACAATAAACAGTAACATTTTAAACATGTGACAATAAGGAAAAAATATTTAGCTATTTGTCATCAATAATCTCTGGGAAGAGACTGAAATGAAAAATAAAAGAGTAAAGGAAACAAACTTATTCCATAATGCTGTCCACAACTAGAATTATGGTAAGCTAGGTTAACCCTAGTATATGGGCTGCATCAGAGAAAAAAATTTTAAGTGGCATATATTTAAACAATTTGTCCTCAAATTAGCAGGCAGCACCCTCCAGGAGATTGAATCTCTCAGGGTTCTGCAAACAAAGGCCTCGCTGGCTGGTGACAGCCACCTGCTCACCAGGCTCACCCTGGAACTGGAGACAGGCCATGGCCTGAAATGATCCTTTAGGATCCTAGAGTTTCTTGGGTGTCTGGGTGACTCTGAGCCATCAGAGAAGGTCAGAGAGCACCCGACAGAGAAGCCATGAAGACTGCTGACCAGGAGGACATCACACACGTTCCCCGTGCATAGAACTCCCTTCATTTCTCTCTTGGATATACAATTTTACCAAACCCCTCAAGAGTACATATGCTTGACCTGTAAGTGCTGGACAGGATCCTTGTCTAATTGTCCTATGGTTTGGGTTCATGTTTTCATCCTGTTCTGTGGATGTCCAGCCTGCATCTAGTTACCCGGTCTGTCTTTGCATGGGAGTTCCCAGGGGTCAGGTCTACGTCAGCTTCTCTCTCTCTGCATATCACATGGTATGACTGGGCACTCAGAAAGCAAGAAATTTTCAGTAATGATGATAGAAGTATTTTTACTAGGACTTAGAAGAGAAACTAATACACTGTACTAATTTTTAATGTCTTAATTTTCCACCTTCAGATGAAATCACTATTTTAGTTTAGTTATTAAACTAAAAACACTAAACTCATTCCAGGAAAAGTCCAATATGTGAGCCACGAACATACAAGTCCCTGCTGCTGGGCCTCTGCTTGGATTCTCAATGACAATCTACAAGCCAGCTGTCTAATCACAAATTAATGAAAAATTCACTGCTAAAGCATGAGTTATTTTTTGGGCCAAGTTACCCATGGAAAAAGCTTCATCAGGTTTAAAATATCAAATGGTGCAAATTGTCTAATCCAAAGTAATGTAAAGAGGATGTATGCCTCTCCTTGTAACACACTCATTAGTTTTTTATCTACTGCATGTGAAAAAATGCCCTACGTCCTTTATATTCATTATATTTAATAGCCACTTGCTGACTGGCAGACATTATTATTTCCATTTTACATTTGAGGAAACTGAGGGACAAAGAAGTTAAATAATTTCTGCAAGGTTGAAGAGCTAGAAAAGAATGAGCAAGGATTCAAAGCTAAGCCTCCAAACTCCAAATTCTCTGCTTTATAAAATCCATCCCAGGTTACACTACTGCATAGTGGTTAAACAGGCTGGACTTGGTGATCATTCTGAAATGATCTAGGTTCAAATCTGTGCTTTATCATGTTGTTCATGTGTCTGCACATCAGCTTCCTCATCTAAACAATGGGCATAATCACAGCATTCACCTCATAGAATTTTGGGGAGAATTAAATATAGCATGTGAAAAACTCAATCCAGGGCCTGATTCATAGGAAGTGGTAACCACTGGGTCACAGCTTCTAAGCGGCTCCAAAGAGATTAGTATAGGTCTAACATTTACCAAGAGTCCACATCAGGCTCTCCCCAAAGTCTATGATGTCTCCCTGAGCTATTCAGGGATGTGGGTATGGATCAGAGTGGGTCCAGAAGGCAGCAATCAGACATATGCAAACTGGTACAGATATCATGAGTAGCATGCCCTGCCCCACCCCCCATACCCCATTTCCCCAGTTTAAGGTGACCACTACAGTTAATTTGATTTCCCTCTGAAGAGAGCAGAATATCACAATACTGGACTCAGATGTTCTTATTTTTCTAAGAGGTCTTTATTTGGTCAGTGCAGTCTTCAGTGTTTAGGAACCAATGATGAGGTCAAATCTTAGAAAAGAGAAAGCCTTCCCAGTACACTGGCAGCTTGCCTGCATGTGTGCTCATGAACTTTTTGTAGAGTTCTAGCTGCATGCTTCTGGCTGAAGCCACGAATTGCCCTTGAGCATTAGCTGTCATCCTTTCCCCGCTAAAGAACAGTGCATCTCCAGAAATTCTCCCCTGTGATCCTGTGATTTATAACAAGAAATACATATTTTGGTCTTTGCACTGTTTCTGTCACAGAGCTCCCCAAGCCCTCAAAATTTCCTAAGTGATAAGAATAATGTAGGTGCCTTGGTGTTCATAACAGACCCCTTTCAACCACATCTGAGTTTATGTCAAAGAGGTGACTTTTGAAAAGTACCTAAGGAGAGGGACAGGTTGCCATGGGGATTAAAAGGTTGGAATTGTCAGCCCTACCCTCGGACCTCAGGGGAGGAGAGAGAGGCTGGAGATTCAGTTCAATCACCGATGGCCAATGATTTAATAATCAATCATGCCTGTGTTAACCCAAAAGACAGGCTTCAGAGAGCTTCCAGGCTGGTGAACACATGGAGATTCAGGGAGAGTGGCGTGCCTGGAGAGGGCACGGAAGCTCTGTGCCCCTTCCCACACACATTGCCTTACACGTTTCTTCCAGCTGGCTGTTCCTTGGTTATATTCTTCTGTAATATCTATTAATGTCATAAGTAAAATGTTTCCCTGAGTTCTGTGAGCCGCTCTAGCAAAGTAGTCTAATGCAAGGAAGGGGTCTTTGGAACCTCTGATCTACAGCTGATCGGCCAGAAGCCCCTGTGACTGGCCTCTGAAATGGTAGCAGGGAAGGAGAGCAGTCCTGGGGCCGAAGCCCGTGACCTGTGGGATCGGACACTGTCTCCAGGTGAGCAGTGTCAGAATTAGTTACCGCTTCCTGGTGTGAACACATACACATCTCATGCTCCCTCTACTGGATCATCAGGCTTTCTCTCTTGCGCTGGCTCACACACATGCTATGGTTTCTTTCGTCTTAAAAGAAAAAAGAGGGGCATCTGGGTGGCACAGCGGTTAAGTGTCTGCCTTCGGCTCAGGGCGTGATCCCGGCCTTCTGGGATAGAGCCCCACACCAGGCTCCTCCACTATGAGCCTGCTTCTTCCTCTCCCGCTCCCCCTGCTTGTGTTCCCTCTCTCGCTGGATGTGTCTATCTCTGTCAAATAAATAAATAAAATTAAAAAAAAATAAAAGAAAAAAGGAAACAATCTGATCCCACTTCTCTTCAGCTACTGTCTCATTTTCTCTCTTCTTTCCTCCCATTTTCTCTTGAACTCACTCCAATTAAACTTTTACCCCCACTACTCCATCAAAGAGACAACTGTCAAGGTCACCAGTGATCTCCCCATTGCTAAATCCAATCATCAGGTGTCACACCTTATTCTACTTGATCCACCAGCAGCCTTCAACACAGTTATTCTTTCCAGAGACCCTGGCTTCCCCTGTGTGTCTCACTGGCCGTTCCCCCTCTGTCTCCTTCGCTGACCCAGCCTCCTCTACGGGACCACTACATGTTGGCCTTGTCTTCTCTCTCTGCAAGATTCCCTTGGTGATCTAATCTGGTCACACAACTTTAAATAGTATCTAAGTGCTGGCAACAACCCCATTTATGACTCCCACCAGAAGTTAACTCTACCCTGGACTCTAGACTCAAATGCCTAACTGCCCAGTTGGCTTTTGCATCTGGACATTAGCATCTCATGTGATATGACCAAAGATGACTTCCTGATACTCTTCCCCAAACTACCCTTCTTACCACTTCCCAATTTCAGGATGTGCAAATGTGATTGATCCTTCTAGTTGCTCAGGCCAAAAGCCTTAGTATCATCCTTGACTCCTGACTTTCTCTCATGTTCCACATCCATCAGCAAATCTTACTGGCTCTATCTTCAATCCTTTGCCAGACCCAATCATTTCTTACCACCCCCACTGCTAACATTTTGGTCCAAGTCACCATTATCCTTGACTGAATTACTTCAACAGTCACCTATATTTGGTGCTATAACATGCTCCCAGATATCCTTTTCAGGACCAAGGCTGCTGAGAGTGTCATCTACAGAGTCCTTCCCCAGGCTGTCCTTAGCAAAAGATGGACCACCTCCAAGGTTATGACCCCTTCCCTTAGGCAGCCATATCCAGTGACTGGTCCCTCTGCAACCACAAAGCTTGGTGCCCTGGCCTCAATTCTGAACATCTCTGAAGGGCCATCTCAGCTTCAGAGCTCCTTCTGAGATCATCTCAGGACTCATATGCATCATATGTTAGATGTGTCATGGTTCAATGTCTCCTTTTGCCAGGTCCTGACTCCCTTGCTCTCTTACAGGTATTGTTCCTGACAGTACTTCCCAACAAGTTTCCTGAAAATGAATTTCCACCTAGAGTCTGTTTTCCAGACAACTTGACCTGAGATGTCCCCTAACTGATCCTCTTCAGACTGTTCTTGACATGGCGGTTAGTGTGATCCTGTTAAAACAGGTGAGATCCACACCACTTCTCTGCCAAACATCTAAAGGCTTCCATTTCACTCAGAATTAAGGACAGTATGTCCTGTGTCCTAATGTGAGCCGACCCCCACACCACCTCTTTGATCCAATCTCCTGCCATGCTTCCTCTTTCTACCCTGCTGTAGCCACAGTGGCCTTCTTGATATCCCAGCTCATGTCAGGCTTGCTCGCACCACAGGGCTTTGCACATGCTGTTTTCGCCACCTGGAATGAGCGACCCCTAGATGTCCACAAGGTTTAGTCTCCTCTATTCCCTACATGTCTGTACTCAGATGTCACCTTCTCAGTGAGGCCTTCTTTGGCTGTCCTATTTACAAGTTCTAACCCTTCCCCTCCTGTTCAGCTCCTATACTCCCTGCTTAGATATTCTCCTTTAGCACCTATCACCATCTAACATATGATGTATTTTATTTATTCATCATGTTTTTTGCCTAGCCCACCAGTAAAATGTATGCTCTACAGGGCAGTTTTTCTTTTGTTCATCGCTGTATGCCTAGAGCCTAGAACAGTCCCTGGTATGTAGTAGGTGCTCAATGAATAAACAAATTTTAGAAATGCATGCTTTGTTTAATTCATGCAACTATAATCAAATTGTCATTTATTGTTTAAACTATTGTAAAACCACAAAGAACATACCTGGGCTACGAAGTCTATTATTTTCCCCTTGATGTGAACATCCTCAAGAGGAACTGAATTGCCAGAGACATCCTGAAGGCCGGACTTGATGTTGCTGAAAGGTTTGGTGTCTGCTAACTGATAATCTACACATTAAAAATGATGATGTTAGCTTTTAAAACCATCCCTGCACTGTCTGTTTTTGTTATCTTAATTGTTATTCCTTCCCCTTCCCTTCCTACATTATATTTTAGGAAAAATGGACAAGCAGCATTTTATGATTTTCAATAGCCAATGCTGTAAAGTAAGTGGACCCACATGAGAAAAATGGGGCAGCCTTCATAATAGACACTCTGCCTTTTTAATCTAGAGACTCTAAGGACTCATCTTGAAAATTTAGAGTCACACAACTACTTGAAAGACATACATTTAAGCAAACACACAAGAACACAAAAGTCTTTAAGAATTTATAAGTGTAGTTTATGCATTAATCTAGATATCTCCATTCCTTGGCTTGTAATTTTGATTGGTCAGTCACTATTATTTATTGTGCCACAAAAGCATGTCACCAATATGAGATTCCTTAGACTTTCAATCCAAGGAACACTAAATCAAACTTCTTTTTTTTTAATGATTTTTTTTATTATATTATGTTAATCACCGTACAGTACATCCCCGGATTCCGATGTAAAGTTCGATGCTTCATTAGTTGCGTAACACCCAGTGCACCATGCAATACGTGCCCTCCTTACTACCCATCACCAGTCTATCTCATCCCCCACCCCCTCCCCTCTGAAGTCTTCAGTTTGTTTCTCATAGACCATAGTCTCTCATGTTTCATTCCCCCTTCTGATTACCCCCCTTTTCTTTATCCCTTTCTTCCCCACCGATCATCCTAGTTCTTATGTTCCATAGATGAGAGAAATCATATGATAATTGTCTTTCTCTGCTTGACTTATTTCACTTAGCATTATCTCCTCCAGTGCCGTCCATGTTGCAGCAAATGTTGAGAATTCGTTCTTTCTGATAGCTGAGTAATATTCCATTGTATATATGGACCACAGCTTCTTAATCCAGTCATCTGTTGAAGGGCATCTCGGCTCCTTCCATGATTTGGCTATTGTGGACAATGCAGCTATGAACATTGGGGTGCATATGGCCCTTCTCTTTACTACGTCTGTATCTTTGGGGTAAACACCCAGTAGTGCAATGGCTGGGTCATAGGGTAGTTCAATTTTTAACTTTTTAAGGGACCTCCACACTGTTTTCCAGAGTGGCTGTACCAACTTGCATTCCCACCAACAATGTAGGAGGGATCCCCTTTCTCCACATCCTCTCCAACAATTGTTGTTTCTTGCCTTGTCTATCTTTGCCATTCTAACTGGCGTAAGGTGGTATCTCAGTGTGGTTTTGATTTGAATTTCCCTGATGGCTAATGATTTTGAACATTTTTTCATGTGTCTGTTAGCCATTTGTATGTCTTCATTGGAAAAGTGTCTGTTCATATCTTCTGCCCATTTTATGATTTGTTTATTTGTTTCTCGTGTATTGAGTTTGAGAAGTTCTTTGTAGATCTTGGATACCAGTCCTTTATCTGTGGTGTCCTTTGCAAATATATTCTCCCATTCCGTGGGCTGTCTCTTAGTTTTTTTGACTGTTTCCTTGGCTGTGCAGAAGCTCTTTATCCTGATAAAGTCCCATAAGTTCATTTTATCTTTTATTTCTCTTGCCTTTGGAGATGTGTCGTGAAAAAGGTTGCTCTGGCCGATGTCATAGAAGTTGTTGCCTATGTTCTCCTCTAGAATTTTGATGGATTCCTGTCTCACATTGAGGTCTTTCATCCATTTGGAGTTTATTTTTGTGTATGGTGTGAGAGAGTGGTCAAGTTTCATTCTTTTGCATGTAGCTGTCCAATTTTCCCAGCACCATTTATTGAAGAGACTGTCTTTTTTCCACCGGATGTTTTTTCCTGCTTTATCAAAGATTAGTTGCCCAAAGAGCCGAGGGTCCATTTCTGGGTTCTCTATTCTGTTCCATTGGTCGATGTGTCTGTTTTTGTGCCAGTACCATGCTGTCTTTGTGATCACAGCTTTGTAGTACAGCTCGAAATCCGGCATTGTGATGCCCCCAGCTTTGTTTTTCCTTTTCAACAGTTCCTTGGAGATTCGGGGCCTTTTCTGGTTCCATACAAATTTAAGGACTATTTGTTCCAGTTCTTTGAAAAATGTCCTCGGTATTTTGATCGGGATAGCATTGAAAGTGTAGATTGCTCTGGGTAGTATGGACATTTTAACTATGTTAATTCTTCCAATCCATGAGCATGGAATATTTTTCCATCTTTTTATGTCTTCCTCAATATCTTTCAAAAGTGATCTATAGTTTCTAGCATATAGGTCCTTTACGTCTCTGGTTAAGTTAATTCCAAGGTAACGCATGGTTTTTGGTGTTATTGTAAATGGGATGGATTCCCTAATTTCTCTTTCTTCAGTCTCGTTATTCGTGTATAGAAATGCAACTGATTTCTGGGCATTGATTTTGTATCCTGCCACCTTACTGAATTGTTCTATAACTTCTAATAGTTTGGGAGTGGATTCCTTTGGGTTTTCCATATAGAGTATCATGTCATCTGCAAAGAGAGACAGTTTGACTTCTTCTTTGCCGATTTGGATACCTTTGATCCCTTTTTGTCTTCTGATTGCTGTTGCAAGGACTTCTAGTACTATGTTGAATAATAGTGGCGAGAGTGGGCATCCTTGTCGTGTTCCTGATCTTAAGGGAAAGGCTTCCAGCTTTTCCCCATTGAGAATAATGCTTGCAGTAGGCTTTTCATAGATGGCTTTTATGAGATTGAGAAATGTACCCTCTATTCCTACACTCTGAAGGGTTTTAATCAGGAAAGGATGCTGTATTTTGTCAAATGCTTTTTCTGCATCAATTGAGAGGATCATATGGTTCTTGAGTCTTTTCTTGTTGATATGATGTATCACATTGATTGATTTGCGAGTGTTGAACCATGCTTGCATCCCAGGTATGAATCCCACTTGGTCATGATGGATAATCCTTTTAATGTACTGTTGGATTCTATTAGCAAGGATCTTGTTGAGGATTTTGGCATCCATATTCATTAGAGAAATCGGTCTGTAATTCTCCTTTTTGAGGGGGTCTTTGCCTGGTTTGGGGATCAAGGTAATATTAGCCTCATAGAATGAGTTTGGTAGCTTTCCTTCTGTTTCTATTTTTTGAAATAGCTTTAGGAGAATAGGTATTATTTCTTCTTTGAATGTTTGGTAGAATTCCCCAGGAAAACCGTCTGGGCCTGGAGTTTTATTATTTGGAAGGTTGTTTATCACTGACTCAATTTCTTCATAGTTAATTGGCCTATTTAAGAAATCTATTTCTTCCTGTTTCAGTCTTGGTAGTTTATAGGTTTCCAGGAAGGCCTCCATCTCTTCCAGATTGTTTAGTTTTTTGGCATATAGCTGTTGATAAAAGTTTCTAATAATCCTTGCAATTTCAATGGTGCTGGTCGTGACCTCTCCCTTTTCAGTCATAATTTTAATAATCTCAGTCCTTTCTCTTTGTTTTTGGACAAGTTTTGCCAGTGGTCTATCAATTTTATGGATTCTCTCAAAGAACCAGCTTCTAGTCCTGTTGATCTGCTCTACTGTGGTTCTGGTCTCTAATTCATTGATTTCTGCTCTAATCTTGGTCAACTCCTTCCTTGTCAGTGGGTTAGGCCTGTCCCTCTGTTGCTGTTCCAGTTTCTTGAGGTGAGAATATAGAAACTGCATTTTAGATTTTTCTATTCTTTTGAGTGAGGCTTGGATGGCTATGTATTTCCCCCTTAGGACTGCCTTTGCAGTATCCCATAGGTTTTGGACCGTTGTGTATTCATTCTCGTTGGTCTCCATAAATTGTTTAATTTGTTTTTTGATTTCCTGGTTTATCGAGTCATTCTTGAGCAGGATGGTTCTTAGCCTCCAAGTGTTTGAGTTTCTTCCAGGTTTTTCCTTGTGGTTGAGTTCCAATTTCAGAGCGTTGTGGTCTGAGAATATGCAGGGGATAATTTCAATCTTTTGGTATTGGCTGAGACCTGTTTTGTGTCCCAGAGCATGATCTATTCTTGAGAATGTTCCATGGGCATTTGAATAGAATGAGTATTCTTTGGTTCTGGGGTGTAGTGTTCTATATATATCTATGAGGTCCAACTCGTCGAGTATGGCATTCAAAGCCTTTGATTCTTTGCTTAGTTTTTGCCAGGGTGTTCTGTCTATTTCTGATAGTGGGGTGTTGAGGTCCCCTACTATTACTGTGTTCTTATCTATATGTCTCTTTATTTTGGTTAAGAGTTGGCTTGTGTATCTTGCTGCTCCCCTGTTGGGGGCATATATATTAATAATTGTCATATCCACTTGTTGAATACTTCCTTTAAGAATAATATAGTGCCCTTCTGTATCTCTCTCTATGGCCTCTAGTTTAAAATCCAGTCTATCTGATATGAGAATTGCTACTCCAGCTTTCTTTTGAGGTCCATTTGCGTGGAAGATGGTACTCCATCCCCTTACTCTAAGTCTGAATGCATCTTTGGGTTCAAAATGAGTCTCTTGTAGACAGCAAATGGATGGGTCATGTCTTTTTATCCAATCTGCAACCCTGTGGCGTTTTATGGGAGAGTTTAAGCCATTTAGATTGATAGAGATTATTGACAGATATGATTTTAATGATGCCATTTCTCTTTAAAGTCTTTGTATCGGTTGTGACTTGCTGCTCTGTATCACTCTTGGGGCCTTTTTACCTTTATAGAGCCCCCCTTAATATCTCCTGTAGGGCTGGTTTCGTGGTTACGAAATTGGTTAATGATTGGCGATTTTGGAACGTCTTTATTTCTCCATCAATTCTGAATGACAGCTTTGCTGGATAAAGGATCCTTGGCTGCATGTTTTTCTCTGAAAGAGCTTTAAAAATGCCCCCCCAAGCCTTTCTCTCATTCCAGGTCTCTGTAGACAGGTCTGACGTAATCCTGATACCTTTGCCTTGGTACGTGAGAAATTTCTTTGCCCTGGCCGCTTTCAATACTGTATCCTTGGATCTAATATTTGCGAATTGCACTATGACATGCCGTGGCGTAGGTTTGTCCTGGTTGAGCTTGGATGGGGTCCTCTCTGCCTCTTGGACACGAATGCTTGTTTCCCTTGCTAGATTAGGGAAGTTTTCAGCTACAATTTGTTCAAATATCTCTTCTAGACCTCTGTTTTTCTCCACCCCTTCAGGGATGCCGATGATTCTGACATTGGATCGTTTCATAGAGTCAGTAATCTCCCGTAATCTACATTCGTGGGCGTGGATTTTTTTAAGACCAGCTTCTATTTTCGTTTTTTCTTCTACTAACCCATCCTCCAATTCGCTAACGCGTTCCTCTGCCTCGGTGACCCTGGCCGTCAGAGCCTCTAGTTTTGACTGTATTTGGCCCATAGAATTTTTAATTTCTGTCAGATTCGCTCTCATTTCTGCCCTTAGGGATTCTATATTCTCAGCAACGCTTTCTCTGATGCTTTTTTCAAGTTTACTCATCATCTTGACCATTGTTGCTCTGAATTCCATTTCTGATAATTGGGATACATCCATATGTATTAATTCTGTGGCCGAGGCCAATTCTGTGGCAGAGGCCACAGACTCATTATCTTTTCTTTGCTGGGGGGGACTTCTCCTTCTCGTCATTCTGATGAAGAGAGATTGCAGGGTTGTCCAGAGCCCAAGTGTTGACTGGGACCCAGGCCGTGCGCCCTTGTTTTATAGAGATCTTAGGGATGTGGGCTTCTTCCTTAAAGAGTTTATTTATTTATTTGAGAGAGAGAGAGACAGTCAGCAAGAAAGGGAACCCAAGCAGAGGAGTGGGAGAGGAAGAAGCAGGTTCCCGGTGGAGAAGCCCGATGAGGGACTCCTTACGGAGCGTTGTGATCACACCCTAATCCGAAGACAGGTGCTTGGTGACTGCGCCACTCAGGCGCTCCGGGTTGTGGGCTTCTTGATTTTTCAGCCTGCCTTCTGGGGGAGGGGCCTGCCTGCCGGTACTCAGAAAACCCTGTTTGGGTAGAGTCTCTGTGTCCCTTGCGAGGGGGGATGGGGATGGGCACCCTGTGAGCCGGTATTTCCGGGCTTTTGTTCTCTGGCGGCTTTCCCTGGCGGTTTGCTATGCCTCTTCTGAGAGAGCAGCAGCGGCTGAAATTCAGCCTCTGTCTCAGAACAGAGGGATCGCGGATCGTTCTCCACTGATGTTCTGGCCACTTTAACTCTGTTTCTGTTGGTGCTGCTCAACCCTGCAGCATCCCGGGCTGTGCGCCCCACACCCGGCGTCCCAGCCCTCACTTCCAGGGCCGGCACGTCTCTGTCCTTTGTGTTTCCAACCCCGCCCGCCGCCAGCCGCCCCGCGCGGGCTCCCGGAGCTCCCCGTCTCAGTCTGGTGTCTCACGGGTGCTGACCGCGAGTCCGCCTGCTCCCCCGTGCAGGTGGCCCTCCAGCCGCCAGCCGCCCCGCGGACGCTCCCGGAGCTCCCGGTCTCAGCCTCGATCCAGTGAGCACACCGGAGCTCCGGAGCTCCGTGAGATGCTTGGTGGTGCACGCTCCCGGCTCACGGACTCAGTCTGCCGTTTCCAGAGTGCGGGTCCGCGGTCCGCCCGCTCCCCGGTGCAGGTGGCCCGCCAGCCGCCCTGCGCGCGCGCTCCTGGAGCTCGCGTTCTAAGTCTGTTGTCTCGCGGGTGCCGTCCGCGAGTCCGCCTGCTCCCCCGTGCAGGTGGCCCGCCAACCGCCAGCCGTCCCGCTTGCGCTCCCGGAGCTCCCGTTCTCAGTCTGCTGTCTCAAGCGTGCGGGTCCGCGGTCTGTTCCGCTCCCCCTTGTAGGCGGCTACCGCTTCCCGGCGCCCTGACACGGCGGCTCCCTCCCCCTTCTGTTTAGCTTCCGATATCTGTGCTCGGTTTCACGGCTCCCTGCTTCGTACCTCGATACTCAGCGCTGGAGATGTTCATTTGTAGAGATCCAGATGTATCTTCCTGCGTCTCAGGCTGATTCCGTGGATGTTCCTGCTGGTCTGGTACCTATCCAGCTCGACTCAGGGGACCGGCTGAAAAAGGGGTCCCCTATTCCTCCACCATCTTAACCTCCTCCAGGGATCCCCTTCTAATACAGCATATGAAACTTCTAATACAGCATATGAAAAAAAGTTCCCCTTCTATACCAAGTGGTACAAAAAAAATACACACATAATTAGATATGTAAATACACACTCTCTTGGCAGACATTTCATTTAATGCTCCCAGAGGAAAAACAGGAGTCATTTTCTTATACGTGAAGTCATACATTTCTGATAAAAAATAATCTAATCGTAGTTAAAAATGTTAATGTGTTTTTACAATGTTATTATTAAATTTTATAATAATTTGGGCTTACGATTTTCTGAGAAGCTATCATTCTTTCATGTAATTCTACTACTACTATATAAGCTGCATATTACAGTTTTGGGAGTACCTTCGCTTAATGCAGATATTGATCTCATTTGCAACACAACCTGAGGCCCAAAAAGCTCATGTAACTTGTTCAATATTGCACAGCCTCGTAAGTGGCACGTTGATACTCGAACACAAGCTTCCTGATTCTAAAGCTATGTCTTCTGTCCACTTCACCAACCCCCATTACACTTTTTGTGCTTCGAAATCTTAAATTGCCTCAGTGGTTTTTAGCATTGGTTGTCCAGAGGTGCATGAGCTCAGCTTAGGCATGTTAATGAAGTAATATGTGATTCTGAGATCACTTAACCTCTCTCAAGAATCCTGGTTTTTATTTTTACAAAATCGAAAAGGAAATAGAATATTTATATATGAAGTCATAGATATGGTTGCTGAACATGAGCAGAAATTCCTCTAAAAATAAAATGTTTGAGTTCTATAAATATCACATAAAACAGCATTCGAGAAAACTGTCTTACCTTCAATATTTGAAAAATTTGAAAACTCAGGTCTGTATTCCTTTAATTCAGTAGTATTACAAGGATGAAAGTCCTTTATTTCATCTCCAGATATACAAAATTTAATAATATATTTCATTTTAATCTGATTTGTTTTATATACAACAAATTCATCATCCTAGAACCAACAGAAATGAATGGGGGGGGAACCTTTATTGGCAAATGTTCTCAAAAAAAGCAGAATTGCAGGTTTGCTAATTTAGAAAATACTGAATTCTGGGAGTCACAGATATACAATAATTATTTAAACTTAAGCATATTCAATAAAAACAGGAGTCTCTCTGCCCGTTTCTTGAAATAAATACCTCGAAGTCTGTGGTGACAGTGGCTGTTGCTTGCACCCCATGGACACTGTCATAACCTGGGGGTGCTTCCGACAAGGAGAAGTCTTTTCTGTTCAAGTCCATGCACTTCCCGAGGGCTACATCACAGATGACCAAGAGCCTCGTGCCATCTGTCTCTCCTGGGTGGGAGTACTTAATACTCGTACTGGGTCGGGAAAGGAAGTAAGTACGTGTTTATAATTTATCGTTACATGGCAACAATATTTTATTATCTGTTATCCATTTCTATATGTGAAATGCTGTCTAAATGACTCTGCTGGTAGAATGTTCCAAATTTTACTGCTACTGAAATATCTCTGAAGATCCAATTTAGAACTTTATTGTTCACTTATTTGTCTAAAACTTTAATGTGAAAAACACATATATTGCCCTTCTGTTGTGCTAGGCAGTACTCAAAGTACTTTCTTCCAGGGATGGATGAATTCCACTGTTTCACCAAATCTTTATTAATTACTAAAACACACACATTTTGGTATGGTAAACACCAAAGTAATGAAAGAGAAGGAATATCCTCCACCTTTTCAATTAAAAAAAAAAGTAGATTACTTCTCTGTACTGAAGCTCAGAGAGAACATGAAATACCAGGCAAATAAGAACTGCTCAAAGGGAAAGATGGGCACTGTACTCTCACAAAGGCTTCTGAATCCAAATGGAGAAACAAAAATTTCAAGTGACATCTAAATGAGAGATTTTGTGTTGACTTTCTTCAGGACTCAGCAGCTTTAAAAAAGCCACTTTTGCAATTAAGGAACATAGGCTAGGACACCTTTGGGAGCAGCATTTTTGGAACAGACCTCTATTTTTCCAAAAATCAAGACCCCAAATATAAAAGTGTTTGTTCTATCCCAAGACTTGCCCCCTTTTATTTATCTTTTATTTTTTTTTATTTTTTTATTTTTTTAGATTTTATTTATTTATTTGACAGAGATAGAGACAGCCAGCGAGAGAGGGAACACAAGCAGGGAGAGTGGGAGAGGAAGAAGCAGGCTCATAGCGGAAGAGCCTGATGTGGGGCTCGATCCCACAACGCCGGGATCACGCCCTGAGCCGAAGGCAGACGCTTAACCGCTGTGCCACCCAGGCGCCCCAATTTATCTTTTATTTTTTAAAAATATTTTACTTTTAACTAATCTCTACACCCAACACGGGGCTTGAACTTACAACTCTGAGATCAAGAGCTGCATGCTCCACTAACTGAGCTAGCTAGGTGCCCCAAGACTTGCCCCCTTTAAAAAAATAATCCATTTCCCCCATTCCTCCTATAAACTTCCTTCCCTGTGACCACCAAACCTGCGCCCCTTGACTATTGCCAGCTTCCTCCCTCTCCATCCCCTGCCTTTCTCAATGGCTGCCTGTACCTGCTTGCTTGCCCATCACCCCTCAGTCCGCTGCAGTTTGGCTTCTCCACTGCAACCACTCTGTCCAAAGTCACCAAGGACTTCAACTTGGTTAAACTCAATGAAATGCCAATTTATTTTTAAAAAATCTTACATCTTCAAAATTTACTTTGAAATATTTTGTATACAGAAAGGGCATTTATACTATAAATTTGAAGTTTCAAGAATAATAAGACAAACAACCACATGGCTACTGCCTACGTTAAGAAATCGAACATCATCAAGACTTCTACGTTGCTCTGCAGCATCACCTTCCTGACCGCCCAGAAGTAATCTAATCGCTATCTTGGTTTTCAGGTATATATTATTTTTTCTTTCTTTTACAGTATTGATGCATAGGTATGTGTCCCTCAACAACATGCTTAGTTTTACTTGTGTTTGAACTTTGCATACATACAGAATCACACAGCAATTTTTTGCTCCATATTATGTTCTAAGGCTCATCCATTAGACAGTTTAGCTGTAGTATACTGGTTGAAACTGCCATATAGCACTCCATGTAGGACTACACCAAAATTTTTTTATTTACTCCACTGTCAATGGATATCTGCATCATTTCCAGGGTTCCATTATTACAGTTTTCCTGGCCATTCCTGTACATGCCTCCTGGTCTATGTCTACTTACTAGGGTAGTAAATGCATATTATAATCATCCAGGGAGCTTAAAAAACTATTGATATCCAAACCTCACCTTTGCAGATCCTGATTTAACTGATCTGGGGTGAAATCAGCACCAGTAATATTTAAAAGCTCCTCCAGCTGGGGAGGTGGTGGGGGGGGAAGGGGGAAATAGGTGATGGGGATTAAGCAGGGCACTTGTGATGAGCCCTCAGCGCTGCACTGAAGTGTTGAATCACTATATTGTACACCTGAAACTAATATTATGCTGTACTAACTGGAAAAAAGTCCTTCAAGTTAAAACAATCTCTTCCAGGTGATTCCAATGTGTAGCCAGGATTGAGAACCACTGCTTCCTGGTTCATAGGCCAGCTAATCTATAGGAGTCCTGAGTCATACTATCCACTATGCTTTTCAACTATAGCAGATGATGCCAACATTTTCTCAAGAGGGCTTATCAGTTTATACTCATACCAACAAGGTCTGAGAGTTCAGACTGTTCTAGAGACTTGCCAACACCTAGAGATGCTAAACTTGTTTTTTTTTTTTGCTGACAGGTGTAAAATGGTATACTATAATTTAATTTGCATGTTGTTGATTATGAATCTTTTCAAATGTCATTGTCTATACGTGTTTTCTCTTCTATTAGGCTCCTACTCATGTCTTTTGTACATTTGCTTATTGAGCTCTTTATCTTTTTCTTACTGATTTGTAGGAATTCTTTAAATATCCTGGATAATTATCCTTTGTCCTGGGCCTGAACCCAGGCTCCATCCTATAACTAGCTCTGTGACCTTATGCAAGTTGTTTAGCCTCCATCAGTCTGTTTCCTTTTCATAAAATGATGTCACAATACCACTTGTGAGGTTTACAGACAATGTATATTAAGCACTTAGCCTGGTGCCTTGCACAGGGCAGGGATTCAATTCATTTTATTTTTTTAAAGATTTTACCTATTCACTTATTATAGAGAGAAAGAGAGAGAGAGCACAAACAGGGGGAGTGGCAGGCAGAGGGAGAAGCAGACTCCCCATTGAGCAAGGAGTCCAACGCAGGACTTGATCCCAAGACCCTGGAACCATGACCCAAGCCAAAGGCAGACGCCCAACCAACTGAGCCACCCATGTGTCCCAAGGTGTTCAATACATTGTGGCTATTATGAAGACAGATTTAATTATTAACAAGGATATTGAAGATGAAATATTATTCTAGGCCTACAGAGTTTATTTATAATAGATAAGTTGTTTTGAGACGAGGTCCTCTGCTGTTAAGAATGCTGGTTCTGGAGAAAGACAAAATGCTACTTGACCTTAGGCAAGATACCCTCAGTGTCACTCAGTAGTCTTTTGTGATATGGGATAATAATAGAACTGACCTGAGACGGTTTTGTAAGGATTAATTGGGTAAAAAAAAAAATGTAAAGACCTTCAAGATAGTAAAATCACTGAGATGATTTAAAATACAATTTCCCCACGTCTCCACCACAAAAGACACGTTTCTATAGTTTACTGAGAAAACTGGTTGCTTTCAATGATCTGTTTCTTGGGTGAAAAATCCCTCACAAAGGAAAGACGGGAAACCATGTAGCACCTACTTGGTAATAAATCCTTGGTGATAGGTGTAACAGGATTAAGGATATAATATATAGTATATACAGTACACTAACCTGAGTGAATCACTGAAATATATTCCACTCCCAAGATTTCCAATGTCTGTTCTCTTTGTGCCACGGTCTTCAACTACTTTGGGTAAAAGCAACCCACTAAAAAGAAAAAGACATTACAATGATTTACTAGAAGAAAGGTATCTTTTATTATAGCGTCATAATTCTAGCAGAGACAGGTGCTATTCAAGGACATTATGCTAAGTGATATAAACCAAGCACAGAAGGACAAATCCTGCATGACCTCACATATATGTGGAATCTGGCAAAGTCCAACTCATAGAACCAGAGTGCAGAATGATGGTTTTTAGGGACTGGGGGTTGGGGAAATGGTCAGATATTGGCTGAAGGGTATACAAACTTTCAGTTTTAAGATAAATGAGATAAATAAATACTCTTTGCTAAGAGTAGATCTTGTGTTCTTACCATAAGAAAAAAAAAGATAACTCTGTGAAGTGATAAATGTGTTGATTACCTTGATTGTGGTAATCATTTCACAATGTACATGTACATTAAATCATGTTATACATCTTTAAAAAATTACCTTGTACAACCTAAATATATACGATTCTCATTTGTCAATCATGCCTTAACAAAGCTGGAAAAAAATACACCAATTAAAAGACAAGTAAATAAAGAGCATTAAATGAAAACAAAATGTATTTCAGAGTAATCCCACAGAAGGAGTTCCAGGTGCTGTACAAATGTACCAATCTATGGCCAGTTTCTCATCACTGTCTTGATCAGCCCAGAGATGCTGGCCATTTTTCCTGCCTCAAGGCTCTGCCTCCTATCTGCCGAGGCCCCCAGCATTCAGCAGAACTATGTTTAAGGTAAATGCAATGCTGATTGCATTTCTTCCTGGCTCAAGAACTTATGCAGGTTCCTACTAGCCTTCCAGCATTGTTAAGAACTTTCTGCAATCAAAGTTAAACCATGGTTATCTCTGGGAAGGTGGGTAAAGGGAGAAAACTGCTTTTATTACATAAACATCTACTGTTTGAATTTTGCATTATGAAATGTAATTAATTTTGTAAAATGATTTTTGGGATTTAGTCCTACTTAAATTAGGTAATTTAAATTTTTTTTAATTAAGAAAACTATTTTTCTTTTTTTTAATGTTTTTTATTATATTATGTTAGTCACCATACAGTACATCCCTGTAAAGTTTAATGATTCATTAGTTGCGTGTAACACCCAGTGCACCATGCAATACGTGCCCTCCTTACTACCCATCACCAGTCTATCCCATTCCCCTACCCCCCTCCCCTCTGAAGCCCTCAGCTTGTTTCTCAGAGTCCATAGTCTCTCATGCTTCATTCCCCGTTCTGATTACCCCCCCTTTCTTTATCCCTTTCTTCCCCTACTGATCTTCCTATTTCTTATGTTCCATTGATGAGAGAAATCATATGGTAATTGTCTTTCTCTGCTTGACTTACTTCACTTAGCATTATCTCCTCCAGAGCCATCCATGTTGCAGCAAATTTGAGAACTCGTTCTTTCTGATAGCTGAGTAATATTCCATTGTATATATGGACCACAACTTCTTAATCCAGGGACTGGGGGTTGGGGAAATGGTCAGATATTGAAGGGCATCTCGGCTCCTTCCATGATTTAGCTATTGTGGACAATGCTGCTATAAACAATGGGGTGCATATGGCCCTTCACTTCACTACATCTGTATCTTTGGGGTGAACACCCAGTAGTGCAATGGCTGGGTCATAGGGTAGCTCAATTTTTAACTTTTTAAGGGACCTCCACACTGTTTTCCAGAGTGGCTGTACCAACTTGCATTCCCACCAACAATGTAGGAGGGATCCCCTTTCTCCACATCCTNTTTCTCCACATCCTCTCCAGCAATTGTTGTTTCTTGCCTTGTCAATTTTTGCCATTCTAACTGGCGTAAGGTGGTATCTTAGTGTGGTTTTGATTTGAATTTCCCTGATGGCTAATGATTTTGAACATTTTTTCTTGTGTCTGTTAGCCATTTGTATGTCATCATTGGAAAGTGTCTATTCATATCTTCTGCCCATTTTATGATTTATATCTCACGTATTGAGTTTGAGAAATTCTTTGTAGATTTTGGATACCAGTCGTTAATCTGTAGCATCATTTGCAAATATATTCTCCCATTCCATGGGCTGCCTCTTAGTTTTTTTGACTGTTTCCTTGGCTGTGCAGAAGCTCTTTATCCTGATAAAGTCCCATAAGTTCATTTTATCTTTTATTTCTCTTGCCTTTGGAGATGTGTCGTGAAAAAGGTTGCTCTGGCCGATGTCATAGAAGTTGTTGCCTATGTTCTCCTCTAGAATTTTGATGGATTCCTGTCTCACATTGAGGTCTTTCATCCATTTGGAGTTTATTTTTGTGTATGGTGTGAGAGAGTGGTCAAGTTTCATTCTTTTGCATGTAGCTGTCCAATTTTCCCAGCACCATTTATTGAAGAGACTGTCTTTTTTCCACCGGATGTTTTTTCCTGCTTTATCAAAGATTAGTTGCCCAAAGAGCCGAGGGTCCATTTCTGGGTTCTCTATTCTGTTCCATTGGTCGATGTGTCTGTTTTTGTGCCAGTACCATGCTGTCTTTGTGATCACAGCTTTGTAGTACAGCTCGAAATCCGGCATTGTGATGCCCCCAGCTTTGTTTTTCCTTTTCAACAGTTCCTTGGAGATTCGGGGCCTTTTCTGGTTCCATACAAATTTAAGGACTATTTGTTCCAGTTCTTTGAAAAATGTCCTCGGTATTTTGATCGGGATAGCATTGAAAGTGTAGATTGCTCTGGGTAGTATGGACATTTTAACTATGTTAATTCTTCCAATCCATGAGCATGGAATATTTTTCCATCTTTTTATGTCTTCCTCAATATCTTTCAAAAGTGATCTATAGTTTCTAGGATATAGGTCCTTTACGTCTCTGGTTAAGTTAATTCCAAGGTAACGCATGGTTTTTGGTGTTATTGTAAATGGGATGGATTCCCTAATTTCTCTTTCTTCAGTCTCGTTATTCGTGTATAGAAATGCAACTGATTTCTGGGCATTGATTTTGTATCCTGCCACCTTACTGAATTGTTCTATAACTTCTAATAGTTTGGGAGTGGATTCCTTTGGGTTTTCCATATAGAGTATCATGTCATCTGCAAAGAGAGACAGTTTGACTTCTTCTTTGCCGATTTGGATACCTTTGATCCCTTTTTGTCTTCTGATTGCTGTTGCAAGGACTTCTAGTACTATGTTGAATAATAGTGGCGAGAGTGGGCATCCTTGTCGTGTTCCTGATCTTAAGGGAAAGGCTTCCAGCTTTTCCCCATTGAGAATAATGCTTGCAGTAGGCTTTTCATAGATGGCTTTTATGAGATTGAGAAATGTACCCTCTATTCCTACACTCTGAAGGGTTTTAATCAGGAAAGGATGCTGTATTTTGTCAAATGCTTTTTCTGCATCAATTGAGAGGATCATNATTTCTGCTCTAATCTTGGTCAACTCCTTCCTTGTCAGTGGGTTAGGCCTGTCCCTCTGTTGCTGTTCCAGTTTCTTGAGGTGAGAATATAGAAACTGCATTTTAGATTTTTCTATTCTTTTGAGTGAGGCTTGGATGGCTATGTATTTCCCCCTTAGGACTGCCTTTGCAGTATCCCATAGGTTTTGGACCGTTGTGTATTCATTCTCGTTGGTCTCCATAAATTGTTTAATTTGTTTTTTGATTTCCTGGTTTATCGAGTCATTCTTGAGCAGGATGGTTCTTAGCCTCCAAGTGTTTGAGTTTCTTCCAGGTTTTTCCTTGTGGTTGAGTTCCAATTTCAGAGCGTTGTGGTCTGAGAATATGCAGGGGATAATTTCAATCTTTTGGTATTGGCTGAGACCTGTTTTGTGTCCCAGAGCATGATCTATTCTTGAGAATGTTCCATGGGCATTTGAATAGAATGAGTATTCTTTGGTTCTGGGGTGTAGTGTTCTATATATATCTATGAGGTCCAACTCGTCGAGTATGGCATTCAAAGCCTTTGATTCTTTGCTTAGTTTTTGCCAGGGTGTTCTGTCTATTTCTGATAGTGGGGTGTTGAGGTCCCCTACTATTACTGTGTTCTTATCTATATGTCTCTTTATTTTGGTTAAGAGTTGGCTTGTGTATCTTGCTGCTCCCCTGTTGGGGGCATATATATTAATAATTGTCATATCCACTTGTTGAATACTTCCTTTAAGAATAATATAGTGCCCTTCTGTATCTCTCTCTATGGCCTCTAGTTTAAAATCCAGTCTATCTGATATGAGAATTGCTACTCCAGCTTTCTTTTGAGGTCCATTTGCGTGGAAGATGGTACTCCATCCCCTTACTCTAAGTCTGAATGCATCTTTGGGTTCAAAATGAGTCTCTTGTAGACAGCAAATGGATGGGTCATGGCTTTTTATCCAATCTGCAACCCTGTGGCATTTTATGGGAGCATTTAGGCTATTTACGTTGTGACTGATTTTTGAGAGATATGATTTTAATGATGCCATGTTGCCAGTGAAGTCTTTGTTTCTATCAATTGTGACTTTCTGTTCTGTATCACTCTTGAGACCTTTTTACTTTTATAGAACCCCCCTTAATATCTCCTGTAGGGCTGGTTTCGTGGTTACAAAATTTGTCAATGACTGGCGATTTTGGAACGTCTTTATTTCTCCATCAATTCTGAATGACAGCTTTGCTGGATAAAGGATCCTTGGCTGCATGTTTTTCTCTGAAAGAGCTTAAAAAATGCCCCCCCAACCCTTTCTCTCATTCCAGGTCTGTGAAGACAGGTCTGATGTAATTCTGATAGCNCCAGGTCTCTGTAGACAGGTCTGACGTAATCCTGATACCTTTGCCTTGGTACGTGAGAAATTTCTTTGCCCTGGCCGCTTTCAATACTGTATCCTTGGATCTAATATTTGCGAATTGCACTATGACATGCCGTGGCGTAGGTTTGTCCTGGTTGAGCTTGGATGGGGTCCTCTCTGCCTCTTGGACACGAATGTTTGTTTCCCTTGCTAGATTAGGGAAGTTTTCAGCTACAATTTGTTCAAATATCTCTTCTAGACCTCTACTTTTCTCCACCCCCTCGGGGATGCCAATGATTCTGACATTGGAACGTGTCATTGAGTCAGTAATCTCCCATAACCTACATCCTGAANGCGTGGATTTTTTTAAGACCAGCTTTCTATTTTAGCTTTTCTTCTACTAACCCATCCTCCAATTCGCTGATACGTTCTTCTGCCTCATTCACCCTCGCCGTCAGAGCCTCTAGTTTTGACTGCATTTGGCTAATAGAATTTGTAATTTCTGACAGATTCNCTGCCTCATTCACCCTGGCCGTCAGAGCCTCTAGTTTTGACTGCATTTGGCTCATAGAATTTTTAATTTCTGCCAGATTCGCTCTCATTTCCGCCCTTAGAGATTCTATATTCTCATTAACATTTTCGTTAATACTTTTTTCAAGTCTACACATCATCTTGACCATTGTTACTCTGAATTCCATTTCTGATAATTTGGTTATATCCATATCCATTAGTTCTGTGGCAGAGGCCACAGACTCATTGTCTTTTCTTTGCTGGGGGGATTTCTCCTTCCCATCATTCTGATGAGGAGAGGTTGCGGAGTTGNCTGATGAGGAGAGGTTGCGGGGTTGTCCAGAGCCCAAATTATTGACTGGACCCAGGCCGTGCGCCCTTGTTTTATAGGGATCTTAGGGATGTGGGCTTCTTGATTTTTCAGACTGCCTTCTAGGGGAGGGTCCTGCCATGCCGATACTCAGGCAACCTTGTTTGGGTAGAGTCTCTGTGTGCCCTGCGAGGGGGGATGGGGATGGGCACACTGTGAGCCGTATTTCCAGGCTTTTGTTCTCTGGTGGCTTTCCCTGGCGGTTTATTGTGCCTCTTCTGAGAGTCAGAGCAGCAGTGGCCGAATCTCAGCCACTGTCTCAGAACAGAGGGTTCGCGGACCGTTCTCCACTGATGTTCTGGCCACTTTAACTGTTTCTGTTGGTGCTGCTCAACCCTGCAGCGTCCCGGGATGTGCGCCCCACAGCCGGTGTCCCAGCCCTCACTACCAGGGCCAGTGCGTCTCTGTCTTTTGTTTCTAACACCGCCAGCCACCAGCCGCCCCCGCGCGCTCCCGGAGCTCCCGGTCTCAGTCTGGTTCCAGTGAGCGCACCGGAGCTCTGGTTTTCAGTCTGGTCACCGCGTTCCCCGGCTCACGGTCTCAGCCTGCTCTCTCGCGGGTGCTGGTCCGCGACTCAGCCCGCTCCCCAGTGCAGTAGGCTACCGTTTCCCCGAGCCCGAATGCAGTGGCTCCCTCCTCCTTCCATTTATCTTCCGATATCTGTGCGCGGTTTCACGGTTCCCTGCTTCGCACCTCAATACTCAGCGCTGGAGACGTTCATTTGTAGAGATCCAGATGTATCTTCCTGCATCTCAGGCTGATTCCATGGATGTTCAGGCTGGTCTGGTACCTATCCAACTCGACTCAGGGGACTGGCTGAAAAAGGGGTCCCCTACTCCTTCGCCATCTTAACTCCCTCCGCATGGAATTTCTCAAGGAATTTATGGGTCTTTGGACCCCAAGTCACTGTCTTTTCCAGGTTTCCTGGCAACTGGTTGAATTCACAGTCCTTTATGAGAATAGTTCTTATTGTTTTTTTGATTTGCTAGTTCTTATTTCTTTATTTTTTTATTTTTTAAATTTTAATGTTTTTTTATTATATTATGTTAGTCACCATACAGTACATCCCCGGTTTTTGATGTAAAGTTCGATGATTCATTAGTTGCGTATAACACCCAGTTCACCACGGAATACGTGCCTTCCTTACTACCCATCACCAGTCTATCCCATTCCCCCACCCCCCTCCCCTCTGAGGCCCTTAGTTTGTTTCTCATAGTCCATAGTCTCTCATGCTAGTTCTTATTTCTATTTCTTTACTGATTCCTATTTCAGCAATATATGTGGATCTCTTTGAAGACCTCTGTATTCACAGTTTAGTGTAGGGGCTGGCACATAAAGCAGCCGCTCCAGTCCTCCTTGGAAACCCTGAGGAGTCTTCTCTTTTCTTTCCTACCAGGCAAAAAAAGAATTGTTTTTCGACCCCACACAGGCCGGAAATAAACTGCATTTCCTTAAGGAGCCACTTCAGAAAACTATTTTTCAATTAGTACCTATAATTTTAGATTTTTTAAAAAAAGATTTTATTTATTTATTTATTTATTTATTTATTTATTTATTTATTTGCAGGGGTTGGGTGGTGGGAAAGCAGCAGAGGGAGAAGGACAAGCAGACTCCGTCTGCACCAAGCTCAGAGCTCAACGTGGGCCTTATGAACTGAGCTGAAATCAAGAGTCTGATGCTTAACCGACTGAGCCTTCCAGGCATCCCTAATTTTAAATTTATTTATTTATTTAAAAAATATTTTATTTATTTGTCAGAGAGAGCACAAGCAGGGGAAGCGGCAGGCAAAGGGAGAGGGAGAAGCAGGCTCTCCACTGAGCAGGGAGCCCGATGCAGGGCTTGATCCCAGGACCCTGGGATCATGACCTGAGCTGAAGGCAGATGGTTAACTGACTGAGCCACCCAGGTGCCCCTAAATTTTTAAATCTTTGTTCCATTTGGAGTTTATATTTAAGTGTGAGAATGAGGTAAGGACCCAACTTCGTATTTTTTTCAGGTAGTAATCGTCCCAATATATAGTATTGAAAAAAGTATCTTTCTTCCACAGAAATAAAAGCTAATTTTATCATATACTAAACCCTTTAAGTTTTTACATTTACTTTGGATTCTTTATTCTGTGACTCATATGTTCCGGGACCACCTCACTATTTTAATTAATATAGCTTTATAAAATGTTTTTAGTGTCTGGTTAATTCTCCCTCATTAATCTTCTTTTTCTGAATTACCCTGGTAAAATCACATTTTAAAAAATACGTACGGTAGAATCAGCTTTTTAATTTTATTTATTTATTTTTTAAAGATTTTATTTATTTATTTGACAGAGAGAGAGACAGCCAGCGAGAGAGGGAACACAAGCAGGGGGAGTGGGAGAGGAAGAAGCAGGCTCCTAAATGGAGGAGCCTGATGTGGGGCTCGATCCCATAACGCTGGGATCATGCCCTGAGCCAAAGGCAGACGCTTAACCGCTGTGCCACCGAGGCACCCCAGCTTTTTATTTTTTAAAGAATATCTTGTTAGCACTTTTATTGTGATAGCTCTAAATTTATAGGTTAATTCAAGGAAAATTGGCATCCTTCTGATTAGTTCAAGTATCTTTTGGGTCCTTCAATGGCAGATGGATCTTGTATATTTATGATTCTTCTTAGGTATTTTTTCCAGATGGATCTTGTATATTTATGTTTCTTCTTAGGTATTTTTTTTTCTTCTTAGGTACTTAATTAAGGATCCAGATGTAATTGTATCCTCCCCTGCTCCCTGTGACTACAGTTCAGCTCTAATATTAAGTGGTTATTCAAAGCACACAGAAAATTAGACTTATGTTTTGAATAGATAACTCACAGTATCTAGGTACTCTAATTTCTAGACCTTTCTCCTTAAGTATTGAATGTTCCCTAGATTAGATACACATAGAAGAGCCATGAAATAGAGAATCCCCTTTCTTCATATGATACTGTCTTCAAGAAGCAATTCATACCCATACACTTTAAAATATATGTAATAATAAGTACATAATTTAAATTATTCTTATAATGTAAAGTGTTCAGTTTTCTCTGGAATGCAATAAGCTGATTTTAACTGAAGAGGCCCACGTAGTATAGGAAAAAAAATAGGAAAAAAAGGTAAAACACTTCATGTTCGTGAGGCTGAACATTTGGAAAATAGAGGTGATATCCTCTTACCGGGATAGGATTCCTACAAAGCTTTGTACAGGAGATCCATGAAGTAAGGACGTCACATTGCCAAGCTGGCTCAAAAACTCTGTGGCTTCATTCACTCTGCCAACTCTAAATATCTGCAAGATGTCCACTGGACTTTTGCTGTAAAAAGTAGAAGAAAAACCTTGAGATTGCATAATCAAAAGCAAAATAAAAAGTCATTATTAGCAGAAAAAACAAAACAGCCCAATCAAACTCTTAGAAAGTAAATAAGGATATGAAGTGAAACTTGTAGTAAAACAAATTTTAAAAATAGGTTACAAAATTTTATGCACAGTATGATCTCAAATTTTGTCAAATATATAACATATATAATACACATAATTTATAGATGAAATTCGTTCATGCATTCATTCATTCAACAGATACACTCTGGGAGCGCCTGCGTGGCTCAGTAGATTAAGCATCAGACTCTTGATTTCACTGGGGTGATGATCTCAGGGTCATGAGATCAAGCCCTGGGTCAGGCACCACACCAGGCATGCGGCCTGCTTGGGATTCTCTCTCTGCTCCTCCCCACCTTCTGCTCCTGTGAGCATGTGCTTTTGCTCTGGCTTCTCTCTCTCTAAAACAAACAAACAAACAAACAAACAAACACAAACAAACTCTGTGCTGAGTATTCTGCCAGGCCCTAGAAGTGAGATAATTATGGTCTCTGGCTTCGTGGGGCTTACATCCTAATGGAGAGAGACAAAAAGGAAAAGTTAACAAATAACTGATTTTAAGTTCTACTCAGCAAGCCAACCAAGTTCAGAGGATGGTCAAGAAAGGCCTATCTTTGAACATGACACTTATTGCAACATGATGCAGTATATATTGTAAGACCTAACTGGTTGTTTTGGGAAGACAAATTGGCTGGGCAGGAGCAGAAAGAACATCAGGAAGCAGGCGAGACAGGGGTGTCTTGACTGAAGGTGGTAGCAGTGTGAATGAAAGAAATCAACAGATTACAGACATTTTGGAGGCCGAACTGACAGGGCACGGTGATGTGGGGATGAAGGAGAGTTGACAATGGCTCTGGGTGGGTGACTAGGATGGGGAAGTACGGGGAAAGACTGGGGAACTATGGAGGGACAGAGTTGTGAGGCAGCGGAGGTAAGAGAGCTTATCTAGCATGTCTTCCCAACTACTCGTTCTTTGTTGTCACACTGATAGGAGTATTTACACCATAGAAACCAACAGTTATTACAAGTCAGGACTTTTATTTCAGAGAGCTGGCTTACGAGCATACCACTAGATGTGGAGAAGAATCAATAATTGAGTTTTGGGATATATTCTACACCAACATGCTAACAGTGGTCATATTATCTCTGGGTTATCTCTGGGTGTTGAGATTTGGGTGATCTTCAAGTCTCATCATGCTTTCAAACACTGTCTAAATCTTCAGCAAAGAACATGAATTAGAAAAAATTAATATGAAACAATCATCATTAGTGAATGAAATGGAAAAAATCGAATTCTTCACAGTAGCAGCATCTCTCCATAGGGAGAGGTCCACTTTCGTCATATGAACAGTTCAATATCACTTGGGTGTTAGGTGAGATCTTCAAGGCCTGCTTGAGTTACATCAGATGATTGAACTGCACTCCCCTCCTCAGGCTTAAAGACATGGCTCTTCCTTCTCTTTGACTCCCTGGAGAAAGTCATTTACTCTCCTCCTGATTCTACCTTCATTGTACTAGTTTCTTAATTAGTATTAGATCCTAGCAGATACCTAGGGGAGGGTCAAAAGTCAAATCAAAAGAAATAGAAATAATTTGATTATATATAAAAGTGAAATATGGAAAAGATTTACAGGAAAGGATCTTTTTAATTGACATAAAATTCACATAATATAAAACTAACCATTTTGAAGTATATTGTTCAGTAGTACTCAGTACACTCAAAGTGTGCAACCATCACTTCTATCTAAACATTTCATCACTACAAAAGAATACCCCATACCCATTTAGCAGTCAGTCCCCATTCCTCCCTCTCCTAGAAATAGGCAATTTGCTTTCTGTCTCCATGGATTCGATTCATCTATTCTAGATATTTCATATAAATGGTCTTTTGTGTTTGGCTTCTTTCACTTAGCATAATGCTTTTAAGACTCACCCATTTTGTAGCATGTATCAGCACTTCATTCCTTTTTTGGTGATGTGATTAATACACACACACACACACACACACACACACACACACACACACACACACATACCTCATTTTGTTGATCTGCTCAACCACAGATGGACATTTGGGATGTTTCCACCATTAGGCTACTGTGCATAGTGCTGCTGTGAACATTCATGTACCAGTATCTGTTTGAGTACTTCTTTTCAGTTCTTTGGGGGTATATAATAAGGAGTGGAATTGCTAGGGCAGATAAGAATTCTGTGTTGAATTTATGCTGAGGAACTGCCAAACAGCAGCTGCACCATTTTACAGTTCCAAAAGCATTGTATGAGGGGTCCAATTTCTCCGCATCCTCACTTAACATTTACAATTTTCCATTTTTTAAAATTTTTTCAAAAAAATATACCCATCTTAGTGGGTGTGAAGTAACGTTGAGAAGGGCATTTGAGGATGACTGATCAAGGAAGGCAGAATACAATTTTAGATAGGTCTGCATTAGTCCATAAGGGAGGTGTGGGTGAGTCTGGTTCTAGCAAGATGCTGGAAAACCAGTTCTCAAAACAACAGCAAAACCCACACATGACCCTGATTTGTAGCATTTGCTGATTTCCATGGTATAAATCCTCCCACCATAGCCAATTTCAAGTTACTAATGGTACATGGTTCACAAAATTCCAAAAAATGTAGAACTGGCCTCTGCAAGTTGGTTCAAGAGGCTGCAGTTCACCACCTCTGACTCTAAGCAGTGTGTGAGGCTGATTAAGGTTACTTGGCCCTTTATACCCAACGAGAGCCAAGATGCCAGAATGGTCCAGAAGAAAGAATTCAGGCAGAGGAGTGCCGGGAAGTTACATCAGTGAGATGAATAACCAAACCAATGGAAGTCAGTCTCACCCTTGAGAATAATCCACCAAATTAGTTTCTGAACCTTGAAGCTGGGTCCAGGCTCTCAGAGGAACTAACTAACACCCAATTGAGGGCTTCTTAGAGCAGCTAATCCACATGCATCTGTTGTTATTGCTGCTGCCCTGGGCTGTAGAATGCACATGAGCCCAAGAAACAGGGACTCTCATAGTCAATGAGGAAACAAATATGACTGACATTTAGGGGTGTCATATCTCTTGACGTATTTTCCAGATTTTCAACTGAGTGTTTTCATGCCATGGAGTGGCCGTTTTAGAAACTGCCACACACATAATCCTCTTCTTAAAATCTTCACTTAAGTGGATTTTCCTATATAATATCCTTCAAACACAAAAATACTTTATGATTTAAAATTTTTAAACTAATTCTCAGCAAGGTTAGATGAACTTGAAATTAGAGTGGAATAGATAGAGAGATAGAGAGAGAGATAGAGAGATAGATAGATAGATTTTTTTGTTTGTTTGTTTTAAGTAGGTTCCATGGCTAGCATGGAGACCAATGTGGGGCTTGAACTCAGGACCTTGAGATCAAGACCTGAGCTGAAATCAAGAGTTGGACACTTAACTGACTGAGCCACCCAGGCACCCCTAAGTCCCATTATAAGAACAGAAGAAAGTAATCTGTCATCACAACATAGCTACCTTGTTACAGAGGATTAAATTACACAGTAATTATGGAGAGTAGTTTTTTAACAGAATCTGAAATAGTATTACATAATAACAGATCCTAATACACTTCCTTTATGCGTACCTGCGATTATTCTGTAAAACCTCTTTTCTAACTCTGAAAAATTCTTCAGTGTTCTGTTCAACATTCTCAATTTTGCATCTCAAAGCTCGGTATTTGGCAAGAGATGGTGGGTTGGGTTTGAACAAATTAGTTTCACAGACATTAACCATGTCTCTTATTAGCTGTAGAAGGAAATAATACAAGACGTTAGAATCACTATACATCAAAATATTTATAGAACATTATGCTTTCTCAAAAAAAATTGGAAAAGTAAGGTTTTTTTCCCCAAAGTATTTTTTTAAGGTTTTATTTTTAAGTAATCTCTACACCCAACATGGGGCTTAAACTCACAACCCTGAGATCAAGAATGGCATGCTCCACTGACTGAGCTGGCCAGCACCCCACCCCCAAAGCTTTTGATCAGTATGTAAGTTGCACATTAGGTAATACCTTTATTATATATGTGCCCTCAGTGATACCCTAATATACAATAATAATAGTGTACATCAAGATAGCACATCATCGTTGAAAAAATGTTCAAAATCATTAGCCATCAGGGAAATTCAAATCAAAACCACACTGAGATACCACCTTACGCCAGTCAGTGGCAAAAATAGATGCAAGAAAACAACAATTGTTGGAGAGGATGTGGAGAAAGGGGATCCCTCCTACATTGTTGGTGGGAACGCAAGTTGGTACAGCCACTTTGGAAAACAGTGTGGAGGTCCCTTAAAAAGTTAAAAATTGAGCTACCCTATGACCCAGCCATTGCACTACTGGGTGTTTACCCCAAAGATACAGACGTAGTGAAGAGAAGGGCCATATGCACCCCAATGTTCATAGCAGCATTATCCACAATAGCTAAATCGTGGAAGGAGCCGAGATGCCCTTCAACAGATGACTGGATTAAGAAGCTGTGGTCCATATATACAATGGAATATTACTCGGCTATCAGAAAGAACGAATTCTCAACATTTGCTGCAACATGGACGGCACTGGAGGAGATAATGCTAAGTGAAATAAATCAAGCAGAGAAAGACAATTATCATATGATTTCTCTCATCTATGGAACATAAGAAATAGGAAGATCAGTAGGGGAAAAAAGGGATAAAGAAAGGGGGGGTAATCAGAAGGGGGAATGAAGCATGAGAGACTATGGACTATGAGAAACAAACTGAGGGCTTCAGAGGGGAGGGGGTAGGGGAATGGGACGGACTGGTGATGGGTAGTAAGGAGGGCACATATTACATGGTGCACTGGGTGTTATACGCAACTAATGAATCATCGAACTTTACATTGGAAACCGGGGATGTACTATATGGTGACTAACAATATAATAAAAAAACATTAAAAAAAAAAGATAGCACATCATCGTTGATAGTGTTTCCAGGTACATCGTTCCTCTAATCCATACTACAGCACTGGTCTTATTAGATCTTATTATCCTCATTGTATAGATGGGGAAAGTATGGCTCTGAGAAGCAGAATTAATTCCTCAAGATTCCACAGCAAAGAGGGGGTAGTGACTAAATAGGAACTCAGATCATCAGGATTGAAGTCCAGTTCTGTTAGCAAAACTTCATTAAGCATGTTCTGTATGCCAGGCATTGTATCAGGTTTGAAAGACACAAAAATGAGTAAGATATGGTTGTCTTCCCTGAGAGGGACTAAGTATAATTAGTATACTCATAGGTCATGGAGGTTGGAGGAGGGAACATAGCTCCCACATAATCTGAATTATGTTTATTATAGGGATGTATTGCTTTTACCATCTTTGAGATGAAAGAGACATTGACAGGGGAGCCTGTCTTGCCCTGCCACACATCTTTATGGCCTCAACGTGGGGAGGTGCTAACTGTAATTCAAATACACCAGCATAAAATAAAATATTGATACATTTTTCTATATAAAAGTAAAAAATTTCTGTATGGTAAAATAGAACAAGTCAACAAATCACCCCAAATTCACCATAAGCAAAGTAAAACAAAACATATAAAACTATAGAAAATATTTGCAACTCCTATCCCAGACTAAGCTCCCTAACTTATCAAGAGGTCATTAAAATCATGAAGAAAAATAGCAAGATCCAAAAGAAAAACGGCCAAAGGACATGAATAGGCAGTTCATAGAAAAAAAACAAAACAACAAACCACAAATATAAATCCTGTAACTGAGAGGTCATTTCTCATCCATAAAATCAGTAAAGTCTGAAACTTTAACAAATACGCTTTTGGTAAAACTATAGGAAAGAGAAACTCTCAGTCACTGATAGTGGGAGGGCAAATAGTAGAACCTTGATGAGGGAATAAGACAAAATCTATCACAATTACAGACGCATTGATCCCATACGCCAGCACTTCTACTTCTGGGTTGTATGTCAGAGACACTCCCGTGCAGCTATGAAATGACAAATACACAAGCATATTCACTTTGGTACTGTTTGTAGGAGCAAAGTCTGGAAACAATACAAATGTCTGGCATTAGGGGGTGCCCATACAATGTGGTGAATGAGAATGCTCTCTACGTACAGGATATGTTAAATGGGGAAAATGGGTGCAGAACAACAAAGATGGTATACAACTTTTTATGTAAAAAAGAGGAGAGGACTAAGCAGATATGTACATATTTATAATTATTTGCATAAAGAAACTGCAAAGACAAACAAGACACTAACAAAAATGGTTATCTATTGAGTTGGGGAGTTGGAATGGGTGGAGGGGCAGGGTAGAATACAGATTGCTCTGAGTATACCTTTTAAATATAATTTTGACTTTTGAATAATACAAATGTATTACCTATTGAAAATATAAAAGTTAAATGAAAAAGTATTTGGATGGGCACTACATACACTTTCTCAGTAAGAGAACAGCAACTGAGATTCTTTATGTTGGGTGGTAGGCAAATCATGAAACTTTAAATTTGGAAGTCTCCTTTATCATCTCATTTATTGGTTCATCTCATTTGTTGATTCTTCACTTATTTTGGATTACAGATGCCTCCAGGAATCTATTGAAAGCTGTAATTTCGAGGGGCGCCTGGGTGGCACAGCGGTTAAGCGTCTGCCTTCGGCTCAGGGCGTGATCCTGGCGTTATGGGATCGAGCCCCACATCAGGCTCCTCCGCTATGAGCCTGCTTCTTCCTCTCCCACTCCCCCTGCTTGTGTTCCCTCTCTCACTGGCTGTCTCTATCTCTGTCAAATAAATAAATAAAATCTTTAAAAAAAAAAGCTACAATTTCCCTCAAACATGAAAAATTTCGTATCTACGAACTCTTCTGCAGTCTAGGTCATGGATTTCTGATCTTGTCCCAATTCCTTCATGCACAGATGAGGCAACTTACAGCCAGGGAGTGACTTGGTCTCATCTAAGGTGAGGGGGCACTGTGGCTGCCTTCCTGTTTTCCTCTTTGCTAACTGAGCCCTGCTCCCTTCCTTACAGCTCAAGGGAGAGGGCTCATTTCTGCAGAGTCAATAACTCCACTGTCCTTGCCAGTGACTGGCTTAGGAATGCACGTATTACTCAGTTCTGAGCAAAGGACTGACCAAAGAGTCTAGAAGGCCAGGGGAGGTTGCCCTAAGACACAAGAAAAGAAATACTCCGTTTGGGATGTTATGAACAGCTGCAGCTGTAAGGTCACGTAAGGTGAGTCAGGCTAAGAGGGGAGCTAAGTTTACAGGAAGCACAGAGATGGAAAGAAGCTGTGTCCTCGTTGATAATTCTACCTCTGAGTGACTGGACTAGCAGCCACCCTACAGCTGGCTTCTTGTTATGCAGGGTGGTAAGTGTCCTCATTGTTCAAGTCAATGTCAGCTTTCTGTTTCTTTAGCAAAAAGAATCCTAACTCATCTCCTTGAGATAGGGAAACTGAAGAACTCCATAAAAATCTGCTTTTGTTCCTTTACCTGTTTCTATTCTTGCTAAGACTTCCACTTTACACATGCCTGTAATGCAAATAGTGTTATGTCCTCTAGATTTCTCGAGAACAGAAAACATCTAAGGAAGGACCAGGTGTGAATGACCTGACAAAGCTATCTTATGAGCATTTCGGACCACCAGAACTAGATATCTCCACACCAAGACCCCTGGCTCCAAGGAATAACATTTGGGCCCTTGTCTTCATTCTAACCAGTTCCTCGGTGCCAGACCATGATCCTTAATAAAAACCCCAGGCCCCAAGCAAAGATAAGACTCCCTCCTTTCCTTTCTGAGTCTCCCAAACACTGTGTGAACCTGCTCTCTTTCTCTACCTTCAATAAACTCTGCTTTCACCTCCCGCTGGCCCATGTTTGATCTCTATCCTGTGAGCAGCCAGGGCCCCTCTCAGCTAGTCCTGTGGGACCCCTCTGGGTCCGCGGAGCTGGCCTGCAGGCATCATCCTGATACAGAAAATTATTGTACAGTGTAGCAATTCTAAATATATCTGCCTTTGTAGTACTTATTCCAGCACATTCATGTTTGGGAACATGGTTCAGATAACTTCCATAAGGACCCAAAGCATTCTAAATTGGCCCAACATTTATTTTTGAGCCAACTTTTGTGGTGCAGTGTTACCTTATTAGTCAGATTTGAAAAGACCCTTCCCCAACATATTTTAAATTGAGTTCTGTATTTCAGAGATTTACCTGGCAGAGGTCCTCTTTCTTAGCTAATAGTCTCAGGTTCACTTTTTCAGTGGTTGTGCCTTTGTGAGGTATCAATCTGTAGAACTCAGTCATCATTTTTTGCACTTGTTCTTCTGTTTCTCCATTTTTCAATGCTGCCTTTACTAGCAGGAGAACTCCCTCTGCCTTGCTCACCTTTAAATGGAGGACAATATATGCTTATTAAAACTTAATCTTGACCATCAGAGAGAAAATGGAGGAACATACGTAAAAACATCTAAAATACTTGTTAGATATATCAGAACTATTAGTCTTCTACTGGACACCAGCTGTAAAACAGACGCCATGTTTACAGGAGCTGTATCTCAGTTGTGATGATGATGCCATGAGAAATCTTCCAAAACCGGCTCAGCTTAACTAGAGGAAAAACCAGAGCCTTAAATATCTGTACTGTGTATCTAGATCCATACCTGCATTTACGCCTGTACTTGTATCTACAACTGCGTGTACATTTCCGTCTGTATCCGCAGAGAGAGGAATACTAATGCAACCACAGGAGACTTGCCTTTCACACAAGACGTTCAGAAAGACGTCAGAATCACACTAGGAACAAAATCCAGCAGAACATGTTTCTAATTACACACGTACTGCTTGGACTTCGCCCCAGAAAACCTTTTTCTCCCTGAAACTAGTTTAGCATCACAGAAGGAAACTGTTTTATTTTACTATGACAATGCAGTTGCACAAGTTGTACCATTGGGAATATTTTCTTTCATTTGCTCTTTCGATCATATAAAATTAAGAAGAGTATTTTCTGGAGGGCTGGAAGCATCCCTGCCTTTCCCTAAAATGGTTACAAGTTACAAGACTGTGAAGCAGTGGCTCTGAAGTAGAAGAGGGTCCGAGCATCTGACTGAGGGCCAAGAGCAACCCTGTCCCTCAGGCCTGCTAAACACCCAGCGACCTAAAGGAACAGGCCTCCTAATGAGCCGGCACCAAAAATCGGAGCTTGGAGCAGCTCTTGGGTCTGACATTTTATATAGATAAGAACATCTAGTTTTCTTGGAAGCTTGTTTTCCCCTCCATGCTCTCAGTGTTCCCTTTTTCCAAGGTAAGAAAAAGCACGTCAGGAATGCATCCAAGAACAGCTGGACAGGCACCCAAACACACGTGATATTATTTAAGCTAGTAAGCCAGAAAGCAGGTTTGTCGCTTCAAGAGCACACGTGACTCACATCATTGAGACTAATCCTGTTCATGGGCTTGAGAAGCATGTGCTCCAGGTGGCCGAGAGCTTCTGCCCAAACCATCTCCACCAAATCGCTCACTTCTTTGCTCAGAGTGCTTGAATTTATTACCTCCTCCAAAAGCAACTGCAACAACAAAATTAAAAAAAAAAAAAAACCACCAAAAAAAAGCTTCATTAGTGGGTTGATTTAAAACCGAGATTAACAAAGGCAAGAGAAGAAATAATTGCAGCCAAGGAGAGAGTTACAGGCAGCCAAGTGACTGATAAACTCTCTGTGCCTCCATTTCCTCCCTACACTATTTCCCCTTTCTCTGTTTTACTCCCACTTTATGTTTCCTTTTGTCATTTCCTTCCCTCTGTAAGCTTTAGGCCTGCCAGTGGCATCAAAGTTTTAGTGGCATCAAGGGTTAAGGACCCTGATTCTTGGCCTAGGTTATAATGAAATCTTTTGAAAGCCGTGGGGGTTTGTTGCTGAAGCAAGCAGGAGGTTTCGTGGCTCATCCTTGAACTCACTCCTCACCAGGCTTCCACACCTTTCTATGAGCTTACTTTTCTTTCTTTCTTTCTTTTTTTGTGAGTTTATTGTTCTTGTTCTTAACTCCGACTCCTCTCTTGCCAGGTTTTTATTTGTCATAAAGAAAACACTTCTATTAAAAATAATCAATCACACAAAATAGCACATAGAAATCAATCTTACCGCTTGCAGTTTTTCAGATGCTATTTGGGTTGCTTCAGGTGTAAAATGTTCTCTTAGCAGAAATCCTTGTTTCTTCAGCTCTTCAATGTAATTTTCGTAGTATTCACTTGCATCTGCAGAGGTTTTCTTTACAGAGAACTTCCTAGTCTGTAAATTATAGCATGGAGCAAAATGTTAAGATGCACAGAGACAGTAACTTATTAACCTATGGATCTTTATCGAACACCTCCTATGCACCATGGGGAAACAGAATGTAAATAAGGCATTGGATCCCTGCCATGAAGGAGTTGATTACTAGTTTTTTCAAAGAATTACTTAAATTTTCAATTCTTCCCAAAACAGCCTAACACCTGAAAGTAAGGGGAGAAAAGCCTGAGCAGGCACAATAGGCAGAAGAGACACATTTGATTCATGGGAGTGTCACTCAAACATCCGTTCAGAAACTACATACTCTTACATACTACTCTAATTAGCTTTGAAGTCTGGTGTTCAAGCTTTTTGGAAATGAGAAAAATAAATCAGGGGAGGGGAAGAAAAGAAAAATAACTCAGAAATGAGCTACTGTTAGGGACCAAGCACACAGTCAAAATGAAATGATAGCTACCAGCAAGGAGAAAGGCAGGAAAGCTCTTAGTCATGCAAGTAATGTAAAGGCATGGAGCAAGGTGTCTTCCAGATAGGCACAAACTGCCTCCTTTCTTCCAACCTGCCCACAGGTGTGGCATTTGTCTGCTTCTCCTGGAAATCCTTGCCCCTGTAGTGAGCACTTGTCCCAACTGAGAGAATGTGGAATGTCTAGCCCCCGCTGGGGCCTGTGGGTGTCGGCTAAGCCCCTGGCTCTGGAGTGTGCAGCCCCAGGGGCGGGGTGAGTCAGACTACCCATGACACCATAAAACGCCCTTCTGAGTTGGCAGCTACAGGGAGCCTCTGAAACGTGGAGGAGAGAAGCATATCATGTTCAAGTTACTCCATTTAAGAAGGTAGAGTTAAACATAACTTTGGAAGATGTCCACACAATGTTTTTGTATAAGAGAAAGGCAAGCTAGAAAAGCCTCTTCCACAGGACAGCTCTGTCAGTGTTGGTTATGCGAGTATAATGTCTATCAAAGCAAACAGGCTCACCTGAGGAGCCCTCTACTTGTGTTCTCAGACTCAGCCTTGCTAAGGGAGGACGGCACCCCGGAAGAGCTCTCAGGATACTAAGCAGAGGGGACACGGTGGCCTATTCAGCCTTATAGTTTTCTTTTTCAGTAAAGAAAAACAATTATAACACATTCTATCATGGTTTTCAACTTGATGTTTCCTTACTTTTTATCCACACAACTAAACCCTCCACAAAATATAGCATACATTTTTCGGTAAAAGGTTAACAAAACCCTTTCTCCTACTTAGACACATTTGACTTGGAGGGACTTTTTGTATCTGTTCCCATGGAAACCTGATAAAGCAAAATTGCTTGGATACTAGTGACTTCTTATTAATAAATTACATCAGGACTGGGAGTTCAGTGGTGGGCGGGAAACCTGGGCTTCCCTGAGAGCGGTGACGTAAGAAATGGGCACTTCCCTTAAAGACATCTTGAACCCAGGCCCATGTTCCGACAGGTGTGAGCTACTGTGGGTGGGCTTCGAAGTCAGGTGGATCCTGCACCCACCTGAGGTGAGTCTCCCTCCTGCACCAGAGCTGACACCTCCAGTGAGGGCAAAGGCAGAAGCATCCAGACCCTGAGTGCAATACTGTGAGGACCACTCCCACTGAGGAGCACCCATGTGCCCTGAGGGTGCTGTTTCCTGCCTGTAAATCTGTTTAGACAGAAGACACCCTGACAGTGTGGCAGCATTTGCTTTGAATTTTAGGTATTAATTCTGAATTTATTTTTGTTTCATAACAGTTTCAGGTTAGAACCATGCCCTTGACTTAACTGTGACCTAACGTAAAGGTCTCAGCCTCTGCAAAGCCTTCCTTGCCATTTCTGAGCCTTTAATACTTCCTACCCCATTTTCGTGTCAATTCTGTCCCAGTGGATTACAATCACGAATGTGTAGTTTCATCCCCGGTGGTGATCTCTGAGGGGCAGGTTTGATGTAATTTTTATCTTTGGCCTCCAGTAGATTGGTTGGTACATAGTAAGTACTTAACTACGTGTGTAAATGGATTGCTTCTAGAGGAGTTTACATTAGTAAAGTTCCCGTAAGTGATTCAGCACAGGAGCAGGAGGCCTACATGCCCTGTACCCAATGAATATTTCCCTCTGACAAGAAAGAACCCTGTGCTGTTCTAGTCAGAGCACTGCTCTCACCCTCCTCCCCCCACCGGCCATATTCCAATGGAGAACATTTTTTTACCTTTCAAAATTATTTGTCAGGTAAAAAGGTTAACAGATTGGTCGGTTCATCGAACAATGTTAAGGAAACTAGGTATGAACAGAGTGGTGGAGGAACACATAGGAATCAATATATAAAGATCGTTACCTTGCGGTGCCTGGGGCATAGTCAGTTAATGGTCTGACTCTTGGTTTTGGCTCAGGTCATGATCTAACAGCTGTGAGATCCTGCTCTGCATTGAGCTCTGCGCTCAGCGTGGTGTCTGCTTAAGACTCTCTCTCCCTCTCCCCCTGCCCCCCACTTTCTCTATCTCAAATCAATAAATAAATCTTAAAAAAAAAAGATCATTACCTTGAGGCCATTGGCCAAGAGGAAGTGTGCAGATATGAGAAAGGCGGGGTCCTCAGGGTCCCAGTAGCTCTGTAGTTCTACCACTGCCACCTCCTTACCTCCCTCTGCCCCAATCTGGAAAATAGGTGCTCCTTCAGAAGCTGCGTTCATTCAATAACAAACCACACACACCATTTAAAAATGCTGATTATAAAACTAATACCAGTTCATTTGGAGATATAATTTGGAAAATACAGGAAGTATAAAGAAAAAATAAAAATTACCCGAAATCATACTATAGATATATAATTACTACTAATATTTTGGTATATTTCTTGCTGGTACTTTTACTGTAGATATATCTGTATATGCTTAAACTGTACCACTTTTTATATTTTCTTTATCACAGAGGAAATGTTATTTTCAAGTTACATTTTATCAAAATATTTAAAATATATATGAAGCATCATTTTGAATGCTAGGGACTTTACTTATATGATACTGGAGAAATAATTTCCTCTTTTTCTTTTTAATGAATAGTAATGGAAATTTAACACGATGTACATACTTGGTGTTAAATCTACTCTTAGAAATACAAGAAACCATTAATGAACAGGGAGGAGGTCTCTACTTTTAAAGTCATGTTAATATTTTGTACTGTTTATATTTTTATTATAAGCATGTAATACTTTTATAATAAAAACATTAAAAGGTTAAATATTAAATTTTAAATATAAAATGTACTTGATTATTAAAAATCAACTTATATATTAAGAAACATCTATTCAAGATATGCACAATTTTCCAAAACAAGAAGAAAATTATCAAGGAAAAGTAATCAGAAGACACTCGGTTTGTTCTTTTTTTAAATACAAATCAGACTCTTACTTTTTCCAAGGTGTTATATTTCGCAACTTCAAAGTTTTGTGGAAAATGAGGAATTTCAACATTCTCTTTATAAAACCTGAAATTTGTACAATAAAATTTTAACATTAAAATGGACTTTTAGACTAAACAGAATTTTCATAAAATTTTTCTTATGTCTCCTAATTACATACAAAATACATTTTAAGTCCCTAATGCCTCCTTAGAGACTGTGAAAATGGTTAAAAAGTCTTGTGTAATGAGATGGATTCCTCCTTTGCATAACTCTAGAACTCTGATGCCAAATGCTGAGGGTCTGCATTGGAAGGTGGGGTGGCATGAAGCAGAAACGGAAGCATGAGAGAAGCAGGCCAGTGCACTGAAAAAAGCACCAATCCTAGCAAAGGCAGGTGACTTGTGCTCTCTTGGGTTCTAACCCTTAGAACCCGTTCTCACTCAGGCTCACACCAGAGACTCTTTGTACTACAGTCAACCACCTCCCCCTTTCAAATAAAGGTGTCTAGGGTCGCCTGGGTGGCTCAGATGGTTAAGCATCTGCCTTCGGCTCAGGTCATGATTTTAGGGTCCTGGGATTGAGCCCCGCGTCAAGCGGGAAGCCTGTTTCTCCCTCTCTCTCTGCTGTTCCCCCTACTTGTGCTCTCTCGCTCTGTCAAATAAATAAATAAAATCTTTTAAAAAATTTTTAAAAATAAAATAAAGGTATCGGATTTCTCATAATCTGTACTTTTATTTTTGATATTTGTTCTATCTTTTAACACCACTATTAACAAATAAAATAAGGCTCAATGTGATGATTAATTGACACTACAGTTTTGGGTATACTTTATGAAGCCATATAGAACTGTAGCCTCCCATACTTCATTTGTAGAAGGTTGTCACTATTTCCATTTTTGACATATTAGGTAGGGAGTAAGGAACAGTCTCAACTCTAAAGTCTTCTCAGCAGGGTAAGCAGACTGCACAGATCTCATCTCCAGTGCCCTTTCTTTTTTAAAATCAATCTAATAATTACATCCACTCTTATATAATACTAAGATGGAAATAATTATCACTATACCAGTTGAAGTAAAAGTCTTAAATAGGGGCACCTGGGTGGCTCAGTTGTTAAGTGTCTGCCTTCAGCTCAGGGATCCCAGAGTCCTGGGATCGAGCCCCACATCAGGCTCCTCCTCTGGGAGCCTTTGTCTTCCTCTCCCACTCCCCCTGCTTGTGTTCCCTCTCTCGCTGACTGTCTCTATCTCTGTCAAATAAATAAATAAAATCTTAAAAAAAACACCTGTGCTTGAGGTTTACAAAACATTTTGCAAACTGAGTCTTAATGATCAGAAGTAGATTACTCTGGGGACACCTGAGTGGCTCAGTCCATTAAGCGTCTGCCTTAAGCTCAGGTCATGATCCCAGGGTGCTGGGATTGAGTTCCGCATCAGGCTCCTTGCTCAGCAGGGAGTCTGCTTCTCCCTCTGCCTGCCACTCCCCCTGCTTGTGCTCTCTCTCTCTCTGACAAATAAACACATAAAATCTTTTTAAAAATAAAAAATTAGGGGCGCCTGGGTGGCACAGCAGTTAAGCATCTGCCTTCGGCTCAGGGCGTGATCCCGGCATTATGGGATCGAGCCCCACATCAGGCTCCTCTGCTATGAGCCTGCTTCTTCCTCTCCCACTCCCCCTGCTGTGTTCCCTCTCTCGCTGGCTGTCTCTATCTCTGTCAAATAAATAAATAAAATCTTAAAAAAAAAAATAAAAAAAATAAGAATAAAAGATTACTTNCCCACATCAGGCTCCTCTGCTATGAGCCTGCTTCTTCCTCTCCCACTCCCCCTGCTGTGTTCCCTCTCTCGCCGGCTGTCTCTATCTCTGTCAAATAAATAAATAAAATCTTAAAAAAAAAATAAAAAAAAATAAGAATAAAAGATTACTTTGTGAATTTCACAATGTTTTCCTTCTCCATGGAGTTGTTCAGGGATGGATCATCTGTTCTCACTTCTAGAACAAAAACAAAACACTTGTTTACTGATCAAAGATTTATTAAAATTATTAACAATAAATCCTGGAATTTTTAAGATTCTTGAATATAGGTCATACTTATCATGCTATTCTTTTTTTTTTTTAAGATGTCCTTAAATTAGCTATAGTAATTGGTGATCTAAGGATAGTACAAGTGGGACAAGAAGAAGGTAGATTAAAAGTAAAAGATAATGAGAATATATTATAATTCTACTTTAATAGGTATGTGAGGAGAATTCTAATGTTATCTGTATTATTTGAAACTCATTGATGGATATACAATTTCAAATGGTATTTTTCTCTTCTGAAGATTATGGTAAGCATAGCTAGGAAATGCATTTCTAGTATGCTGCAGGGTCAGAATGCGTTCCCCAGTGCCATCATGTCACAAATGAAAGAACTGAGGATATTCTAGCTCAGAGGAGGGAAATTTGAGGGTTCCTATGTGAAGCCAAGCAATTTTGCTTCATATTTTTCTTATAAGAGAAGCATAACACTGTCCATAGCATTATGATATATAGGAATAACTCCTTTTATACAAGGATTTCTTTCCAGTTTTAATTATGCTATCAAAATTTCAAAGGGCATCAATGTATTTGTAGTAATTCTGAATCTGATTGTATAGCTCGAGATGTTGACAAGCATTTTCAAGGTAAAAGGAGTTTACTATCCTGCCTATTTGGCTTAGGTACCACTTTCTGAGAGCAAGAAAGTCTGATGACAGCATTTTTGGACAACCATTTGTCTAAAAAGGCTGCACCACATGGAAACATTGATTTCTAAAACTCCTACAAATAATACAATTTATAATATACAATATGATATTTAACATATATCATGTGCTTACTGTAAATTATTATTTATCAGAACTGCTTCACTTTTGATATGCCTCATGAGGAAGGCATTTCCCTATGTCAAAAGGCTTGCTTCTTGGCCAGATCCCAAAATAAAATCTGGGCTTATAAAGGAGGTATGTTTCTTCTCGAGAGATCATCTTTTGGAAAGAACTTCCTTAGCAAAGCGATAGTCATAAAATTTCTAGTCATTAAGTTGTGGTGATAATTTTTTAACACAAAGTTTCTTCTCCGTCCCAGGGAAAGTTACACATCAAGTTTTCTGAGATTATCAGTGTTTTTGTAGTCTTTTTGAACCTGATCACACTAGATTGGATATTAAGACATCTATTCCTATTGCTAAAGTACTTTTTGTCCTTCACTATTTGGCTGTCCTGCCATTTTCTGAGATAAGAAGTTTAATAATTTTTGTAATATGTCTAGACAATCCTTTGACTATACTGCCTTTGATAAACCAAACTGTTTACTATAGCACCTGTAATATATTAAGTGCTTGATATAAAATACTTACCAGAACTGCTTGCCTTTTGACAAGGAGGTAGTGTGATGTCCAGTGCCTTATTAGCATCAAAATTCATTATGTCCAAGAGCCTCCTTTCTTTGATAGAGTTCCATATAAAATCTGGGTTTATAATATGGATATGGTTCTTTTGGATAGACTTCAGTTGATACTGGCTCAGAATATCAGCATCGTCTAAGATTATATGTGTGCACTTAGAAAAAAAAAGAATCGATTCATTATATACTTGTAAAAACAAAATCTAAATAAATTACTTGTATCTGTAATTTTCACCATTAAAAGTCTTTTTTTTAATTAAGTTCAATTGTCAATAGATAGTACCTCATTAGTTTTTGATATAGTGTTCAATGGTTGATTAGTTGTGTATAACACCCACTTCTCATCAGATCACGTGCCCTCCTTAATGCCCATCACCTAGTTACCCCATCCCCCCACCCCCCTCCCTTCTGCAACCCTCAATTTGTTTCCCAGAGTCCACAGTCTCTCATGGTCCGTCTCCCTCTCTAATTTCGTTGCTTTCAGTTTTTCCTTCTTTCTTGTATGGTCCTCCGCACTATTCCTTATGTTCCACATATTAGTGAGACCATGTGATAATTGTCATTCTCTGCTTGACTTATTTTGCTTAGCATAATACTCTCCAGTCCCATCCATGTCAATGCAAATGGTAGGTACTCATCTTTTCTGGTGGCTGAGTAATATTCCATCGTATATATGAACCACATCTTCTTTATCCATTCATCTATGAAGGGCATCTCGGCTCCTTCCACAGTCTGGCTATTGTGGACATTGCTTCTATGAACATTGGGGTGCATGTGCCCCTTCTTTTCACTACATCTGTATCTGCTGCTATGAACATTGGGGTGCATGTGCCCCTTCTTTTCACTACATCTGTATCTTTGGGGTAAATACCCAGTAGTGAAATTGCTGGGTCATAGGATAGATCTATTTTTAACTTCTTGAGGAATCTCCATACTGTTTTCCAGAGTGGCTGTACCAGCTTGCATTCCCACCAACAGTGTAAGAGAGCTCCCCATTCTCCACATCCTCGCCAACATTTGTTGTTCCCTGTCTTGTTAATTTTGGCCATTCTAACTGGGGTAAGGTGGCATCTCATTGTGGTTTTTGATTTGCATTTCCCTGATGGCAAGTGATGCAGAACATTTTTTCATGTGTCTTTGTATGTCTTCTTTGGAGAAGTGTCTCTTCATGTCTTCTGCACATTTCTTTTTTTTTTTTAATGATTTTTTATTATATTATGTTAGTCACCATACAGTACATCCCCGGATTCCGATGTAAAGTTCGATGCTCCATTAGTTGCGTATAACACCCAGTGTACCATGCAATACGTGCCCTCCTTACTACCCATCACCAGTCTATCCCATTCCCCCACCCCTCTCCCCTCTGAAGTCCTCAGTTTGTTTCTCATAGTCCATAGTCTCTCATTATTCATTCCCCCTTCTGATTACCCCCCCTTCTTTATCCCTTTCTTCCCCTACCGATCTTCCTAGTTCTTATGTTCCATAGATGAGAGAAATCATATGATAATTGTCTTTCTCTGCTTGACTTATTTCACTTAGCATTATCTCCTCCAGTGCCGTCCATGTTGCAGCAAATGTTGAGAATTCGTTCTTTCTGATAGCTGAGTAATATTCCATTGTATATATGGACCACAGCTTCTTAATCCAGTCATCTGTTGAAGGGCATCTCGGCTCCTTCCATGATTTGGCTATTGTGGACAATGCAGCTATGAACATTGGGGTGCATATGGCCCTTCTCTTTACTACGTCTGTATCTTTGGGGTAAACACCCAGTAGTGCAATGGCTGGGTCATAGGGTAGTTCAATTTTTAACTTTTTAAGGGACCTCCACACTGTTTTCCAGAGTGGCTGTACCAACTTGCATTCCCACCAACAATGTAGGAGGGATCCCCTTTCTCCACATCCTCTCCAACAATTGTTGTTTCTTGCCTTGTCTATCTTTGCCATTCTAACTGGCGTAAGGTGGTATCTCAGTGTGGTTTTGATTTGAATTTCCCTGATGGCTAATGATTTTGAACATTTTTTCATGTGTCTGTTAGCCATTTGTATGTCTTCATTGGAAAAGTGTCTGTTCATATCTTCTGCCCATTTTATGATTTGTTTATTTGTTTCTCGTGTATTGAGTTTGAGAAGTTCTTTGTAGATCTTGGATACCAGTCCTTTATCTGTAGTGTCCTTTGCAAATATATTCTCCCATTCCGTGGGCTGCCTCTTAGTTTTTTTTGACTGTTTCCTTGGCTGTGCAGAAGCTTTTTATCCTGATAAAGTCCCATAAGTTCATTTTATCTTTTGTTTCTCTTGCCTTGGAGATGTGTCGTGAAAAAGGTTGCTCTGGCCGATGTCATAGAGGTCTTCTGCACATTTCTTGACTGGACTGTTTGTTTTTTTGGGTGTTGAGTTTGAGAAGTGCTTTATAGATCTTAGATATCAGCCCATTATGTGTTATGCCATTTGCAAATATCTTCTCCCATTCCATACGTAGGTTGCTTTTAGTTTTGTTGGTTATTTCCTTTGCCATGAAAAAACTTTTTATCTTGATGAAGTCCCAATAGCTCATTTTTGCTTTTGTCTCCCTTGCCTTTAGAGACATGTCTTGGAGTAAGTAGCTGTGGCCAAGGTTGAAGGGGTTACTGCCTGTGTTCTCCTCTAGGATTTTGATGGATTTCTGTCTCACATTTAGGTCTTTCATCCATTTAGAGTTGTTTTTTACAGAGAGAGACAGCCAGTGAGAGAGGGAACACAAGCAGGGGGAGTGGGAGAGGAAGAAGCAGGCTCCCAGTGGAAGAGCCTGATGTGGGGCTCGATTCCAGAACACCAGGATCACGCCCTGAGCTGAAGCAGACGCTTAACGACTGTGCCACCCAGGCGCCCCTCATCCATTTAGAGTTCATCTTTGTGTATGGTGTAAGAGAATGGTCCAGTTTCACTCTTCTGCATGTGGCTATCCAATATTCCCAGCACCGTTTATTGAAGAGACTGTCTTTTTTCCATTGGATATTCTTTCCTGCTTTGTTGAAGATTAGTTGACCATAGAGTTGAGGGTACATATCTGGGCTATTCTGTTTCATTGATCTATGTGTCTGTTTTTCTGCCAATACCATGCTGTCTTGATGATCATAGCTTTGTTATATAGCTTGAGGTCAGGCACTGTGACGCCCCTGGTTTTGGTTTTCTTTTTCAACATTCCCCTGACGATCGGTGTCCTTTCTGGTTCCATATAAATTTTAGGATTGTTTGATCCAGCTCTTTGATAAAAGGCTGATGGATTGCATTGAATGTGTAGATTGCTCTGGGTAGCATAGACATTTTAACAAAGTTTATTCTTCTAATCCATGAGCATGGAATGTTTTTCCATCTCTTTGTGTCTTCCTCACTTTCTTTCATAAGTGTTCTGTAGTTTCTAGAGTACAAATCTTTTACTTCTTCTGTTAGGTTTATTCTTAGGTATCTTATGGTTTTTGGTGCAATTGCAAATTGGATCAATTCCTTAATTTCTCTTTCTTCAGACACAGGGTTAGTGTATAGAAACGCAACTGATTTCTGTGCATTGATTTTGTATCCTGCCACATTGCTGAATCGTTGTATGAGTTCTAGCGATTTTGGGGTGGAGTCTTGGGTTTTCTACATAAAGTATCATGTCATCTGCAAAGAGAGAGTTTGACATCTTTGTCAATTTGAATGTCTTTTATTTCTTTTTGTTGTCTGATTGCTAAGGCTAGGACTTCTAGTACTACGCTGAACAGCAATGATGAGAGTAGGCATCCCTGTTGTATTCCCCACCTTAAGGGAAAAGCTCTTAGTTTTTCCCCATTGAGAATGATATTTGCTGTGGGCTTTTCATAGATGGCTTTTATGATATTGAGGTATGTTCCCTCTATCCCTATACTTTGAAGAGTTTTAATCAAGAAAGGATGCTGTATTTTGTTGAATGTTTTCTCTGCATCAACTGAGAGTATCATATGGTTCTTGTCTTTTCTTTTATTAATGTGCTCTATCGCATTGTTTGATTTGCAAATGTTGAACCACCCTTGCATCCCAGGAATAAATCCCACCTGGTTGTGGTGAATAATCCTTTTAATGTACTGTTGGATCCTACTGGCTAGGATCTTGGTGAGAATTTTGGCATCCATGTTCATCAGGGATATTGGTATGCAACTCTCCTTTTTGATGGGGTCTTTCTCTGGTTTTGGGATCTAGGTAATGCTGGCCTCATAGAATGTATTTGGAAGTTTTCCTTCCATTTCTGTTTTTGGAAACAGCTTCAGTAGAATAGGTATTATTTCTTTTTTAAATGTTTGGAACCATTCCCCTGGGAAGCCATGTGGCACTGGACTCTTGTTTTTTGGGAGGTTTTTGATTACTGCTTCAATTTCCTTGCTGGTTATTGGTCTGTTCAGGTGTTCTACTTCTTCCTGTTTGTCTTGGTAGTTTATAAGTTTCCAGGAATGCATCCATTTCTTCCAGATCGCCAAATTTGTTGCCATATAGGTGCTCATAATATGTTCTAACAATTACTGTATTTTCTTGGTATTAGTTGTGACCTCTCCCCTTTCATTCATGATTTTATTAATTTGGTCCTTTCTCTTCTTTTGGATAAGCCTCACCAGAGGTTTATCAATCTTATTAATTCTTTCAAAGAACACACTTCTAGTTTCATCAATCTGTTCTACTGTTCTTTTGGTTTTATTTCATTGATTTTTGCTCTAATCTTTATTATTTCTCTTCTCCTGCTTGGTTTAGCTGCTGTTCTTTCTCTAGGTCCTTCAGGTGTAAGGTTAGCTTCTGTATTTGGGATTTTTCCAATTTTTTGAGAGCAGCTTGGACTGCTGTGTACTTCTCTCAAAGGAACGCCTTTGGTGGGGCGCCTGGGTGGTGCAGTCGCTAAGCGTCTGCCTTCGGCTCAGGGCATGATCCCAGCATTCTGGGATCGAGCCCCACATCAGGCTTCTCCATTAGGAGCCTGCTTCTTCCTCTCCCACTTCCCCTGCTTGTGTTCCCTCTCTCGCTGGCTGTCTTTGTCAAATAAATAAATAAAAATCTTAAAAAAAAAAAAGGAACACCTTTGCAGTACCCCATAAGTTTTGAACGGATATGTTTTCATTTTCATTAGTTTGCACGAATTGTTTAAGTTCTTCTTTACTTTCCTGATTGACCTATTCACTTTTTAGCATGCTGTTCTTTAACCTCCAAGTGTTTGAGTTCCTTCCAAATTTCTTCTTGTGATTGAGTTCCAGTTTCAAAGCATTGTGGGACTTGGTTAAGTTCTTCTTTACTTTCCTGATGGACCTATTCACTTTTTAGCATGCTGTTCTTTAACCTCCAAGTGTTTGAGCTCCTTCCAAATTTCTTCTTGTGATTGAGTTCCAGTTTCAAAGCATTGTGGTCTGAAAATATGCAGGGAGTGATCTCAATCTTTTGGTTGAGACCTGATCTGTGACCCAATATGTGATTTATTCTGGAGCAAGTTCCATGTGCCCTTGAAAAGAATGAGTACCCTGTTGTTTTAGGATGGAGTGTTCTGTATATATCTGTGAAGTCTATCTGGGCCAGTGTGTCATTCAAAGCCCTCGTTTCTTTGTTGATCTTCTGCTTAGATGATCTGTCCATTGCTGTGAGTGGGGTGTGGAAGTCCCCTACTGTTAATGTATTATTATCAATATGTTTCTTTACTTTGGATATTAATTGGTTTCTATAATCAGCTGCTCCGACATTGGGGGATAGATATTTACAATTGTTAGATATTCTTGTTGGATAGACCCTTTGACTATGGTATAGTGTCCCTCTACATCTCTTAGTACAGTCTTTGGTTTAAAATCTAATTTGTCTGATATGATGATTGCGACCCCAGCTTTCTTTTGAGGTTCACTGGTGGGGTAAATCTTTCTCCATCCCCTCACTTTCAAACTGGAGGTGTCTTTAGGTTCAAAATGAGTCCCTCGTAGACAGCATATGGATGGGTCCTGCTTTTTTAAATCCAATCTGATACCCTGTGTCTTTTGATTGGAGCATTCAGTTCATTTACATTCAGAGTAACTACTAAAAGATATGAATTAGTGCCATTGTATTGCCTGTAAAGTCCCTATTTCTGTAGATTGTCTCTGTTACTTTCTGATCTATGTTACTCTTGGGGGTCTCTCTTCTCTTACAGTATCCCTCTTAATATTTCTTACAGGGCTGACTTGGTGATTACATATTCTTTCAGTTTCTGTCCACCCTGGAAACTCTTTACCTCTCCTTCCAATCCAAATCACAGCCTTGCTGGATAAAGTATTCTTGAGTGCATGTTCTTCTCATTTAGTACCCTGACTATATCTTGCCAGCCCCTTCTACCCTGCCAGGTTTCTGTGGATCAGACTGATGTTATTCTGATGATTCTCCCTCCGTATGTAAGGAATCTCCTCTCCCTAGCTGCTCTCAAGATAGCTTCTTTGACTCTAAGATTTTCAAGCTTCACTATTCTATGTCGGGGTGTTGATCTGTTTTTATTGATTTTGGGAGGGGTCTTCTCTGCCCCTTGGACATGAATGCTTGTTTCCTTCCCCAGATTAGGGAAGTTCTCAGCCATGATTTGCTCAAATATACCTTCTAACCCTCTTTTTCTTTCCACCCCCTTTTGGATCCCGATGATTCAGACATTGGTTCTTTTCAATGCATCATTAAATTCTCAAAGGCTTTCTTCATGGGCTATTAGTTGTTTTTCTCTCTTTTCCTCAACTTCCTTCCCTTTCCATCAATCTGTCCTCTAGATCACTTATTCTCTCTTCTGCCTCACTGACCCTAGTTGTTGGAGCATCCAATTTAGACTTCGTCTCATTCATAGCATTTTTAAGTTCGGCCTGATTAGATCACATTTCTGCCCTTAGAGATTCTGTATTGTCATTTATGCTTTTTTTCAAGCCTAGCTATTAACTTTATAATTGCTATCCTGAATTCTATCTCTGACATATTGCTTATATCCATATCAATTAGCTTTGTGGCACAGAACATTGCCTCTGGTTCTTTCCCTTGTTGTGAGTTCTTCCTTTTAGTCATTCTGCGCAAGGAAGGATAGGTGAGTGAATGAACACAGTCCAAAATATCAACCACAACCCAAGCAAAATGCACCCTAGAAAGAATCTGAAGAGGTCAGAAGCCACCACAGAAAAGCAAACAAAGCAAGATGAACCAAAACAATAATAAAAAGAGGTGGGAGAGACTATAATCTCACAGGGTGGACAAAGCTGGGTGATCTTGTTCCTGATTGAATTTTGGTCTCTGTGTTAGAAGACACTATATCCTAAAATTGCAAAGAAAGCAAAGCTTATATATTTGTGTGTATATACATACACACACACACATTAGGGCAGAGTCAAAAAAGGACTAGAACGAGGCATAAATCTATAAAATGTAGATCTCAGAAAAAAAGTTAAAAAGCAACTTAAAAACATAAGTTGGTAAAATAAGAATCTAGTTGAAACAGGGAAAATTAAAAAAAAAAAGAAATGTAAAATTTTAGACTGAAGGATAAATGAGTCATGAGGAAACACCTGGAGCTCAATATATTATTTTCCCCTGTCTCTGGAGTTTTACAGTCCTGTGGGATCTATAAGCTTGCAATCCAGCTGTTCTTCCAGTCTGTCTTCTGGGGGAGGCGCCTGCTGTTCTGCTTCTCAAGTGTCTTTGCCTGGCTGGAGTTGCCCCACCCTTTGTTAGGGGGATGGGCTCAAGGTAGGCTGGTTGTTTGTGTGGCTTTTGTTCCCTGGTGGCTTTTCGCACCTCTTCAGAGGGTCAGAGCAAAAATGGCCCTGCTGGGATCTCTGGCCCAGAGCTGCAAGATCACAGTTCCCCTTCTTCAATAAACTCTCCAAGTCAAACCAACTCCACTTCTGTATGCACCAAACCCACAGATTCCTGCAGTTTGCCCCCACTGCAATTCTCCCAGGGGGTATCCCTGGTGCCCACGATTGAAACTTCTCTTTGTGTCTTTGTGACTGCAAGCGGTTGTGGGCTCACATGCACCCTGCTCTACTGCTCCCAGGTCACAGCTGGGTGCCGTCCTATTGTCCTTTCTGGGGCCACCACTGCCCTGAGAGCTATTGCCCAGTCGTGGGCACAGCCTCTCTGTGTGCCACACTCTGCAGAATCCAGTGATTCTCACCCACTTCAATCCTCCCAGGGGGTGTCCCAGCGGCCCATGAGCCTCACTGCACTTTGTGTCTTTGCAACTGTGAGCGGTTGTGGGTTCATGCAAGGACCCTCCTCCATTGCTCCCAGGTCATGGCTGGATGCCATCCTACTCTCCTTTCTGGGGCCACCGCCGCCCTGAGAGCTGTTGCCCAGTTGTGGGTGCAGCCGTTTTGTCTCTCCCAGGGGATGTGAAATAGCCGGCATGTTCCAGTCCTTTTCAGGGTGCTCAGGCAAACAGCAGTCTCCCTACTGGCCCGGCTCATGGTTTATGGAGACCAGAGCTGAGAGTCCCTTCTGGGCTCACTGACCATAACCAGTGCTTGGGTACTTTATCAGTCAGGCAGCCCCATTCTTTCTGTGTGTCCTGGGATCCTGAGACCACAATGACCCACCTAGAATTCTGCTCTTTTCAACCCCTGTGCCCCTTTAAGAAAGGAATGTCTCTCACTGGAGTAGATTTCTAAGGGTTCCAATTTTGTGCTCCAGTGTTATATCATTTTCCAGCAGCTGGCTTATGGAGGCTCCCTCCCCCTCTGTTTATCTTCAGATATTTCCCCATAGATTCATGATTCCATACCTCTCACCTTGCAAAAAGCAATCATTTTTCTGCTTGTAGAGTTCCAAATATATTTTCTTACCTCTCAGGCTGAATCTGTGTGCATTCAGAATGGTTTCAGAGATATCCAGCTAAATTCGAGGGACCAGATTAAAACGAGGTCCCCTACTCTGCTGCCATCTTGCCTCCTTCTCTTAGAATGCCCACCATTAAAACTCCTGGAGATAATCTGTAGTAATCTTTCTCAGATTTCTAAAACTCTTACAAATAATACAATTTTCAGTTAAATAAAAGTTTAAAAAATCAACAGTTTTTAAAGAGTATGGATAGGGATATACCATAATTGATTAACCAACCTTAGAGGTTATTTCCAAATTTTCACTCTTTTAAACAATGCCATGCTGAACATCTTCATGTACACATATTTGTATACTTGTTTAATTGTTTTTCTTAGGAGTAGAATGAGAGATTCAAAAGGTATTCATTACTCATTTAATTTGTTAAATTGTAATTTTATTAATTTATTTTGGAATAAATAGTATATGCATGTTGTAGAATATCTAAAAAGTAAAATAATAATAATAAATTAACATATTTCATACCATTGTTCCCAGTTTGTCTCCCCAGAGGCATCTGTTGTAACTTGTTTCTGGAGTAGCTTTCTAGAGCTATCCTATGCATAGGCAACATATATATAAGTACACAGCCCTATTTTTAGTCACAAATGGCAGCATACTAAACATGCTGTTCTGAACCTGCTTTTCCACTTAACAATTCATCTTGGAGCTCATTCCTCAACAATACATACAGAGCTGTCTCCTTCATTATAATACCTGGTATGCACATTTCAAAAGTTTATATATATTGGCAACATAACTTCCAAAAAGTTTACACTCACAGTATGTAGGAATTTCTGAAAATGAGAGACTATGCTGGCATTCTTTACCCAGAACATAAACTGAGAAGGTATAACTGGCATGAATTATTTATCCATCCACAGAAATGGTGAAACAGGCAAGTGAGGAAAGCCGTATAAGGGATGTATATACAGTTCTGCCTAAACAGGAGGTGAACAGGGACATTCCACTTTATAATCACAGGCAAAGTACTAAATGCCAGACAGCACCCAGGATCTAGCTGGAGTTGAACATACTTCACAGAACAAACCAGACTCATGGTCAACAAGCCCCAGGGGTGTGGTCCAGGAAGGGGCAGGCTAAGTCACCAATCTTAAACTGTCAGGCCTACAATTCATTTCGAGAGGGAAAGTAGCTTCCTACAGCCTTTAAATACACAAAACAAGCAGTAAAAGCCGTATAAGCAGTATAAAATGAGTGTATGATGCATGTTTTTCTTTGTCCCCTGAGTCACACTGTATAGGTGACACTCAGTGTTGACAGACTGGTGAGTGATTAGACTCCTTTTTGCAAATGCTATACACTAACACTTTCTGAGAATAGATTTGGCTGGTCTGAAGTTATTTCTCTTTAGGTCTTCAGCTGTACTCTAATAACCTCAAATTCACAAGGTGTGTGGGATTTCCCTACAGCTCAAGGGAATGGAGAGAAGGTGGGACGTGTGGTCTTTCCTCCTCTGCCTTTCTCCAGCCCAACTTNTAATAACCTCAAATTCACAAGGTGTGTGGGATTTCCCTACAGCTCAAGGGAATGGAGAGAAGGTGGGACGTGTGGTCTTTCCTCCTCTGCCTTTCTCCAGCCCAACTTCCCTGTTGGCGATGTCACAATTTCACCTGCCTTCAGTTACTGTGGCCAATTTTCTCTGCTTATCTCCTAACCATGACCCATTCTCCCTTTTTAAAAATAAAATATTAATTTATTATTTTAAGTAAGCTCTATGCCCAACATGGGGCCTGAAGTCAAGACCCTGAGATCAAGAGTCACACATGCTTTTCCCACTGAGCCAGCCAAGCACCTTGACCTACCCTCCCTTAATGCACAGTATTTATCACACAGTTCTTACAAAATTTGCAAATACCTGAGGATTTAATAAAAAGGAAAAATTTCCACCATTCTCCTTAATGTCGTTTTGTAGTTTTTTCTTCTGTTGACGAGGTAAGTGCTTGACTTTCAAACAGAAGGTACAATTTGCAAAGATCCTCACAGTCATCCTGTAGGAAAAAAAAGTTTCAAATCATGGTATTAGAGGATTCTCAATGGAATGTTACTGAGCCATCAAAAAGAATGAAATCTTGCCATTTGCAATGCCATGGATGGAACTAGAGGGTATTGTGCTAAGTGAAATAAGTCAGAGAAAGACAAACACCATATGATTTCACTCATAAGTGGAATTTAAGAAACAAAACAGAAGAACATTGGGGAAGGGAAGGAAAAATAAGCCAAAAACAGAGAGGGGGGCAAACCATAAGAGACTTTAAAAAAAAGATTTTATTTATTTATTTGAGAGAGAGGATCTCCAGCAGACTCCACGTGGAGCATAGAGCCCAGTGCAGGTCTTGATCCCAAGACCCCAAGATCATGACCTGAACCAAAACCAAGATTCGGATGATTAACTGACTGAGCCACCCAGGCACCCCAGCCATAACAGACTCTTAACTGTAGGGAACAAACTGACAATTACTGGCAGGTGGGGAGACGGGGTAACTGGGTGATGAGCATTAAGGAGGGCACTTGATGTAAGGAGCACTGGGTGTTAGATGCAACTGATGAATCCCTAATTGTACCTCATATGTTAATGAAATTGAATTTAAATAATAAATAAACAAATAAATAAACAAACCACATTATGATAAAATTCTGGTGAGTCTGTGGGAAAAAATAAAATAAAGGATTCTCTTTTTAGTGAATATAAAAGACAGTGAATTCAGAATTGTTCTATATGCAAACTATGGGAAGCTGGGCATTATTTTAAAAAGACATATTGCAACAACTTTCAACTACAAAAATTGAGCAATGATCAAACTTGCAATAAGTATGTTGGTTTTAGAATCATTTCTAGCTTCATGGCCGATACTATGGCACTCCAAAATACTTTGGTATAGGCTCATACTATACATCTTAATGAAAGCATATAGATTTCAGTACAGATCAGTGTGTGGTTTAAGAACATAGAAGCATTGATAGGTCATAGGAGAGGGAGTTAAGATGGTGGAGGAGTAGCGACCCCTTTCTCAGCTGGTCCCGAGTTGAGCTGGATAGGTACCAGACCATCCTGAACACCCACGGAATCGGCCTGAGACGCAGGAAGATACATCTGGATCTCTACAAATGAACATCTCCAACGCTGAGTATTGAGGTATGAAGCCGGGAGCCGTGAAACCGCGAATAGATATCGGAAGATAAAGGGAAGTGGGAGGGAGCCACCACGTTCGGGCACCGGGAAGTGGTAGCCACCTGCACTGGGGAGCGAGCTGACTCAGGGACCAGCACCCATGAGGGAGCAGACTGTGACCGTGAGCCGGGGAATGCGTGCAACCAGTCTGAAAACTGGAGCTCCGGAGTGCACGCAAACCACACTGAAACGGAGCTCCGGAGCGCACGGTGGGGGGGGAGGTGCTGGTGGCTGGCAGTGTTAGAAACACAAAGGACAGAGATGTGCCAGCCCTGAAAGTGAGGGCTGGGACGCCGGCTGTGGGGCACACATCCCGGGATGCTGTAGGGTTTAGCAGCACCAACAGAAACACAGTTAAAGTCACCAGAAGAGCCAAGTGGAGAGCAGACGGCGATCCCTCTGTTCTGAGACAGAGGCTGAGATTCGGTCACTGCTGCTCTGACTCTCAGAAGAGGCACAGTAAACTGCCAGGGAAAGCTGCCAGAGAACAAAAGCCTGGAAATACCAGCTCACAGTGTGCCCATCCCCATCCCCCCTCACAGAGGACAGGGAGACTCTACCCAAACAGGGCTGCCTGAGTATCAGCATGGCAGGCCCCTCCCCCAGAAGGCAGGCTGAAANCTGAAAAATCAAGAAGCCCACATCCCTAAGGTCCCTATAAAACAAGTGCGCACTGCCTGGGTCCTGGTCAATAATTTGGGCTCTGGGCAACCCTGCAATCTCTCCTCATCAGAATGACGAGAAGGAGAAATCCCCCCCCTNCCTGGTCAATAATTTGGGCTCTGGGCAACCCCGCAATCTCTCCTCATCAGAATGACGAGAAGGAGAAATCCCCCCCCTGCAGGGAAAAGACAATGAGTCTGTGGCCTCTGCCACAGAACTAATGGATATGGATATAACCAAATAATCAGAATTGGAGTTCAGAGTAACAATGGTCAAGATGATGTGTAGACTTGAAAAAAAAATTAACCAAAATATTGAAGAGAATATAGAATCTCTAAGGGCAGAAATGAGAGCGAATCTGGCAGAAATTAAAAATACGATGAATCAAATGCAGTCAAAACTAGATGCTCTGACGGCCAGGGTAAATGATGAAGAAGAACGAATCGGCAAATTGGAGGATGGGTTAGTAGAAGAGAAAGCTAAAACAGAAACTTGGCTCAAAAAAATCCAAACTCAAGAATGTAGGTTACAGGAGATTAACGACTCAATGAAACGTTCCAACGTCAGAATCATCGGCATCCCCGAGGGGGTGGAGAAAAACAGAGGTCTAGAAGAGATATTTGAACAAATTGTAGCTGAAAACTTCCCCAATCTAGCAAAGGAAACAAGCATTCGTGTCCAAGAGGCAGAGAGGACCCCTCCCGAGCTCAACCACGACAAACCTACACCAAGTCACGACATAGTGCAATTCACAAACATTAGATCCAAGGATACAGTATTGAAAGCGGCCAGGGCAAAGAAATTTCTCACGTACCAAGGCAAAGGTATCAGAATTACGTCAGACCTGTATACACGGACCTGGAAAGAGAGAAAGGATTGGGGGGCCATTTTTAAAGCTCTTTTAGAGAAAAACATGCAGCCAAGAATCCTTTATCCAGAAAGGCTGTCATTCAGAATTGATGGAGAGATAAAGACCTTCCAGAATCACCAGTCACTGACCAATTTCGTAACCATGAAACCAGCCCTACAGGAGATATTAAGGGGGTTCTATGAAACTGAAAAGGCCCCAAGAGTGATACAGAACAGAAAGTCACAATCTATAGTAACAAAGACTTTACTGGCAACATGGCATCATTAAAATCATATCTCTCAATAATCAGTCTCAATGTAAATACCCTAAATGCTCCCATACAATGCCACAGGGTTGCAGATTGGATAAAAAACCATGACCCATCCATTTGCTGTCTACAAGAGGCTCACCTTGAACCTAAAGATACATCCAGACTGGAAGTAAAGGGATGGAGTACCATCTTTCATGCCAATGGACCTCAAAAGAAAGCTGGGGTAGCAATTCTCATAACAGACAGGTTGGATTTAAACTAAAGACTATAGTTAGAGACACAGAAGGGCTCTATATTATTCTTAAAGGATGTATCCAACAAGTGGATATGACAATTATAAATATATATGCCCCCAACAGGGGAGCACCAAGATACAGAAGCCAACCCTTAACCAGAATAAAGAGACATATATGTAAAAATACATTAATAGTAGGGGACCTCAACACTCCACTATCAGCAATAGATAGATCACCGAAGCAGAAAATCAACAAAGAAACAAGAGCTTTGAATGCCATACTAGACGAGTTGGACCTCATAGATATATATAGAACACTACACCCCAGAACAAAAAAATACTCACTCTATTCTAATGCCCATGGAACATTCTCAAGAATAGACCCTGCTCTGGGTCACAAAACAGGTCTCAACCAATACCAAAAGACTGAAATTATTCCCTGCATATTCTCAGACCACAACGCTTTGAAAGTGGTACTCAATCACAAGGAAAAATTTGGAAGGAACTCAAACACTTGGAGACTAAGAACCATCCTGCTCAGGAATGATTTGATAAACCAGGAAATCAAAAATCAATTTAAACAATTTATGGAGACCAACGAGAATGAAAACACAATGGTCCAAAACCTATGGGACACTGCAAAGGCAGTCCTAAGGGGGAAATACATAGCCATCCAAGCCTCACTCAAAAGAACAGAAAAATCTATAACGCAGTTTTTATATTCTCACCTCAAGAAGCTGGAACAGCAACAGAGGGACAGACCTAATCCACGCTCGAGGAAGCAGTCGACCAAGATTAGAGAAGAAATCAATGAATTAGAAAGCAAGAGTACAGTAGAGCAGATCAACAGAACTAGAAGCTGGTTCTTTGAGAGAATCAATAAAATTGACAGACACAGGCAAGACTTATCCAAAAGAATAGAGAAAGGACCCAAATTAATAAAATAATTATGAATGAAAAAGGAGAGGGGCTCCCATGTCTGAGTGAGGCAGGTAGTTGGCAGGCACCTACAGGTCCCAGCCTCCCAACCCCGTGCTCAGGGCTCTTGTTCCTCCTTCAGCTCCACCCGGTCCTGAAGTGCTCAGTTCTCCCAGGCTGGAGTCCCCACTCTAGTGCCCTTGCCTGAGCAATGGTGCCCATTCTTCAAGACCCTGAATGAAGTCTATATGAGGATTGCCCCTAATTTAGGACAAAATGCCCACTGTCTTCCCATTGTGTGCAACTCAAGCACCCCAGATTTGCCAAGTCTACAACCTTGGCCTACCCCTGTTCTCCTCTTGGTAAGTGGCTGCTGGGTGTTGCTGGCTGCTCAACCCATTGGGTGCTACCTGTGATTTCTCCCCATCTTACCCCCTTTGGCCATCAGCATTTCCTTCTCAGAGCAGGTGCAATCAACCCATTTTCCTCATCTCTGTCACCCTGGCGCCCCCATCAGTAGAGACCTAACTTCCTCCCCCACTTCTGCTCCTCTTTGCCTCTAAGCTCCTCTACACTGTAGCTTGGATAAAGTTTTTTTTTTTTTAATTACGTTTCAAGTGAAATTCAAATTTCTTACCATGGTTCAAGGCCTCGCCTCTCTCCACAGCCTCCTCCTGCACCTCTCTCTCACTCTGTCCTTGTCACCCTGGCTTTTTCTCCAGGTTGGAAAAACTCCAAGTTGGGTCCTCAGGGCCTTTGCACATCCTGTTCCTTCTCCCCGGGACTCTTTTCCTTAGCCCCACCCCACACTTAGGACCTAGAAATATCTGTCCAGTAAATGAACAAATTAGGGGTTCACATTTTTTGTCTTATGATGTCTGGTTCAACTGAAGTCTCTTGATCTAACTCTGCCTTTCCATAGCATTAATACTTACTAATTTCCTATGTGTTGATTGTCTTTTACATTTGAATTGATTCATATTTACCAGGGTTTGTAGATGGGAGAGATGCTGATGGATACCATGAAAGGTATCACACTGTTATTTAGATTAATCTATCCTCTTTTAATTTCTGACAGTAAATAAACAAACAAACAAAACACTAAACTTTATGAATCTTTAACAATGTTCAGGACAGTCTCTACATAATGTACCCTGCCTATGTTGGACAAGGAAAGCTAAAGTGGGCATGGATACTCGAATCCACCTCTCCAGATCTGTCCTGGGTGTGTTCTTAAGACCTCTGACCTGGTCTTTTAAAAAATGTTTTCTAATAGAAAAGTCATTCATGCTCCTCTTGGAAAATTTGGAAAATCCAGAACTACACAACAACAGCAAAATAATCTCAAAACCTAGAGACCATGTTAACTTCTTTTGCCTTTTTTTCCAGGCTTTTTTTCTATGTGTATGTACTATAATGGACTGTATTATTATTGAAATTTAAATCACACCATGTTCACAATACCTATCTTGCATTTTATGTCAGCATTTTGTCTTTAGCATTAAATCATTAATTATTCTTGGAAAACATTTTTAAAAGAGGCTATCTTAGATACGTATCATAAATGAACTATTTCTATTGTTGCGCAATCAAATTACTTCTAAATTTTGGTATCAATAACAAAGCTATAGGGACGTCTGGGTGGCTCAGTTGCTTAAGCATCTGCCTTCTGCCTTTAGCTCAGGTTGTGATCCCAGGACTCCTGCATTGGGCTCCTTGCTCAGCGGGGAGCCTGCTTCTCCCTCTGCCTGCTGCTCCCCTGCTTGTTGTGCTTGCTCACCCACTCTCTCTCTGACAAATAAATAAATAAAATCTTAAAAAAAAAAAAAAAAAGCTATGGGGGAGTCTGGGTGGCTCAATTGGTTAACTGTCTGACTCTTGATTTTGGCTCTGGTCATGACCTTGGGCTCCAGGATCAGCTCAGTGGGGAGTCCACTGAAGATTGTCTTTCCCTTTCTCTGCACTCCCCCCCCTCAAATCAATAAATCTTTAAGAAAAAAAGTTATGATGTACACCCTTACATGTAAATCTTTGTTGCAATTCCAATGATTGCCTTAGAAAACAGTCCTGAAATCCTAAACAGTACTGAGTCAAAGAGCTTTAATAATTTTTATTCTTGTTAAATTATATTACTTTTGTTTTACCTAAAATTGTATTACTTTTCAGTTTTGCTTAAATTTCCTAGAAAGTACTATGAATTTGTATTTCCTAACATAACTTCTCCCCCAAAGTAGGTTAACCAGTATGAAGAAAAATAAAGAACACATACAGTGCTGGAAATGTTCTAAACTAGATTACGGTGATGATGCACAACTTATTAAAAATCTTTGAATCATACAATTGAAATGGGTGAATTTAATGATATGAAATTTTATCTCAGTAAAGTTGTTTTGAAAAAGCACTTATGATCCCTCCATGTAGAAACAACTCCACTGTTTTGATATTTTTCAATATCTTTGATATTATTCTTTCCTGTATCAATATATTTTATAAATTATTTTAATAAAAATATGTTATTTGTGAGTATTATTATTGAATTTTACAGCTAGTTTCTTTTATGTAACTTTTAATGAGAATTTGCCGATTATCACTAAATAGTCTTTGAAAATATTCGTAGTGGCTATGTGTAATTTAACTTTTCCCCAAGTCATCAGGTATTTGTTACTGAAAATTGTTCATTATTATAAATACACTTTGAGGAAAATGTTTTATACATATATTTTTGGCCAAATCTCTGTCACTATTTCCTTAGAATAGATGGTCAGAAGTGGAATTACTGAGTCAAACAGTATAGATATTTTTTAGCCTTTATTTTGGTGGTAAAATGTGCGTCACATAAAATTTACCATTTTAACCATTTTTAAGTGTACAGTTCAGTGGCATTGCTGTGAAAACAAAGTATAAACAAACATTTTAAACAACTCTCTGGCCCATTTTTAACAGCTGAGGCCCTGCAGGAGGTAGTGAAACTAACACTCAAATACTGTGAAATCTCAAGTCAGGCCTTGACTTCTGTCTTCCTACCGATTGTAGGAAGTGAAACTAACACTATTCAATTCTGTGAAATCTCAAGTCAGGCCTTGACTTCTGTCTTATTCCAGATTGTATATGGAGTCTCTCTTAATTGTGCGGCCTCTCTTGGCTAGTAGCTTTCTTAAACATGTGCCACCAGTCTCTCCCTCCTTTCCAAGCTTCTCCTAAACGGTCAATGTTCATTCATGTGGTCATCAGAGCTTATTGTGCACATATGAGATTTCGGAGTGTCTTCCACCCATCAGGCCCTGTGTTCTGCTCACAGGACGAGAGCACACACGTCCTCAGCTCCTGAGGAACTCCCTGAGCTCCTCCTCACAAATTCCAGCTACTCTATCCGCAACATGCCCATGTGGACAGTGAATTTCTCCTTTATCATAACACTACACTTTAAATATTTTTATATCTTTATTGTTATTTTGCAATCCAGAATCAAAAGTTTGAACATTCAGCAGCGCTGTGTTATTCTGGACCAACTCAGTCCTCCAGCTGAGTTACTGGGCATTCCCCGCAGAAAGTATTAAACGGATTTCCAAGTTTTCAACTTTTATCTTCAACATGCATATTGAATATTTCTGTCATGGCGTTCCTAATTTTGAGATCAGATTACATTCCCTGATTATTCACCAAAATACTGTATTTTTTGGAAAAGTTTCCTTTTCCAAACCTAACTTTAAAAATACGTCATTTGAAGAGGACAGGGTGTCTGCCTACTGGAAGCAAGAACAGTTCTGTAGCGATCTGCTCATTTTCCCTGAGGCCAGGGCGCGCCCAGTGACCGGCTCTGAACACCAGCTCCCCGTGGCGGCCCCCCCTTGTCCTGTCACTTGGGCCAACGCCCCCGACCGCGCGAGCTGCAGGGGCGCGCCTCCAGTCCCACAGCCACCCGCGTGGTAAAGATAGCTCCGCAAGCACGGCCAGCGGCGGCACAGAGGTGAGCCCGCCTCTCGGGCACGGGGGAGTCGACGCGGCCACCTCCCGGCCAGGACTACCCCGCCAGCCGACGGGGCCCGGCCTGGGCCGGGACTGGTGATCTAGCCAGCGGCGCCCACGCACCTGCCGGGAGCCGGCCCACTCCGGACGCTCGCTGCTCCTGGCGCTCCCCGCTCGGGACTCTCCTCGCGTCTGATGCTCGGGTTCCCGACGCTCCCCGCTCCCAGAGCTCCCGCACCGACTGCTTCCGGATTCCGGGCTCCAGGCTCCCAGCGCTGAGCCGAGGCGCGGCCACCGCAGGCACTGCCTGTAAGAGCGCTGCCGGAAGCCCGCCCTCGGCTGCCTCCCGAGGCCGAGCCCCGTGACCCACACTGAGCGCTGTCTAGGGAGGATTGAGGGGCTGCCCCGGGATTAGGCGTGGGGCTCGGGTAGGGTTTCTCTTCCTGGATCCGACTGAGGATTCAGGATTTTTTTTTTTTTTAAGATGTTATTTATTTGAGAGAGATAGCAGGGGAAGAGGGAGAGGGGGAGAATCCTCCAGCGGACTGCCTTCTGAGCGTGGAGCCCACGGTGGGGCGTGAAGGGACACAATCCCAGGACCCCGAGATCATAACTTGAGCCGAAGTCGAAGGCTTAACCGACTGAGCCACCCAGGTGCCCCAAGGGTTCAGGATTTTTTCAGTTCCATCTTTCAGGCAGGATTTGGCCAATGAGTTAACTCCGAAGTTGGACTTTGGTAAAAGTGGTGGATGGTGCTGCCATTTAACTAAGAAGTGAGAGTAATTCCCGGAAGCAAGTAAGAAGCAAATTCCGGGAGGGTTTGAGAATGGAGAAGCAGGAGGTTAAGATAATGAATTTAGGGGCGCCTGGGTGGCACAGCGGTTAGGCGTCTGCCCAGCTCAGGGCGTGATCCTGGCGTTATGGGATCGAGCCCCACAACGGGCTCCTCCGCTATGAGCCTGCTTCTTCCTCTCCCACTCCCCCTGCTTGTGTTCCCTCTCTCGCTGGCTGTGTCTATCTCTGTCAAATAAATAAATAAAATCTTTAAAAAAAAAAGATAATGAATTTAGCTTAAGACTTCCTGAATTTGAAACTTGTGGTAGTGTTCTCAAGTAGTTATAAGTATAGATCTGCTGTTCCAGAGAGGTGGGGGCTGAAATTCATTGAGTGGAGGGTATAAAATAATAGGAAACAATAAAATTCCCCAGATACTGAATTAAATGAGGATAGAAAAGATGTAGAGAGGGTATGGATTTGAATTCTGATTCTACTATTTATTACTCAGGGGATGGTGGACAAGGTACTTTACTGGGGCTCCTGGTTCATCATTACCTTTTGGGTGGTGTAAGAATCAGCTTAGGTGACATCAGCAAAAACGGTACAGTAGGGAGTCCCAGGGTCCATCCCTCCCCAAAAACATTTTTAAAAACTGGGCAAAAACTGTCAGAAACTACCTTATCAGAACACAGAAGATAGTCAAAGGTTTACAGCAAACAAGTAAATGTGTAACAAGGAAAAAGGCCATTGAAACATGGTAGGAGATGTTTACACGTTTTCACTTACTCTAGCTCCATCCCCTTTGCCAGCCCTCATTCCCAGTTTGGATAATCTGGCTCTGGAGGGAGCAGAGACTTTGCTTTAAGAAATTATGTTTGTTTTGACCTGTGTGGGGGTTCCGGGAAGGACTGATATGATGGGTTTACCTTTGTTTTCCCTAACTCAAATGTTCTTAGGGCAGAAAAACAGCTACTTAGGGGATGTAATGCTCAAAAACATTGAAAGGCATAAGAACAAATTCCTGCCTGGGGCAACAAAACCCAAAAAACAGTTGGGGCAAAGGACAGGCTGAAGGCCTAGGAGGAAAAGCATGAGAAGAAAAGCCAGGAGTGAGACTTTTTAGACCAATAAGATCTAAAAGACAAATATAGAACATACAATAATCACATAATACATATTCTTTTAAATGAACATGAAACTAAGGTGTGTCACAAATTTTCAGTAAATTTAAATAATCGAAATCATACAAAATACTTTCTCTGACTTCAGTGGAATGCGATATAGAAATAAGGGTTATAAAAGAATCTATGAACAATGTACATCAACAAATTAGCTAACCTAGATGAAGTGGAGAAACACCTTAGAAACACACAAACTACCACCACTTGCTTAAGAAAAATACAAAATATGAATAGATGTAAGATATTGATTGAATTAGTAATCAAAAACCACCCAACGAAGAAAAGCCCAGAATCAGCTGGTTTCACTGGTGAATTCTACCAAACACTCAAAGAAGAATGTGCCTGACACATAGGAATTACTCAATATTTTGGATATGGATATTAGGATATGCAAACTGGTAATTTTCATATTTTTGGAAAGTAAATGGGCTAGTTTAAAAATGTGTAAGAAAAGCAGGGGCGCCTGGTGTCTCAGTATATTAAGCAGCGACTCTTTATTTTGGCTCAGGTCATGATCTCGGTACTGGGATCAAGCCCCACCTTAGGCTCTGCATTCAGCAGGGAGTCTGCTTGAGCATTCTTGCTCTCCCTCTGCCCTTCTCCCTGCTCAAGTGCACTCTTTCTCTCTCAAATAAATAATCTTTTTTTTAAAGATTTTATTTATTTGAGAGAGAAAATGAATGGGGGGGAGGGGTAGAGGGAGAGGGAGAAGCAGACTCTCCAATGAGCAGGGAGCCTGACGATGCAGGGCTTGATCCCAGGATCCCGAGACCATCCTTGAGCTGAAGGCAGAGGCTCAACCTATTGAGCCACCCAGGTGCCCTGATAAAGAAATCTTTTTAAAAAAATGTGTAATAAAAACCTAGAGAATGCTTTAAAAACCATCAGGCAATTACATAAAAATCTCAACTATTATTTTCAAGAAGAGGGTAACAATATAGGTGTGACAAATATAGTATTGCTCTGCTATGATCATAGCAGTGATTCAGGCTAGAATTCTCCTTTATTGTGTATTCAACATTATTGCTCAGACATTGCAGAATGTAGTGGATGTGATAATCCCTTTGTTATTTCGACTAATAGGTTTCCATGATCTTTTGCTGCAAGTCCAGTGCACCAGGAAAAATTTTATCTTTATTAAAACAAGATTTTTTTAAAAAGTTGTCTTTCAGCATCTAATATGGTTGATAGAAACTCCTTTACGGTGATAAAATTCTAGAAATCTTGAGTTTGGGTCCTTGGTGAGGAACCCCCTCTCCTCCCCACAGATGAAGTGGGCTGTGGGTTTTCTTGCTTTTGCCTAGAGGCAAGGTACTTTAATCTCTCAGTGTTATCTCCTTATCCTGCTAGAGTCATCCATTCTAGCCTTGATGATGCCAGCATGGAGATCATTCCTTGACCAGGCCTACAACTCTGTCTTCCCTTGACAGAGCAGTCTCTACTACCACCAGCCCAACAGTGAAAACTTTTCAACTCTCTGAACATCTTTCATAACCAGATCAACTATGTTAAATAATATTATTACCAAATAACTTGATAATAATATGCTATTATTTTGTATCTTACAAAATCATTTGACATGATCTGTAGAGGTGGGCTTTGGCAGACAAAGTGAGCTCATCAACAGTTGAAGTCATGACAAAAATGAAAGCACCTTGATGGATATGTTTATGGTATAGATTGTGGTGATGGTTTCATGGGTGAATACTTACCTCCAAAACTCAACAAGTTATATACATTAACTATGTATAGCTTTTTGCATGTCAGTCATACCTCAATAAAATGATTTTTTAAAAAGTGAAAACACCTCCTGTTCATTAAATTTTTACTACAAGGCAAGTGTTATGCCAAGTTTAATATATCTTCTTTAATAGTCTTGATGATTCTCTGAGGTAGGTATTGTTGTTACCATCCCCATTTTTCAGATGAGAAGACTGAGTTTCTGAGAAGTTGAGTGCTAAAGACTATACAGTGTTTTGTAAGTCATCACGCTAGGATTTGACTGGTAAAAAAAATAAGTAAAATTCGACTGACTCCAAAGCAGGAGCTCTTAACTATTATAGTATAGTGCCCTCTTGCCTTCTATGATGGCATAAAGGATTGTATCGGAATGGATAACTTGTGGTTGAAACCCCTGGATCGGAACTCTTCATCTCATTTTTCTCTACAGCAATACTTGAAGATGCAACAGGATGGGAGCAGCTGATGAGGTTGAACCTTTCATTGTCTGGCAGAATAGAAGCTGAAAGTTCCTCCTTACCTGGGCTACAGGTGAACACTTATACATTAGAACCTTAATTTAACAACTGGTTAAGACTTGAGTGTGGAAAAAGACCCATTTATTCAACAAACAAGCAATATGGTACTACATTAGAATAAAGATACAGTAATAAAATACAGGCACACAATTAGAGGATATTGTGACCATCTGAAAAGATAACACAACATTTTAACATGTTTCAAGCCAAAGGTCCATTATAAATGAAGAAGAGCATTTGGATCTTCATAAGGCATCTTAAATAGCTGTGTGATCTCAGAAGTCCTGGGCTTCGGTTTCCTCATCTAGAATGAAAAAAAAAAAAAAAAGCAAATCCAAAACCTTGCTTTAGGGAGAGTCTATTTTTGAAGTAGGCAGCAAAAAAAATTTGGGAGGCCAAATTTCTGTGACAGTGCTTTTAAATTATCTTTAACCAGTGGTAGTTTATTTAAGCGATTACACTGGTTGTTATAAACGGCATTTTTTATTTTTATTTTTTTATTTTTTTACAAATTTCACTTGGCTTACTGGTAATTTAAACAGACACGAAACCCGGTTATGTATGCAACGGTAAATTGCAGCGCAGTGTTTTCCAGCTACACAGCCCTCTGTGGTGGCAATTAAGAAAACATTTCCTGAATTTTGCACTTTTAGTGCTTAAAGAGTTTTAACATCTAATGGACACGCACAGCCAAACCATGCATTTTTTGGCTGTACGAGAAATGATGAGTGATGACTATTTTGGGAGTAAATTCTCACCTGGTTACTTTTCCCTGAAGAGTGCCTGTGAGCACTGTCAAACCCAGGCAAATCCGAAAACGAAATAGACCCACCTGAAGCAAAAAGCCCCTGTCCTGCCCCCATCACCCCTAAAAGCGTCCATCTGTACACTGTTAGCTCTGAGTCTCTTGTGTCCCCTGCTTTTCCCTGAACATGGAGATTTCTCGCAAAGGCACTCTCCTTAGTTTCCAAGGTGGGGCCCGGGGAAGGGGGGCGGTTCGGTCTGTCGCGGAAGTTCACTCTAGGAACGGTTTTTCCTTCCCGCCCCGCCTCCCGCCTACTCAGGCTACTAGCCCGCGGCCCAAGAGGAAGGCGCTTCGCAGCGAATCCCTTAGGTAACGTCCGCCCCTGCGATCCCTCTGGGAATGGTAGTTTGCGTGGGTCCCCCAGTGCCCGCACGTAAATGCAGGNGAGGAAGGCGCTTCGCAGCGAATCCCTTAGGTAACGTCCGCCCCTGCGATCCCTCTGGGAATGGTAGTTTGCATGGGTCCCCCAGTGCCCGCACGTAAATGCAGGAGGGGGCTGGTGGAAACTACATTTCCCAGGAGTCTCGGATCAGGGGGCGGAGCCGTCCCTGGGGGCGGAGCTCCAACCCTAGGCGGTGATTGTGGCGCCTCATTCATAAATGCAGCGACGATTCTTGCTGTGGTTTGAGTGGACTGAGAGGCCAGGGGACGGCGGAGCGGTAATTTGTGGGTGAAGGAGCGGGGGAGCTGGTGTGTTGGCCGCCCTGCATCTAAGAGTGTTGGCGGGGCGTGGGAGGGACCCGCTCCGGGCCTCTAGGGCTGGCTCGGCGGGGCGCAGAGGGAGCGGGACGCCGGGCGACCGTGCGGCCGTGGCCAACATCAGTTTTGTGTCCTAGCTTAACGCTGTTTTGTAGGGAGCCTGCCTTTCAGGGACGGCCACCGCCTGTGGTTTTGGCTGTACTTCAAGCCGCTGTTTAGAAGCGTAGGGGACACAATCGTTCGAAAAGAAAGTGTAAAGTGGCGTTGCTTTCTGTCCTTATTAAGGGCAGATCGTCACCGACGATCATCAGTCAAGAGCTGCCTTTTAAAGCTTTGCTGTGGAGTCGTGGTTTCCAAGAACATGTATTTTGGGAGACTGATAAATCATCTCCCAAATCAACTAGTTATACTGTCGGAGGGTGACTTTGAATTAACTGTGTCCACTTTCCCCTTCAGGATGCAGAGAGTTTATTCCCCCAAACTACTTCAAGAATGTTTACATAGCACTGTCTGGAGGTTTCGAGGCTGTGAATTTGTTTCAAACAGATTTTGATATCTAAAAAATCCTAGTCCACATGATAATCCTTTCTAGACATTTTGCTATATATATGTTCCCTTTAGCAACATACATATATGTTCCCTTTATTTGCCTGAATATTAATAATAAATCGCAGATTAAGGTGAAACTATTTTTATTCTTCATATGACAGTAAATACACTTTGAGGATCATATTCATGAAATTAAAATGAAGGAATAGAAGTGTTTGTTTTAAGTGTAGTTTGTTTTAAGGTGTTTAAGATGCAGATGACTTGAGTGCTGCAACACAACGATAAGGAACTGTCAATCTAGTAGAGAACTTTTGTAGTTTTTGATGTTACAAAATAAATAACTTTGTAGCTTGTCTCCTTTCTAAATTTGGATTTCAAATTTTCCTGCTAAAGTCTTTGAAATTTAACATTGATTACTTGGTTGGTTTTGATGAAAAGCTGTTACCTTTCAACTCAAAAATAATTAGAGTTAGTTTGCTTAGAACAGATTTTTAAAAATTATTCAGCAATAACAGATATTCGATAAACTGCCCTAATCTTAAGCGTACTACCCAAATGTATACCCCTGTGTAATCACCACCAGGTAAAGATAATAACACTCCCTGTCAACCCTGAAGGCAGAACCCTCTTCTCAGTCAGTCCAACCCCGGCTACCTAGATAACCATGAGTCTGACTTCTATACTTTTAAATTTATTTTGCCTATTCTTGAACTTCCTATTAAATGGAAATACATTGTGAATTTGTTGAGACTTGGACTCAACATTACTCATCCATGTTGTTTGTAGCGCAGTGTTTTTAAATATGTGAATAGCTGTGGGTCTCAAACTGTGATACCAGTGAGAAAAATCACACTGTCACTTTGGCCTTTGCTTATTGAATAGTTTGCAAGCATTCCTTTTGTCCTATATTTCTTTGAACAGTTCTATAAACTGGTGATTCATAGTATTTGTATATGTGATTTAACAACTGTACCCATGACACTATTTCAGGATTCTGCTTCAGAAAATGGAGCACAAGTATTTTCAGTATATGTCATTACACTCAGTAAAGCAACAAGGGAAACAGCAGTCTCTTCTTTTAAAATAACATTAAATCAGGTTTTAATAAAATGACCCCATCTGTCTTTCAGTTCTTCAGTCACATTAGCTACTTTCAAGTGCTAAATAGCCATATGTGACTAGTGGCTACCATAATGGATAGTACAGTTTTAGGTAATTGTACTTTTTTGTCTTATTTCTTATAAACTGCTTTGCATTTTGCCTAAGTCAATTTAACAGTGTATCTTGGATATATTCAGGACTCCCCTATCAGTACTTAATAAGCTTACTTGGTTTTCTGTAACCCTTGTATAATGTGAATACTGTAATTAGCTGGTCTTCCCTTAATAGACATTTAAGACATTATCAGTTTATTACAAATGTTGTGAACTTGTGCCAGTATAGCGCAAAATGCCTAGATGTGAAATTGCTGAGTCAAAGTTTCTGTGCCTTTACAGTTTGGATCAGTATTTTCAAATTGCCCTTCAAAAGGTTTTACCAATTTACATTGCCAAGTAACATTTTATGGTAGAGTTCTTTTCCATACTGGGGTTTAGCAATTTTTGGTTTTTGCCAACCTGGTATGTGAAAAATGGTATGTCGTTACTGTTTTAATTTCTATTCAATTGAGTGATGATGAGCATTTTTTAATGTTTGGGCATCTGCATTTCTTTTCCTGCTTATATCTTTTTTTTTTTTTCAGGTACTAGGTACAAAGCTAAATACATGTTTGCCTCCAAATTGCCATTTTTCATTTCCCTTTGGAGATATCTATTTATCTATCTATGTATCTATCTATCTTAAGTCTAGAATTGTATCTGAAAAATAGTGTGACATTTCATTTCGGTACTAGATTTTCTCTTTCTCCCCTCAAAGACAATGCTATAGTAATTCTTTGCTTTCTCCATCCTCATTAGCCTACACACATGCTTTTATTTCTCCTGTCTTAAAAAATCTTTCTTCGCCGTGCTTCCCTGTGCAGCTACTGTCCTATTTATTTCCTTCCCTTTATAACAAAACTCCTGGAAAGAGTTAGCTAGCCTCAGTTTCTCATTCTTTCATGTATTCCCTCCAATCAAGCTTTTGCAGTCTTCCTCTTCCCCAAGTTGCTGTCATTGAAGTTATCATGACCTTTATTTTGCTCAGTTCCAAGGTCAGTTTTCAGTTCTCCTCACCCTTCATCTGTTAACAGCATTTAACAGATCTTTCTTCCTTGAAACACTTTCTTCACTTGGTCTCAAGAACGCTATACATTCTACATCTTCTTTTTTTTGTCTACCCGTAGTCACTTAGTGATCTCACCCAGTGTCAAGGCTTTAACTATCACCTATATGCTAAGGATACTCACATTTATGCTTCACAGCCTTGACCTCATCCATGAATCCCATTCTTGTGTGTCCAGCTGCTTATATGATAACTGGAACACCTGTTAGGCATCTTAAAATGTTTGAAACTTAGGGGCGCCTGGGTGGCTCAGTTGATTAAGTGTCTGCTTTCGGCTCAGGTCATGATCTCAGGGTCCTGGGATGGAGCCCTGCATCAGGCTCCCTGCACAGTGGGAAGTCTGCCTCTCCTTCTGCCTCTCCCCCCGCTCATACCCCCCACAAAATAATAAAATCTTAAAAAAAAAAAAGGCCTAAAAAAATGTTTGAAATTCAACTCTTGATCTCTCATTCCCCCAAAACTGTTTCATCCCTAGTTTTCCCCATTTCAGTTAATGGCAACACTGTTCTTCCAGTTGCTCAGCCAGAAAATTTTAAGGAATGGAGGTGAGGACCCTGTTGACCTCTGGAGGTTTGGTAGACAATAAAGGAAGAGTCGTAGGTAATACAGTGAAATCACATGAGATTCAGAATTCGGTGGTTTTTCCAGGCTCAGTGGTACAGAGTATGGGCTCTATAGGAAGAAGTGCTCTCAGGAAGGTGAGAGACGAGGTTGAGGATAATAGGAGATTTTGCTGGTGATGGACTTTGGGGCTGCGTGGGCATTGGAGATGGAATAAGGCATGTGCATGGACATCAGAGTGTTAGAGATAAAGGGTGGCTTAGGAGCCAGGTCCTCCTCTTGGTGACTGATGTAAATAAGTCTAAACACATAACGAGATTAATCCCAGGGAATTCAAGATAGATAGTGGTGATGGGACTGTAAGAATTGATGGGGGGGTCCTGGGAGTGAAGGTTTTCAGTATGAAGCCCGGGTCTTATTCTGCCCCTCACAGCTGCACCGCTCACTCCTTGACCTCCGCCAGGTCCTCGAGTTTATCTCCTAAAGGAGGACTCCCTGTCTACCCTCTGTAAACTTGCAAATCTCCTTCCCCCACATCGCTTTCATTTTTCTCCTTAGCATTTATTACTGTGTAACATACTGTATAATTTACTTTTATATGCTTTTATATTTCTTCACTAGACTCTGACTTATTAACTGCTCTATGCCCAGTGACTAAAATAATATCTGGCATAGAGTAAGAACTCAATGAATGTTAGTTGAGTGAAATCAGTCATACGGAGGAGGAAGAGCTAATCTTCTGTGTGATAATGCCATTTAAGTTTATTGCATGGTGACTGAATTACACTAGGAATTTGGTTATTTTAGAGTATGATTCATACAAAGTAGCTGTCTATCATGTGAACTAATGTAATTTTGTTGTTGAACATCGAATGACCACAAATGATGCTTTATACTACTGAATTTATTTTAAATAATAGAATCTTAGTTCTGATTTAATTTTAACTTAATTTTAGCAAACATTTATCAAATTTCTCCTTCTGCCAGGAATGAATGGTGCTAGGCATGGGTGAATATACAGGTGACTATATCTTCAAGAAACTCACAGCCTGGTAGATTATGAACACAAAAGCAGAGTACCACTAATACTGAGATGAATGCCAAAACAGTGATGTCAGAGACCTCTAGGAATACAGATGAGGAGGGTCTGCCTGCTGGGCAATGGGTGAGAAGGGGGTTGAGGGAAGAAGGGAAAGTGAGAAACAGTGCCACTGAAGCCATGGGGGTGGTGGTGACTCTTGTTCTGTAACTGGAGAGAACATGGGCTCCCCAGTTGGGCAAAGAAGCCGTGTTGGACTAGGGCCAGAAGCGTGAAAGTGTTTAATATAGGTAACATATGATAGTTATAGTAATTGAATAACATTTGATAGTTATAGTAATCAAATAGTTATAGAGTTTTAGGTCAACTAATTTAGCCCTTGTATAAAATTCTCAGCAAATGATTAGATCAGAAGGGAACTTAGGTTTTTGATTCGCTCAATTTGGATGTTTTTAAGACTTAAAAGAAACCGCATAGCTTAATGCCCAACTGCTTTGCTGGTTGAAGTCTTTTGTATTTGAAATATTCAGTAGATTTTTGTGCTGATTCAAGTTTTGGGTAGAATAGCTTTAACCAGTGCTTTTTGTTGGCATCTTCTTTCTACAGGTTTTGGAAATTAGTAGCTCTTCTAACTTTTACATTATTTAAATATAATATTATCATTGGACTAAAATGTTCCTGATGCCAACCTCTTCTGAGTTAAACAGTGGGCAGAGCTTCTTAACCCAGTGGATGACCAATCCTTCTCGGGCTGGGGTCATCTTAAATCGTGGATTTCCTATTTTGGAAGCAGACGAAGAGAAGCGAGCAAATGTGAACATTTCTACCAACTTTCCTGTTAAAGCCACACATTTTTCAAATAGCTTCAGCTTTATAAGTGAAGAAGATTCACTTCATGAAGAACAGAAGTTGGAGTCTAACAGCCCTTATAAACTACAATCAGATGAATCTGAAACACATACAGTGTTTCCTTTAACTAAAGAAGGACCGCAAATAGTGGCATGTCAAGATGCTCCTGGACACCGGGAAGACAACAAAAATGACTTTATCTCCAATCTTTCCAGTGAATGCAAAGAAGCGGCTTATAAAGACCCACTTTTTAAAAAGCTTGAACAGGTACAACAAGATTTGGCCTAATATGTATTTGCGTTACTGCAAGTTTCTGTTGATGATGAAAAGTCACCTGTTCAGGGCCTCTTGTTTCTTCCCCTTTACTGTAAAATCCTCAAAATACCAAATTTTGCCTTTCGTCTAATGTGAAACATTAACACAGGTTTGGTATGTAAGATACAGCACTTGAGGTAACAGTGTCTTTAAGTTTCTGTTTCACTTGGTAAAAACTAAATTAGAAAAGGTTGATCAAATGTTAGGGGGAAAATGGATAATAAATGTACTGATACCTCTCCTATTTTAAGAATCCATGTATTCATATGACTTTTCTGTTTCTTAGTTTGGATGGTCGATATGGTTTCCTTCATTAAAAAAATAGGATTTTGGAGTTTTGGTGGCAGATGTAGTTACTTAGAAATCTCTCTTTGAAACTCCTGATGAGAGGTGATATGGAAAGGGAGATGAGAGGCATTAAGATAAATATAAGGAGCAAAGAGCCATAAAGAAATGTAAAGTTAGTTTAATCAAATTAATTTTATGTTTAAAAAGCTGAAAGAAGTACAACAGAAGAAGCAGGAACAGCTGAAGAGGCAGCAGTTAGAGCAACTACAAAGACTCATGGAAGAACAAGAGAAGCTGCTTACTATGGTGTCTGGGCAACACACACTCCCAGGTATTTTTTGCTTACATGGAGCCTTCAGTTAGTATAACAGTGGACAGTTACGTACATTTCTCACCTTTAGTTGTCTGACAGGTTATTTCTCCCGTTGCCCTATCATGTTGTAAATTCCAGTTTCGTTAAGGGCCTTGAAGAGAACTGTGAAATGATGGTAGTGTTTTATAATTGCAACAAGTGGGAGCTGTGCCATTCTGGAGCATGTGTACCCTGCTTAAAGGCATTCATAATTTATTTACAATAAAATTTTAAAAAGACGTAGCAGAATAAAAGGTCTAGAGCCAAATTTGGCCCAGGGCTACTGGCTTACAATCGCTGCCTGAAGAATAAAAAACTCCTCAGGGTCATAAAGGTAAATATGTGTAGAAGCTATTCTGCTCAGCAAAAAAACCATACCAAAAACGTTTTCTGTGGTGGTAGATGACAGAATTCTTTTGTTGTATGCTAGAACAATTCAAAGAAAGAATGATGTCCTTATCAGGAGAAAATAAACCTGTTGAAATGTGATCTGGAGCAGTGGTTTTGAAAGTTGTTTGACCATACTGTATTATAACAAAAACATTTACACTCATAATTCCAAAGAAATTTCATAAATCAGACCTTATTGGTATGCCTGGCATGTAGCAAGGATATTTTCTGTTTATTTTATCCTATTCTTGGTCATTAAAAAAAATGCCAGTCATGAGTCCGATGATAAAATTACTAATGGATTGTGTCCCACAGTTTGAAAAGCAGTGATCTGGAGCAATGTGTTTGCTTCTTGGTGCTCCCTTTTAAGTAATGCGTTACTGATCCAGGAAAGTGCCTGGATCAGTTCTGTTCAGAGGCTGCGCTGAGCATTGAGAATACAAAGAAGAAAAGACATTGGCAGATGAGTATGCAGAGTGTAGCTGGGTGGGATTCGGGGAGTGGTAGTGGTAGTGATGAGAAATGTACCACGTGAAGACTGGTTTAGGAATACGATGTTTATCTTAATGAATTTAGAGAACATAGTGTGTGTCTTGAAATAGTTGAATGGTTCAGGGTTCCTTTATGGAATACATAAAGAGGATAATCAAGATCATTTAAATAACAGACTGTGATATTTTTTAAGGTAGAAGTAGCACTATGGAAGAGCAATAGGGAAGCAGATTTCAAAGATTTCAAAGTTCTTAATATAAGAACCAGCCCCATTCGGTTATGGAACTTCGCTTTTAGGGCAGTGGTTTTCACAGTTTGGTCTCAGGACCCCTTAGCACTCTTAAATTGTTGAGGACCCCAGAGCATTTATTATATGGCCTATAGCTGTTGGTATTTACTGTATCAGAAATGAAAATGGAGAAATTTAAAAATTATTTCACTTAAAATAATAACCAGTTACAGTATTTTTTTTTAAATGAAAAGTCTTTTCTAAAAAAATAGAAGAATGGCATAGTTTTATATTTTTGAAAATCTCTTTTAACTTCTGGCTTAAAAGACCTCAGCTGATTCTCCTATCTCCTGCATTCAGTCTCCTAAGTTATATTGTTTTGGTTGCAGTATGTGAAAAAAAATTCAGCTTCACATGGATGTTTAATTAGAAAAAAAGAGGAATGCTATGATAGCCTTTTCAAGTAATTGTGGTCATTTCTTTGATATTGTATCCAAACCTGACAAGTGGCCATTTCATAATGGTGATCCACAGTATGGAGTCTGGAACCATATTCATGCACTTTTTTATACTCTATTACATAAAATATATTGGACTATCTTGGCATTTTGAATGGCTCTTTTATCATGCATGATCTGGTGAAATTGTGCATTGGTTATTTGGAGAATAGTGGTTCACGGAGTTACGTGGGTCTTTAAAATACTGACATTTCAATTTGTAATATCAAAAAATTATATCCATTAATACCACTACAGATTTCATCATAAAAGTCCTGAAGTATTATGAAGCTGTCAAGCTCATGGTGGTAGACATGTTTAGTAAGTTTTCATTTTTACTTGAAATTTCGAATTTTACCATTCTTAGCGAGTACTGTCAGTTATTTTCCTTGAAGTGACTGGTTTGCTTGTTTTGTTTTTGAGAAAATACCTGCCAAGTATCAAGTTTAAATCATGATAGTTTGTCATTTATTCTTTCAAGTAAAAATGATGTTCTTTGAGAGAAGTGGCTAGTTGAGCTTACAGCTCAAAAAATGATACAGCCATGTCTTGGTTTGCAGCAGAAGTGATTATGCATACTTTCTGTTTTGTTGAATAGAATGTTCAAAAGACATGTACTCAACAGTTAAAATCAATTAAAAATAATGTTTGCAACTTTATCTAGGACATTCTTAAGTAAAACTGGTTTCTTCTTCTTCTTTTTTTTTTTTAAACTGTAAGTGCTTGGTGGTGACTCATACAGTGACTGCTAGCATAGTTGAGGGCTGCTGTCCTGCTTTTGAGTGAAGGCATCCGGAGTTTCCATTTTGCTCTTGCTCCATCAGTGCATGTGTTGGCAAAGTGAAAAAGGCAAATACTGTCTTAATATTTTATGAAAATAGATTTGACCTGGTGGATGCCCTGAAAGAATCTTAGAGACCTTCAGGGGTTTACAGACCACACTTTGAGAACTGCTACTTTGGGCTATTGGACTTTTATCAAAGACATCTTCAGTCTAAAGTGGCATGATTATTAGTCAAAAATATTTGGATGGGGAGAGTATTGTTATAAAGGAAAGGAGGTCGAACCTGATAATCAGTGGGGACCTACCTGATTTCCAGTTTTATTTGTGGGTTGGAGGTGAGGCAGATGGGTATGAGAGGTAGGTGGCATGGCTCTTTTATGTTTTATTAAACACTTCCCATTGGGTCTCTTCTTCTTCTTCTTTTTTTTTAAGAGTTTTAAAAAAAGATTTGTTTATTTATTTGAGAGAGAACGCGTGCACGTGTGAGAAGTAGGGGCAGGTGGGGAGGGCAGAGGGAGAGAATCTTCAAGCAGACTCCACACTGAGCACAGAGCCTGATGCAGGGTTTGGTCCCAGGACCCATGAGATCATGACCTGAGCCGAAACCAAGAGTTGGACGCTCAACTGACTGAGCCACCCAGGTGCCCCTAAAGACTTTTATTTTTAAGTAATATCTACAACCAGTTTGGGGCTTAAACTCACAACCTGAGACCAAGAGTCATATGCTCTACTGACCGAGACAGCCAGGTGCCCCTTTACTTCTAAATTTAGTTAAGACATTCTGGGAGAAGAGAAGGATAGTAGGAGGATTTCAAGGCGATGGTACAGTAGCTAGGATGGAGTTTTGCCATCTACCCTCCAAGAATTATAAATTAGAGATATATAGGAGGGGAATCTCTGTGTTTATTTCCAAAGCAGAGACTCAAGAAAACAGTGAAAAGATAATCAGGAAACTTAGAAACTACAGAAAAGTACAAAACAAAAGTCACCCATAATTCTACCACCTGAAGATACCAAAATGTTAACAGTAATCTAGAGGAAAGGTGCTTTTATAGGCCGTGACATAGGGCAGTTATTTGTCATTAGGGAACTATGCAATCATTTGCAGCCATCCGCATTGGTGCTCTCTCTGTTTGTCACGGGGCTGCAGAGTTGATAATTCCAGCGGTGCTTCTCACAGATGAAACATGAGTGGTGCCTTCCAGAATCAAGCAGTGCTGCAGCTCTCCCAGGTATAGACTGTCTGCACATGAATTATAGGATAAGTATACTCGTAATTAAAATTATGCAAGAGTCATTTTTAGACTTTTAAAATTTCATGATTTTGTTAAACAGAGTTTCTTAATATGGAAGAAAAAATACTTTTATCACTTTGGAGAAAACCTGGTGGGTAGGGATCACTAACAAAAGAGAAAATGTTCTAGAAAGTCATTAGTTTTGTTGATTTTGTAAATTGCCAGGTTTAACCCTACCGCCTGATGATCAGAGGCAGAAGTACAGATCTCTGGGAAATCCAACCACCACAGAGAAAACCACACCCTTCTTACCATCGTGTATCTACCGGAATCAAACCCAGGAAAAAACGCACACTTCCAACGTTTTATCTAATGAACAAAACAACTTCTGTAGAACTACTCATCCAGATTTTGTCTTAACTTCAAAAAATGGTGCTTCTCTCAATTTGTTTTGTGAGGCACAATATCAAGACGCACTTTTGAAAAAAAATGATTTAAAGGAAGAAAACCATAACCATTCTTTAGGTGAGTTGCTTACGTTTTTCTCTTCTGTACATAATTAGCAGTGTTACCAAGCTGTGCTAAGATACGAAAAGTCCTTTCTGCATTTTTTTCTTGTCCCCTGTGGCTTTAATTATGAGCCCCTACATGTTGCACAGCCACTGAGCTTGGATTGGCTGTAGAGCTGGACATAGAATTTGTGACTTTCTGAGAACAATTGCAGTACTCATGCTGACTTCAAACCTCCCATGGTAGCATGGGGTCTTCAAAAAGGGGGGCAGTGAGTTCTGTGTATACCATTTTTCTTTGAGAGAGAAATAGTTAGAGATTGATTTAAAATGTGCGCGGTGGTGGTGGTGTGGAAACATGATAGAGGATGTGAAATGTGAGACATAAGTTGGTGATGGCAGTTATTATTCAAAAAAGAAATCCCCTCCAACTCCAGACATTCCGTTTGTCCTCACTGCATCTCTGTATTCCCAGCACCCAGCACGTTCATGCCAGAGAACTGGCAGTGTCTGATGGTCTAAACTCATGGAACTCTCATGGCATTTTCTTCTTGTCTTTTTTTCTTAACTCCTGTTTCTGTGCCCTACTCCCACCTCCATTTTTTTTTTTTTTTACATTTTGTCACCATAGAATATTGTATAATTGTGTTCTTCGCCCTCTCAACATGGAAAATGCTTATGATACATTCCATAGTCTTTGTAACCATAATTTTAGTGGTTGTCATCATTATGCTAGTCATCAAATAATATATCAGTATTTAATGTTCTTTGCAGTAGGGCTGACTTGTTTCTAATATTTTTCATTTAAATTTAATTTTCAATTTTAATGGTGTTTTCGTGAATATGTTCTTTGGGCTAAGTTATAAAAAAACACATAATATGACAAAAGGTGTCTTCACTTACTACTTAGGATTGGGCACCTTTGTGCATAATATTTTATTTCTGATTTAGAATAATTCCTTAGTATGGAAAGGTCTAATGCCTTTAAACATTTTTTTAAATAGCATACTCTCTTAACCTTTTATTTTGGAAAATTTCAAACATCCAGAAAACTTGAAAGTCCACTGCAATGATTAGCAGTAGATCTCAATTCAACAGTTAATATTTTGCCATGTTTACTGTATATTTGTATGTGTTTATGTACATTTATACCTACATCTGTATCTCTGTCTATATTTGTATGTAATTTGCTCAGTCATTCCATTGCATGTAATATGCAGGCATTATGTTAAATCATTTTAAATATTTCAGCATGCATCAAGTAAAAAATTAGGACATTCTTCTGTATAGTCCCAGTACCAGTCAAATATTCAAATCCATTTTAGAATTCTTGCTATTGTCCCAAAATGTCTTTTTTTTTTTTTTAAACAGGATCCAGTCAAGTTCATTTATTACATTTGGTTGTTATAGCCCTTTAGTCATTTTTAATTTTAAAAAGTCCACACTTTTTTTCATAACATTAACCTTTTGAAGAAGGTCATGTTTTTATTAGGGTTTTATAGTTTATTTCTGTCATATTAAAGAAATCCTTGAGGGCTCTAAAATCTTTGGCATACATTACTTATTTTTTTTTAAGATTTATTTATTTCAGAGAGAGAGCATGCGTGCAAAGAGGGGGCGGAAGGGGCAGAGAGAGGAGAGAAGCAGACTCCCGGCTGAGTACAGAGCCCATTGCGGGGCTCGATCCCACAACCCCAAGACCATGACCTGAGCAGAAATCAAGAGCTGGATACCCAACCGACTGAGCTTCCCAGGCGCCCCTGGCATACGTTACTTTTGATAAATATTTTTTTTAGCATAGTAACTTGTAAAATTCTCAAGTTTTAAGACTTTATTCTTTATTTTTTGAAACTAAGTTTTCCTGATTTTTATTCTAGGAGAAGGTATTTTACCATGTTGGGAGAAAGTGACCGAACCGATTGAGGAAGGGAATGATGTGAACATAAAAAAAATTGGTGATTCTTCAGAAGTGGCTAATATTGAAGAAAGGTATCATCCATGTTGAAAGGAATAAGAAGAGTGACCGTTTAATGTAAAAGCCAGCTATTAAGATAGAGCGCTTTCTTCTTTTTTTTTTTTGAAAGACCCAGGGTTTTCTTGCTTTTGCTTGAATATGCTTTTAAGTATAATGTTAAAAATACAACTTATCACATATTGTGAGCAATAGACAGCTGTTAGGGAGATACATCAAATCAAGTAGGTTTGACATTGTTTTGGAAGAACTGAGCAAAATTTTTTAACCAAAGGGGAAAAAAAATCTGGATAAAATTAATCTTCTCTCAAATAAGTAGATCCCATTTTGGCTAAGACAGAAACAAATTACTATTGAGTCTCACATATAAATTATAATTGGGTAAGTCTGGTTACAGAATTTAAAAATATTATGACAAAGAAAATATCAATACTGAAGTTTATTATTTTCTTAAATATTTGAAATATTTTTGTATATGTTATGGATGGGCAAATGACTTCTGATTATTGCTCTATTTACATCGTCAAGGCTCTTAAAGATGCATATTTGATGAAATTTTCAAAATATATTTTAAAGTGATACAATGAATATGATATTTCGAAAGTTAATCTACAGGCAATAAATGGACTTCAGAAAGGTTTTTTTCTCAAATCGTGTAGAGTGTTGCATATTTCTGTATTTTGGGAAATGGGGTGGGATTATAGCTTTCATTGGATTGTCAAAGGGGGTCTCTGACTTTGAGAAAGGGTAGTTCTTAGTGTAGTTAGGGGTGTCTATATCAGGCACACTAAGTGTCAAATGTTTACCACATCATGATTTGCATGTTAAGTAACTTTATTTTTATGATTAGACCTATTAAAACTGCTATCAGAGAAAGGAAACAGACATTTGAAGACTACTTAGAAGAACAAATTCGGCTGGAAGAACAAGAACTGAAACGAAAACAGATAAGGGTAGGCATTTCCACTATTTTGATTAAATTCACTAAGGCTTTAGAGATTTGTTTATAATTTGCTTTAAAAATAACTTTGAAATAACTTGGATGTACCAAAATTAATTCAAATATTATTCTCTATTTTAGGAAGCAGAAGGATCGTTCCTAATCAAAGCAAAACCAAAACAACCATTTTTGAAACGAGGAGAAGGTTTAGCTAGATTTACTAATGCTAAATCTAAGTCTCAGAAAGGGAGAGAAAGTAAACTAGTGACTGATCAGAGCATTTCAGAGGACCAACCTGTGTTTAAAACGGATAGACAACAATTCCAGCGGAAAACTGCTCTTATAAGTAAAGAACTGTGTACAGAGAACCCACCTGTTAAAAGGAACAATAAAGGTAGGGCCAAGAGTGGTTTTGTCACACTCAGCCAGAAGCCAAAAGTGCTTAAGAGTAGTAACAGGAAAAGTCTTCCTCCATCAGGTTTGAAAATACCTGGAGGGAAGAAATGTGATGGGCAATTTAGAGACCAGATCAAATTAGAAAAAAAAGTTGAGTCTAATAATAGAGAAAATGTACCCGAATGTGCAAAACCTTGTGATACTGATTGTAAAGTCTGGAATAAGACCCAGGGTAAAGATAAACTTCCTCTTTCGGCAGGACTGGTCAGCTGCATGTCTTCTAATAGCCCAAAAAATGAGACCCTGAAAAAGTCAGAATCTTCTCTTGACCTTTCTCTTCAGAAAAAATTAGAGCATTGGGAACAAGAAAAGGAAAAGGAAAATTTGGAGTTAGATGAATTTTTGTTTTTGGAACAAGCTGCTGATGAAATATCATTTTCCAGTAATTCCTCATTTGTACTGAAGATCTTAGAGAGGGACCAGCAGATCTGCAAAGGTCACCGGCTGTCTTCCACCCCTGTCAAATCTGTGCAGCCAGAGATGGTGACGCTGGATCCTGTTATTCAGTGTAGCCACAATGAGGCTCCAGGCTGTACTGAACCTGAACATGAGGGTGAGGGTGGGATTGCACCTAACCAACCTGATTCAGTGTCCTCACCTGAAGGATATAGGGAACAGTCGTGCAAAGTCAGTAGGAAAGCCTTCCAAATGAGCACTTCTGAAAATCAGGCTCGGTGGAATGTAAGTGATGATGAAGGTGTCACAGACAGTGACAGGAGCACTGACTCTGAGGAGCAACTTGATATTACCATAAAACCATCAGCTGAGGATAAAGAGAAGGGTTTCAGCAGCAGAGAAGACAGTCCACAAGTCTGTGATGGTAAGGGGCCTTTTAGGGACCCTGGGACTCAAGAAGAAAATAAAAGGAGAGATGTTGATTTAGATCTGTCTGATAAAGATTACAGTAGTGATGAGTCTGTCATTATAGAAAGCTTGAAAAACAAAGTTTCTGAGTCCTCAAGAAGACCCTTATCTGTAAGTATGAGTAAAATTGACTTTGATGATGAAAGAACTTGGACTGACCTCGAAGAGAATTCATTTAAACATGATGCTGTTCTTGGGAATGAGGCCATTTATGGGACTCCTCAAACAGCCTACCCTAAGAGTGAAATATGTGTATCAGACAAAACAATAAAGAGGAAGGTTGCACCGGTCAAGAAGGGAGAAGTCTTGAGGAAACCCAGTAGGAGCACAAGTCCTCCTCCTACATCGGATCTCATGATGAAATTCTTCCCTGCTTTGAAACTGAAACAAAAATCAGATTCACACTTGGGAAATGAACCCATGTTAAACCCAAGTCAAGACCAACCACTTGGTAAGTCAGCATTATAAAATAGGTATCAGAATGTTATAAATTTCATATTTACCTTATTAGTCTGCTGTCAGAATGCTTAAAGTCCTAACCTTTCTAGTTGCTCAGTAGAAGTCTAATTAGATGATTTGTTAAAATTTGATTTATTTTGTGGGCCTAAGTAATAGCCACTAGTATAAAAGATTTGGATGCATTGTGATTTCATGTTTTTCAAATTTAAGCCTATGCCTTATTCTCAAGGCTTTAAAATTAATTTGTTATAAAGTGAGATAACACTTTTGTAACCAGAGAGTACCCAATATGTGGTTTGTGTCACTGTGAGGTGAACCTTTGTGCGCACTTTTTAAAATGACTGTGTTTTTACTTAATTTTTTTACTACCTCATGTCCTAACTTGCTAAATAGGACCAAGAAGAAATACAGTAAAATTGAAGTTTCCTTTCTTCCCTGGACCTGCGCTCCTAGTTCCCTTTCCTAGAGGAACCTACGTTCCCATTTCATTTGTATATTCTAAAAAGATTCTGTGCATGTGAAAGTATATGGGTGAGTGGGTATATAATCTTCCTACACAAACAAAACCATGGTTTTTAAAATTTAATTTAATTTAATTTAATTTTTTTATAATAATATTTTTTTATTATGTTAGTCACCATACAGTACATCCCTGGTTTTTGATGTAAAGTTCCATGATTCTTTAGTTGCGTATAACACCCAGTGCACCATGTAATATGTGCCCTCCTTACTACCCATCACCAGCCTATCCCATTCCCCCACCCCCCCCCTCTCTGAAGCTCTCAGTTTGTTTCCCAGAAAAACATGGTTTTTTGTATACCATTCTTCACCTTTTTTTTTTTTAAAGATTTTATTCATTTTATTTATTTGAGAGAGAGCACATATAAGCATGTGGGGGATGAAGGCAGGGCAGAGGGAGAGGGAGAAGCAGACTCCCCGCTGAGCACACAGCCTTCTGCCTGTGCTCAACCCCAGGACTTTGGGATCATGACCTGAGCCGAAGGCAGATGCTTAACCCACTGAGCCCCCCGGGTGCCCCCTTTAACTTGTTCCTAATAAATTTTGGAGATTGTTCTTTTCCGCATACACATCTGCCTATTCCATTTAATGGCTTTATAGCACTCAGTTAACGTGATGGACTTTTAAAATTCGTATTTGAAAAACTCCATTCTATTATATCATATTATAAAAAAACTCTGAATGCCTCGCAAAGCACAGGTGCTTTAAAATATAAATTATAACTTAAACTACTTAAAAAATACTCTGATTTTAAAAGTAGTACTTTTTGCAGAAAGTTTGGAAGCTTAAAAAGTATAGAATGAAAAATGCTTATAACTAACCTATCCAAAGGTATGTGTGATAACATTTTGGGATATTTCCTTCCTGTCATTTTTCCTGCGTATTTTTTTAATATGGTACAGTTATTTGTTAAAACTTATATTTTTGACCAAGTGTATAATACGCATTGGCCATATCTTTAAAAATCTTTGTGTATTCTTTAAAAAAGATTTTATGTATTTATTTGAGAGAGAGAGAGAGAGCACACCAGCAGAGGGAGAGGCAGAAGCAGAGTGAGAAGCGGGCTCCCTGCTGAGCAGGGAGCCAGAAGCGGGACTCCATCCCAGGACCCTGGGATCATAACCTAAGCCAGAGGCAGATGCTTAAAAACTGAGCCACCCAGGTGCCCCTCTTTGTGTATTTTAAAAATGGTTGCAGGACATTGTATGAAGGCAACATTATTTTAGTCAGTAGTTTCCTTAATGTTGGATACTTAAATTATTTTTAACTATTAGAAATAACACTGCAATGTGTATTTTTGTGCAAAAATCAGTTTTTCAAAAGGGTAATGGGAGGACAGAAACATTGGCTATTTTACTCTTTTAAATAGCAAATTTGTTATGGAAAAAGTCTAAATTTATATTTCTGCGACTAGTGGGGGTAAACTTTGATTTTGGTGTTGATTAGTGCTTTAGATGTCTTGTGAATTACTTATTCATGTTCTTAAGCTATTTATATATGTGTATATTCATTAATTTTTAAAAGATTTGCTTATTTTTAAAGATTTATTTATTTTAGAGAAAGCACATGTGAGCATGTGCGGGGTGGGGTAGGGGCAGAGGGAGAGGGAGAATCCTTGAGCAGACTCCTTGTTGAGTGGGGGCCTGATGTGGGGCTTAATCCCAGGACCCTGAGATCATGACTTTAGCAGAAATCAAAAAGTCAGACACTCAACCAACTGAGCTACCCAGGTGCCCCTATTTATTTATTTGAGAGAAAGGGAGCACGTGAGCGGGGGGCGCCGGGGGGTATAGAGGGGAGAGGAAGAGAAGCAGACTCCCCACTGAGCATGGAGCCCAACACATAAGCTGTCGTGAACCTGAGATCGTGACCTGAGCCAGAACCAAGAGTCAGTTGTTCAACCAACTGAGCCACCCAGGCATCCCTATATGTACATATTTAAATTGAAGTATAATTGACATATAACATCCTATTAGTTTCAGGTATACATCATAGTGATTCAGTATTTTTATTCATTACAAAATGATCCCATGATAAGTCTAGTTACCATCTGTTACCCAACAAAGATCTTTCAATAATGGCTATTACCAAAAAGACAAAAAATAAACGTATTAGTTTTTTAAAAAATTATTTGAATTTCTTTTTATATGTAATGTTAATTCATTGTCAGATTGATACTCTTGGGGTTGAGTAATGTCTTTCTTAAATTTAGATTGGTTTCATCTGGAAAGTTAGGCCAATATAATTTTTGTTGTTATTAGAAGCGTCGTTTCTCATGCATTTTAATAGTACCAATGTTTACAGTATTTTTGGCTCTAAATGTTAATAGCTAGCAATTGTTTTTGGTGCTGAAGGCCTTTTGTGAAGTTCAGTATATATGGCCTATTTTATAGGTGACAGTGCTCGATCTCAAGTTTTGAGAGAGAAAGTTATTGAATTGGAAACAGAAATAGAAAAATTTAAAGCTGAGAACGCATCTTTAGCTAAACTTCGCATTGAACGGGAAAGTGCCTTGGAAAAACTTAGGTAAGTTTGCATCTATAAGTTGGGAAAAAATATAGTGATTCAGTTTTATCTTCAAGATAATATTTAAAATATTTGAAATAATTTTTGTCAGTCCAACAAGATAAAGGAAAAGGAAGTGAAATCTTTTTTTCTTTTTTTTTTGAAATCTTAACCACATAAAAATTTTTTAATTAAAATGACCCATTGTAGTCAGACATCTGTTAAAAGGGGAATTCTCTTAGTAAGGAGATCATAAATTGAATTTTGAAAAGGATTTTGGAGTTGTGAATTCAAGTGCTACCTTGGCCAGGGCATTAATTTTCTAGGGCTACAGTATCAAAGTGCAGTTGATCCTGAACAATGTGGGGTTTAGGGGCTCCATCCACCTGTACAGCCAAAAATCCACATATAATTTTTGACTCCCTAAAATCTTAACTACTAATAGTGTACTGTTGCCTGGAAGTCTTACTGATAACAGTTGATAAACACATGGTTTGTTACATGTGTTATATATATATTCTTATAATAAAGTAAGGTAGAGAAAAGAAAATGTTAAAAAAGTCATAAGGAAGAGAAAATACATTTACAATACTGTACTGTAAAAATTTGTATATAAATGGATCCATGCAGTTCAAACGCATGTTGTCCGGGACCAACTGTACACACAAACTAAGTGGCTTAAAACAGCAGGAATTTACTTTGTCATGGTTGTGGAGGCTAGAAGTCTGAAGTCAAGGCATCAGCAGAGCCATGCTTTCTATCCTATCTTCTAGTGGTTGCTGTCAATCCTTGGCATTTCTTGGTGTGCAAATTATCTGTTCAGGTCTCTTCTTTTCATTCTTTTGGATATATGCCCAGGGGTGGAATTGCTGGATTCTGTACTTAATTGCTGGCAATTCTATACTTAATTTTTTGAGGAGTCACTGTACTGAGTGGCTGCACCAGTTTACATCACATGAATTGATTCGATAATTTGAGCCAGCCTTCTGTTCTAGGAATGAATCCCACTAGGTCATGGTGTAAATCCTTTTAATGTGCTGTTGGATTTGGTTTGCTAGTATTTATTGAAGATTTTTACATATGTGTTCATCAGGGATTGTCCTATCGTTTTCTTGTGGTATCATTGTCTGGCTTTGGTGTCCAAGTGGCTACCCTCATGAAGTGAGTTTGGAAGTATTCCTTCTCTTTTTTGGAAGAGTTTAGGCAAGATGGGTACTAATTATTTTTTTAATGTTTGCTGGAATTTACCTGTGAAGCCATCTGGTTCTGAACTATTCTTTTCTTGGGAAGCTTTTGATTAGTGATTCAATTTCCTTTTTATTGGTCTAGATTCTGTTTTGGTAGGTTGTATATTTCTAGGAATTTATCTGTTTCTTCTAGATTATCCAGTTTTGGGGATATAATTGCTCATAATATGATCCTTTTCATTTCTGGGGTGTCTATTGTAATGTGTCCTCTTTCCTTTATGATTTTATTTGAGTTTTCTCTCTTTCGTAGGTTTGTTGATTTTGTGTGTTTTTTCCTTCTGAGACTTCCGTAATGAGTGTATTGGTTCTTTTGTAGTGTCCCATAGATCTCATGGGCTTTCTTCGCTCTGGTTCATTCTTTTTCTTTTTTTTTCCTCTGACTTACCTCAAATTACCTGTCTTTGAGTTCACAGATTCTTTCTTCTGCTTGGCTAAATCTGTTGTTGAAGCTCTCTATTGTATTTTTTCACTTCATTCATTTTATTCTTTAGCTCTAGAATTTCTGGTTTTTAAGTTTTAATTATTTATTTTTAAGTAATCTCTACACCCCACATGGGACTCAAATTCATGAAAGCTGAGATCAAGAGTCACATGCTCCACGGACTGAGCCAGCCAGGTACCCCCCCCCACCTTTTTTTAAGTTTTATTTAATTAGTTTTAAGTAATTGTGTTTTTTAAAATGATTTTTGTCTCTTTGTTGAACTGTTTTCTTTCATGTCATATTTTCCTGATTTTGTTGAGTTATCTGTGTTCTCTTGTGGTTTGCTGAGCTGCTTTATTATTATTATTTTTAATGTTTTTTTTATTATATTATGTTAGTCACCATACAGTACATCCCTGGTTTCTGATGTAAAGTTCGATGATTCATTAGTTGCGTATAACACCCGGTGCACCATGCAATACGTGCCCTCCTAACTACCCATCACCAGCCTATCCCATTCCCCCATCCCCCTCCCCTCTGAAGTCCTCAGTTTGTTTCTCATAGTCCATAGTCTCTCATGCTTCATTCCCCCTTCTGATTACCCCCCCTTCTTTATCCCTTTCTTCTCCCACCAATCTTCCTAGTTCTTATGTTCCATAGATGAGAGAAATCATATGATAATTGTCTTTCTCTGCTTGACTTATTTCACTTAGCATTATCTCCTCCAGTGCCATCCATGTTGCAGCAAATGTTGAGAAATCGTTCTTTCTGATAGCTGAGTAATATTCCATTGTATATATGGACCACAGCTTCTTAATCCAGTCATCTGGTGAAGGGCATCTCGGCTCCTTCCATGATTTGGCTANTATGGCTGACGATTTTGAACATTTTTCATGTGTCTGTTAGCCATTTTTATGTCTTCATTGGAAAAGTGTCTGTTCATATCTTCTGCCCATTTTATGATTTCTTTATT
>NC_048224.1:61313316-61313575 GCF_002007445.2 Ailuropoda melanoleuca | reverse complement strand
TCTCCCATTCCATGGGCTGCCTCTTAGTTTTTTTGACTGTTTCCTTGGCTATGCAGAAGCTTTTTATCTTGATGAAGTCCCACAGGTTCATTTTATCTTTTGTTTCTCTTGCCTTTGGAGATGTGTCATGAAAAAGGTTGCTTTGGCTGATGTAGAGGGTGCTGCCTATGTTCTCCTCTAGGATTTTAATGGATTCCTGTCTCACATCGAGGTCTTTTGTCCATTTGGAGTTTATCTTTGTGTATGGTGTGAGAGAGTG
>NC_048224.1:61309727-61313021 GCF_002007445.2 Ailuropoda melanoleuca | reverse complement strand
GTGATGCCCCCAGCTTTGTTTTTCCTTTTCAACAGTGCTGAGCTGCTTTAAAACAGTTATTTTGAATTCTTTGTCAGGCAGTTCTTAGATCTGCATTTCTTTGGGATTGGTTGCTGGAGTTTTATTAGTTTCCTTTGGTGGTGTCACATTTGCCTGATTCTTGTGTAGCCTTGTGTTGACATTTTTGCATTTGAAAGGGCAGAAAACTCTGTCTTTACAGACCAGTTTTGGCAGGTAAAGACCTTTTCTAACTGGATCCCTGGACTGATAGCCTGATTCTAGGATCACAGTTGAATGGGATTGTAGTGTGGCTACTGCCGAATCCACGCTGGAGTCCATAATTCATCGGTTTCTTAACAGGGGTTGGTGGATGTGGTTCCTACTAGATCCCCAGTTGGACAGGACTGCTTGTAGGACCACAGTCCAGCAGTGCTGGAGCTAGTCATGGGGCTGCTTCCAGATCTGCTGTTGAGTGTGCAGACAGTCAGTCTGTTACCAGGGGTGAGAATGGGTGTGGCTTCTGCCAGGTTTTTGAGCATCCTCCTGCTGGGCCCCATAGTGTCCTCCTGCTGGGTCCCTGGGTGAGCAGGGCTGCCTCCAGTACCACAATACAGTAAGGCCAGAGCCAGGTTACAGGACTATTTCAGATTTCATAGTCATGACTGAGGTCTGTGGGCCTATTACCAGGGACACAGATGGGTGTGGCTCCTCCTGGGTCCTTTGGCAGATGGGCTTGTGGTTTCTCAACCTTCTACCTGGATGGTAGAGATCCCACAAAAGTGCTTTTATCTGTATGGCTGAAATTGTTGTTTGTGTAGGGAGATGGGAGCTGGGGACCTCCTGTTCCACCATCTTGATATGTCACTATGCTCTTAACAGAGCATCAGAACGCACCTAAGTTATGATAGTTCCTCTGATCAACATTCTCCTAAGCTAGGACACCAAAGTCCTGACACTGGTCTATAAGACCCTAATTCATTTGTCCGTCTGTTTTATTTGTTTTTTGACACTTTTTCCTACTTTTCTGTCTCATGCTCTTTGTTTTATCCACCCAGGCCTCCTGGCTGATCTCTGACTGCATCAGCCATATTCCTACCTCAGGGCTTTTGGATGTGGTGTTCCCTGTTTCTGAGCTGTTTTGTCCAGATATCTTTATGGCTGTTCTCTAAGTTCCTTCAGATTTTACTTAAAATATTATCTCAGCAAAATGACCCCATCCATAATTTCAGTCGCCCTGATAGTTCCCACCCTCATTTCTTGCATTATTTTTTTGCCTTCTAATGTGCTATATATATTTTTTTGTCTTGTTATTGTCTGTCTCTTCCATTAGAATGAGAAGCTCCAGGGGAGTAAGGATGTTCGTTTTTTTTCACGTGGTTTCTCCAGTATCAAAGGTAGTGCTTGATTCATAGTAGGTGCTCAATGAATATTTGCTGGAAGAATGCTTCATGGAGTTAACTGACAGTTATATCAGTACTGTGGGTTGAAGACCGGATTCAGCAAGACAAGCAGCTCCTCCATTCCAGGCTGTCACTGATGTTCCATTTTGTACCACATGTGGATTAAGATTCTCCCTTTAAATGATAACATGGTTTGGTCATTTTAGGAAAGAAATTACAGACTTTGAACAACAGAAAGCAAAAGAATTGGCTCGAATAGAAGAGTTTAAAAAGGAGGAAATGAGGAAGCTACAAAAGGAACGCAAAGTTTTTGAAAAGTATACTACAGTTGTGAGAACTTTTCCAGATAAAAAAGAACGTGAAGAAATACAGGTATGCCAGTTCTTTATGTTATACTTATGTAAGTTAGTAAGGATGACAATTTTATAAGAATCTCAGGAGTTATATGATGTGTCAAAGAGAAAAACAGTTTTAAAGAAGATTTATTTATTTTATTTGAGAGCAGAGAGAGGAGCAGAGGGAGAGGACGAGATTCCTTAAGCAGACTCACTGCTGAGCGTGGAGCCCAACTTGGGCCTCGATTTCAGGACCTCGAGAACATGATCTGAGCTGAAATCCAGAGTCAGATGCTTAACCAGCTGAGCCACCCAGGGGCCCCTGGGTATCAATATATTAATCATCCATTGACTCAGTAAGTAATCTGTCTGAGACAGCACAAGGAACATTTTTTGTAGTCTGACTTTTAGAGTAAAATATATCAGTTCCTTTCTTACTAAAGGCTTCCAAAAAGAAAAAAAAAAGACTACAGTAATGCGCGATGGATAAATTAATAAGCCAAGAGTTGGGAATTCACCAGCACCATGTTGTGTTGATCTGATTGACACCCCTTACACCAAATACTGTTACTTCTATTCATTTATACAAATTTAAGGCCCCTATACTAACTGGATGTTTAATTTTAAAATTTATCAATTGATAAGCCAAATAATCAGTCCCGTTCATTTCAAAGTTAGAATGGCCATAATCAGAGGAATGTAGTACTTAAAAATAACTACTGCAGGGGCACCTGGGTGGCTCAGTTGGTTAAGCATCCCGACTCTTGGTTTTGGATCAGGTCCTGAGATTGAGCCCCACATCAGGCTCCGTACTTTGCATGAAATCTGCTCCAGTTTCTCTCTCCATCTCCCTCTACCCCTCCCCCCATGTTCTCTTTCTTTCTCTCTAAAATAAGAATAAATCTCTAAAATAAATACATAAAAATAACTAATGCATTTCTAGTTAAAACTGTAAACTTTCTAGAAAAAAACATAGGTGAATATATTTGTGACATTGGCATATGCAAATATTTCTAAGAGAGGACACAAAGAACTAGGTATAAAGAAACATGGACATACTGAACTTCATTACAGGTAATACTTCAGGGGTGCCTGGGTGGCTCAGTCTGTTAAGCATCTATCTGCCTTTGGCTCAGGTCATGATCCTGGAGTCTTGGGATTGAGCCCTATGTTGGGCTCCTTGCTCAGCGGGGAGTCTGCTTCTCCCTCTGTCTCTGACCCTTCCCCTTGCTCCTGCTCTCTCACTCACTCCCTCTCTTTCTCTCTCTCTCTCAAATAAATAAATAAATAAAATCTTAAAAAAAAAAAAGAAAAAACAAGTAAAACTGTAGTTTATAAAACAAAAAATTTTAAATGGCTCTCCATTGTTTATGGCATAAAATGCAGACTCTTCCATATTTTAGATACTAATATTTTTGGGGTGCCTGGATGGCTCAATTGGTTAAGCGTCCAACTCATTTTCTCAGCTCAGGTCTTGATCTCAGGATTGTGAGTTCAAGCCCTGCGTTGGGCTCCATACTGGGTGTGGAGCCTACTTAAAAAAAAAAAAAAAAAAAAGG
>NC_048224.1:61202917-61309630 GCF_002007445.2 Ailuropoda melanoleuca | reverse complement strand
CTCCTCCGCTATGAGCCTGCTTCTTCCTCTCCCACTCCCCCTGCTTGTGTTCCCTCTCTCGCTGGCTGTCTCTATCTCTGTCAAATAAATAAATAAAATTAAAAATAAATAAATAAAGAAAGAAAGAAAGAAAGAAAGAAAGAAAAGGTAAATACTAGTATTTTTGAGTTCCAGCCTCTGCTTTCTCCCCTCTTATATAGTATACCATCCTTAGCAAGCTCATCTGCATACCTAAAGGCTTAAATTATCACGTGCCATGTCGAGTAGGGTCTTTATTTCTATTTATTTATTTTTGTGGGAAGAAGCATGTTATGTTTTGGTTAATACTTAGTTTATTGGATCTAGCACATTAGACATTAACAGTCTATTTCATAGTTTTGGAACTCATTCCTGAATGCTCTTTCTACTTTGATAGTATTGGCTTAAGCATTTAGACCCTTTTCAGACTTGATTATTGTGTGTGACCATGGGTGTTCATTATTTCTTTCTGTTTATGTTACACTTTCCCTTTTCCTACACTATGCAAATACTACTTTAAAAACTTAATAGAAAACAAACCTATATTTATTGATACTCTTCTACTTACTAAATCATTAAAAGAATAGAGATGGTATATTCAACCTTCTTTTATATTACGGTTGTTTTTAAAACTATTAACTCTCTTCTTTTGGGTGTTCATTCTGTCAACACATTGATTTGAGAACCCTTTATAATGAGCACTGGGGAATTGTTGATGAAGAAGGTATTTCTGTCCTCCTGGAATTTACATTTATCGTTATTGATTTATAGCCTTTTACAGACTCAAGTTACTCTAATTAATTACAAAATTTCCTGTTGATAATCAAGTGGCCCCAGTTTGGCCGGTGGGAGCCCTGTAGGTACATCAGCTTCCTTACCCTTCAGCTTTGCCATTGCCCTTAGATATTGGAAATTATCCCTGCTTTCTCTGACAACTGGTTATTTCAGATAACCTGGTTTTTTGCTTTTGTTTTTCTTCAACCTACCCCAGATCTGAAATCAGCATTCTCTAAGGAGCCCTATTTCTTATCTTACTACTAGGGAGTCATCTGAGGATTGGCAGTCAGCTGTGGTGGTGTCCTTGGAGTGGCCCCGCTGGGGAAGGGTGATGTCTTTCTGAGGTCATGAGTTCACACTGATTCTTTAGCTTAATCATGTAACTTTATTCTAATATTCATGCAGTGAGTTTTCATTGACCCTTTACACACTGATGTTCAGTCAGATCTCTGCTGACTTAACAACCTGTGTATCTGTTTCTTCATTCAGAAAATATTTGAGGGTCCAAGATTTTTGAGGTGCTGTGTAGTGAGCTGGTTAGCTCTGTTTGGATGTTTCAAACTTAACTTACCCCGTTCCTACTAAATCTGCCTTTTCTTCTGACTTTTTACCCATTCACACTTGGGATAAAAAAGAGGTCTAAACCTTTTCCACCTTCACATTCCATCAATAATAATTTCTTTTGGCTTTATCTTCTGCATATCTTTTTTATCCTGACTCTTTCTCTTCTTCACACATATTCGTTCGAGCTGTTACTTTAAATCCTATTTTCTAACCCTTTGTGACCAAGCATATTAATATTTGTCACTCCCTCTATTACTCTAATCTTTTGGTCCCTTTAGGACCTTCCAATTCATTGGTTTTCCTCACCCTCTTATATCCTTAAACCCCAGAGTTAGTCACTCTAATCATTTCTATAAGTGTATTCTTTACTCCCTTTTCTCAAGTCATCGTATTTTGTTGGCAAGACTATAGGCCTGGCATTTCCTGACTACTTCATCTTTGTGCCCGCAACACTTAGTTTAACTGGAAGAAAAATTTAATGGAGAACAGGCTCATTTTAAAGTCATGAGCACGAACCATGAGTGGGCCTATATTGTTTGTATTTTACCTTTTCTCCCACTCTTCCATTCCATACTCCCCCCACACACACACACACACATACACCTTCCCAAACTTCCCACTCTGTGGCCTCACCCCCCGCTGAAGACCCTGCTTTCTACATGGCTGAGAACTTCCCACTAATCCTACTCTTGGTCTTGCCTGCCTATGTGCTCTGCCTCTGTTCCTTAGATGAACTCTCCATGCTTATGGGGAAGCCCTGCTTATATACCAGGTCCCTTCACCACCTGCAGCGCAGCTCCAGCATTTCTTGTTTCTCTAACACCACCCATTTTCCACACTACTAAATCTTGCCATCAGTGTACACACTTGCTGTTACTTCTTAAAATCTCTCTTGCCCCCGTACTCCTTCAGGCACAACCCCGTTTCTTTGTTTCTTTGTAGCAAAACTCCTTGAAAGTGTTGTCTCTTTCTCTGTCTCCCATCTCAGCTCCTGTTTTGCCTACACATGCTTCTGTCCACACTACGGCTCTGAAACTACCCCTGTTGTGGTCCCCAGCCTCCCCCTGATGGGGATGTCTCAGTCCTCCTGTGACTTGGCTGTCAGCAGCACATGACTCCTCATCAGAGCTTTCATTCGTTTGACTCGCAGGGTACCTGGTGCTCTGGGTTTTCCCCTTACCTGGCTGGTGCCTTGCCTCATCCTCTTTCGCTTTTTCCTCCTCTTTAACTTAATGGTGGAAGCCACCCAGCACGGAGGAGGTTCTGTCCTCCCTTGAAGATCTCTTTAGTTTCATGCCTTCGGTTCAGATTTATACGCCAAAGACTTCCAAATTTAAATCCTGGCCTGGACCTGCTCGATGTGCTGATCTGATCTGTCTGACTAGCTGCTCTGTATTTCACGTCTCCATGTCTCCAAATGAACTTCTGAACTTCCCTTCCCCAGCCGTTTCCATCTCAGGTGGCAGCATCCCTGACCTTCCACATCCTCAGGTCAGAAAACCAGGATTGTTTTCTTCTTTCTCTCACACTGCATGCTGTTCTGTCAGAAAACATACCCAGACTGGAGTTGCCGTCACTGAGTTAAAGGATTGGCTTGCCACAGCTCTGCTCCCGCCCTTGTCTTTTAGCAGCCAGTGATGCTTCTGGGAAGACGCCAGGTCTCGTCCCCTCTCTGCCCATGGCCCTTTAATAGTTCCACTTTTTTTATTCTTTTTTTTTTTTTTTTAAAGATTTTATTTATTTAACAGAGATAGAGACAGCCAGCGAGAGAGGGTACACAAGCAGGGGGAGTGGGAGAGGAAGAAGCAGGCTCATAGCAGAAGAGCCTGATGTGGGGCTCGATCCCACAACGCCGGGATCACGCCCTGAGCCGAAGGCAGTCGCTTAACCGCTGTGCCACCCAGGCGCCCCAATAGTTCCACTTTTTTCTTATATTAAGAGCCCCAGTCCTTAAAATGGCCTCAAGTTTCTATATGTTCTGGTGTTTTTTCACGTTTTTCATGCCGTCTCCTCCTCCGTGTCTCCACCTCCTCCTCCGTGTCTCCACCTCTCCCTGGTGTATTTACTGGTGCTCCTGGGAATGCTTTTCCCTGAACATCCACGTGGCTCATTCTGAGCCTCCTTGAGGTCTCTGTTCAGTGAGACCTGCCATATTGAATACTGTAGCCTCCCTTCCCTACATACGCCCCCTTCCCCGCAACACTGCTTTCTCCGCTTACCCTTGTCTTTTCCTCCGTAGGCTCTGTTACCTTCAGCACAACTATACCTGCAGTCTTTTTGTTCTTTGTATTCTAGGGACCCAGAACAGTACCCGATAGTAGGTATTTTATAAACATTAATTGCTGTTGAATTATATTTTAACCTTATTGAGGAATAATTGAAAAATATGAGCATATATAATTAAAATGTACAGTGTGATGATTTTATGTAAATATACATTGTTAATGATTAACAAGATCAAGATGGTAACACATCCATCACCTTACATGGTTAACTCTTTGTGTGGGTGTGTGTGCTGACAGTTGTTAAGAATCTGCTCCCAGCAGCATCTGCTCTCAGCAAACGACATGGCTGTCTGTGTACACCACTGTATTATTACTGTAGTCACCATGTTGTATGCTGCTCTGCAGAACTTACTCGTCTTATAACTGAGGGTTTGTATCCTTTGACCTTCATCTTCCCATTTCCCTTTCCCCCAGCCCTGGCAACCACCATTCTATTGTTTCTATGAAATGGGCTTTTTTCTTTTTTTCTCTAAGATTCCAAATATAAGTCATACCTTACAGTATTTGTCTTTCTCTGTTGGCTTATTTGCTTTTGAATTCTTAACCTATTTAGACTTATGTGTTACCATTTTAGTATTAATAAGTCCCTTTGCCCACATGATAAACAGTGCTCACCAGTGAGAAACTGCTCATTTATTGGTTATACTCCACAATTTTATAAATAGGGAGGCTGTTGTTGAGGGAGGTTAATGACTTTGTTTCAAGAGCTTTTAGGACACAGAACTGGGATTTGAGCCTTGGTCTCACCCAACCCAGAGTACATGTTCCCTGTGATGTGATCACCCCTCAAGGGAGGTCCTTTGAGCCCTAGTCTCTTCCTGTCACCTGGCTGCTTTTTTGGCAGTCGTGAGGCTTATATGAGGATGGATGGATGTCAAGTTTTACATGTGTATTAATGAGCTGCTTAAGGCCCCTCACTGCCCTTAGATTCACATCAGGTATGTTCTCAGATGGTGAGCAATGAGGTCTTGCTTCCGCCCATGCTCCTTGCCTCAGCTCTCAGGCACTCCCTATGTCTTGCACCCACATGAGCCATGTTAGGTGACTAATTTTTCCTTAGTTCTGACATTAATCTTGATTTTTGTGTGTATAATTGCAAATTGCTTCTAGACATTTCCAGGAATTTCTTCACATATGTCATTTAGTGCATCTGAAATAAACCATTATCTTTTTTTTTTTTTTTTTAAGATTTTATTTGACAGAGAACACAAGCAGGGGAAGCGGGAGAGGGAGAAGCAGGGAGTCTGATGCGGGGTTCGATCCCAGGACCCTGAGACCATGACCTGAGCCGAAGGCTTAACGACTGAGCACTCAGGCGCCCCACAAATCATTTTCTTAAAACCAGTTTCTTTTCATGAATTCCAAGTAGAATCTGTTTTTAGAATTGACAGTTTTGACTTAGAATCTTTTATTCATCCCTTTATCTTAACTCTTCCTTCAATTAGTCATAAATTTCTATTAATTTTTTCTTTACCAGATAATCCCCCATTTATCTTTCTTTCTATTTCAATTAACAGCTTAGTATAGAGCTTTATTACCTCATGGCAGTGTTATTGCAGTGAACTCCTAAGTGGTGCCTGCCTCCTTCTGGAAGCAGTTTTGTTGATGGTATAAGGTGAGGCTCTAATCCGAACCCCAGTTCCTTTCATGAAAAACTTGATATTTTTAAAAAATTTTTTTTTAAAGATTATTTTTTTCTTGATTTATGTGACAGAGAGACAGCCAGCGAGAGAGGGAACACACCAGGGGAGTGGGAGAGGAAGAAGCAGGCTCCCAGCGGAGGAGCCCGATGTGGGGCTCGATCCCGGAATGCCGGGGTCGTGCCCTGAGCTGAAGGCAGACGCTTAACGACTGCACTACCCAGGCACCCCCAAAAACTTGATATTTTTGAAATGTGATTGACCAAGCCTTCCCTTTTCTGCTGTCTGTGCTAGGACAGCACTTCTGTTTTGTTGGGGTGTCTCTCTTCTTCTGTTGCATTGTTTTAATCCTAGGATTTTTTTTTTTTGAGAGGCTTTGAAACAGCAGATAGCAGATTTACAGGAAGATTTGAAAAGAAAGGAAGCAAAATGGTCAAGTACACATGGCCGTCTTAGAAGCCAGATAGAAATGTTGGTCAGAGAGAACACAGACCTCAGGGAAGAAATAAAAGTGATGGAAAGATTCCGACTAGACGCCTGGAAGAAAGCAGAAGCTACTGAGAGCAGCATCAGGACGGGTCCCTGTGTGACTGCCACAAAAAAAGATGGGTCCTTGGTAGGTTTGGAGCCGGTTTCGTCAAGTCAGGGAGATGTTAAATATCTGAGCACTCAAATTTATAGAGCCAAAAAGTAGAGGGTGGTTGCCAGGGCTGGGGGTAGGGGATGGGAATAGGGGGGTTGCTGTTTAATGGGGACAGAGTTTCAGTTTTGCAAGAGGAAGAGAGTGCTGGAGATTGATGAATGTGAGGGCTGCACTGTACTGAACTGTACGCTTAACAGTGGTTATGATGGTGAATTGAATGTATTTTTTACCACAATTGAAAAATTCTTTTGGGGATTGCTATGCAGACAGTTTTCAGATTCATTTTTAGAATTCTTTTAAAAGAATTATAGCACAATAGGCAGATAATCTTAGTTAAAACAGGCCAAGTGAAGTTTTTTTTTTTTTTTTTGCAGTGAGTCACATGCATATAATCCTTTCAAATCAAATAATTGGTCTTTCATTCATCTCTATTCACAATTATGATGTGCCAGACACTGATTTTGGGCACTGGGAATAAAGCAATTAACAAAATAGGTAAACTTCCTTGCCCTCTTGGAATTTATATTCTAGTGGTGGGAGGTCTATACATAAGATAAATAATAAAATATATGGTGTGTCACATAGTGACAAGAACCAAGGAGAAAAAGGGGGAAAGGGGGATGATAACTGTTGTGGGGGGGGGGTATTGCTGTTTTATACAGGATGGCCAAAGAAAGCCTTACTGAGAAAGTAACATTTGAATAATGGCCCGCATTGTTAAATATATAAACTTAAATATATAATTATTATATATTAAATGTAAATATAATAAAGGGGTGCAAATAAGCCTGGGTGCGAACAGAGCCCGCAGAGGAGCCTGAGGCCCGGAGGCTCTCTGCCTGGTGGGCCTGAGTGTGAGCATGGCCTAAGGCTGGTGGAGCTAGAGCAGAGTTAAGTGGGGAGAATGGTAGGGGATGCAATCAGAGATGGCACAGAGGGAGCTGGGTGCAGAGTTCATTAGGCAGGCCTTAATCCGTTCCTGTAAGCCCTTGGGTGTTTCCTCTGAGAAACTGGTGGTTTCTTGGAGGGCTGTGATTGGAGTTGACTTAATCGTTTGTTTTACTAAACTTACTCTGTCTGCTATCGACTGTAGACTGAAAAGGGAGCGGAGGGGTATAGACAGAATTGGGAAAACCAGTTAGGAGACCGTTGGAGTAATTCACACCAGAGAGAACAGCAGTTTAAGACTGGGGGAGCAGCAGTGGAGGGCTGAGAAATGGACAGGATTTATTGATGAGCTGGATATGAGGTGTGACAGCAAGGAAGGAGTCAAGAATAGTTTCCAAGTTTAGTGTAGTGTTTTGGCATAATAGAGTTTCCGTTTATTGTGAGACACAACAAGAAGAGAGCATGTATTTCTTGGGGGTATGGATATTAGAATCTAGGATCTCAGGTTTGGACAGGGTTAGTTTGAAATGCCTGTGGAGAAGTAGAAGTTTGGAGGAGAACTTTGAAAAGGTGGAGTTGTTAACTGGGCAGTTACGCACATATCAGGAGAAGGTTAGGTTGGAGCTAGAAGTTTGGGGGTCATCAGAATCTTTGGGCTAGCAGAGATCACCAACACTGAAAGTATGGGTAGTGAAGAGATCCATACACTGAGCCGGAATATGAGAAGATGGGGGATAAGGAGAATGGTTAACCAGAGGATAGAGTAAAGGAGGCCAGTGTGGTGTCCTGAGAGTCAAGAAAAGAAAGGACTTCTTGGAGAAGAGAGTGGCCGGCGGTGTCAAAGGCTGCTGCTAAATTAGATGAGGGCTGAGAATTAGTCATTAGATTTACCAGGTAGGGATGTGTTGAAGATAAAAACCTGACTGGATAAAAGAGAATGAGGAGAAGTGTTAGAGTCCAAGAACCTTGTGGAGAGATTTTGCAGTAAATGTAAAGAAATGGGTGGTGGCTGTAAGGAAAGGTTTTTTGTTTTTTGTTTTTTAATGGGAAAATTAACAAGTGTTTGTGTATTGGTAGGATTGATTCAGTGAAGAGGAAAATACTGATGCAGGAGAAGGTGGGAGAATTGTTGAAACAATGTTCATAAATGAGAGGAGAGGGGATTTAGGAAATGAAGGGTGGGGTTGGACTTGTCTAGGAGCACAGACAGCATGTGCCTGGTAGCAGAGTGTTGAAGGTGTGGACCGTGGGCTCAAATGTGTGGTGCCTGCTGGTGGGAAGTTCCCTCCTAATGCCTTCACATTGTCAGTGAAGTAGGAAGCTTGGTCATCAGCTGAGAGTGAGAATGGAGAAATGTAGGAGGTTTGAGGAGATGGGAGAAAGTATAACATAATCGTCGAAGGGAGTGGAAAGCAAAGGGATTGGGGAAGTGTAGTCTGATTCCTGGGCTGCTTTGGGGGCCAGTGTAGGCTAGAGAGCATACATATCAAGTGAGAATTGTTTGTATTATTTTCTTGTTCAACTTTTTGGTTGTAGGTTGGTGGAGAGTTATATTTTAGAAGAGGTGTGTTTGTCCAGGTGAATACCACAAAGTGAGTGAGGGGCGTGGAAGTCAACAGTATATGCAGCCAGAGTGACAGCAGTGAACCATGGTTTAAGCTGCATAAGAAGGGCATAAGGCTATATGGTTTTAAGGGACATAGAAAATCTGTATGGATCAGTGAATTGTAGGACCCTGGAGGCTGTACCCATTGGTGGAGTTAGGGTGTTAAAGGAATGAGCCGGAAGGATAGGATATGGCAGTCAGAAGAAAGAGGAATTCTCACCTCTTCCCCAAACATTTTATTAAAACAGCTTCACCAAACAGAGAAATTTGAAAGAATAGTATGATGAACACTGGAATAGTCACCTAGATACGACCGCTGTTAACATTTTACCACTTGTGTATATGTATTTTGCTGGACCATTTGAAGCTAATTGCAGGAATCATGCCATCTTACCCCTAAATACTTTAGCATTTTATTAAATGGCATTGGCTCTTTGAACAGACAGGGCTAAGTATTTTGTAGAATGCCCCACATTCTGGCTTTGAGGGCTTCGAAATTGAGATCTTTGCAGTTATTGATAATTGCAGATATTGATAATGCCTAGTTCTAGAGTTTGCCCATTGGCATGCGTGACTGAGGTAGGATGGAGTAGGTCAGGAAACAGAAGCTAAGGCAGTGGCGTTACCTTCTGGCAAGGGGGGTACATGGTGGATGAGTCTTGGACATGAGATGCAGAGCTGGAGCAGGGGTGGTTAGGGAGGAGAGAGATTTGTTGGAAGTGGTGACAGGGAGCAAGGAAGACCTCTACCCTACCCCTAAACCTAGGGGTGTGGATTCTGAGGGTGGGAAACTTCTGTCCCTGGAAGGGGGCTGTGATGAGCCATCCGCTCAGTGGGGAGTTCATTCCTAAATAATAGCTTGTTCCCTCTGAACTGTAGTGATAAATGAAAACAACATAAATGAACAAAGTTAAACCATTTTCATTGCAAGCTGAGTTTTAGCTTCATTCATTGTACTGTGTAGACTAACACTAATTATATATTCAAAATTATCTCATACTATAGAATTCATCGTTTCGATTACAAAAGAGTCAAATTTCTTCAGGAACCCAGGTAGAAAAATACAAGAAAAATCATTTGCTGACACAAGGTAAGAAGTTGCATGATCTTTCTATAAAATACTTAAGGAATTTAAAGAATAGAGAATTTACACCCAATTTAAGAAATAAAACATTGTAAATATCATTGAAGCCCCTGTGTATTCTACTCCCCTACTTATTTCCTCTGACAATATTCCTTTGCTTGTTTTTCATTCTTTTACTGCATTGTGTCCATAAATCAATATATTGTTTCTGTGTATTCCTCTACAATGTTTTTTCTCAATATTTTAATACATTAATACATATAAATGCTATTGATTTTAATAGCTAACAGATTCCATGTATATTTGTTACAGTTGAGTTTTCCTGTTGATGGACTTCATGTTTTCCCCCAGTTTGTCAGTAGGATGAATAGGGCTGCAGAACATATCTGTCCTGTGAGTTTCTCTACAACACATATCAAGGGTAGGATGCTGGGTCATCCCAGGCTTGATGTAGGAGGTTTTCCCTTTGTTCTGCAAAGTTGTTTTGCCATTTTTTTTACCATCAGCAGGATATGCTTTTGTGCTTACCCTTGACCTGGTCCGACTGAAATTGTGGCTAGTCAGATGGGTGTGAAATGGTGGGTTAGTGTAATTTTAATATGCATTTCCCTGATTATTGGTCAGGTCATGTGAGCATCTTTTTGTATATTTAGTGGGCATTTGGGTTTTCTCTTTTGTGAATTGACTGTTCATTTCTCTTGCCTGTTTAAAACTTTTTGGGGGTGAGGTTTCTCCTTATTGAAGTTATTCTTCGTACTAATCCTTTCTCAGTTTCAAACACTGCCAATATTTTCTCCCAGTTCTGGGATTAGCTTTTCGGTTTGTGTTTTTTATGTGTTTTTCCTTTTTTTTTTTTAAGATTTATTTATTTATTTTAGAGAGAGTGCACAAGGGGGGAGGGGCAGAAGGAGAGAGAGAGGAGAAACAGACTCCCCGCTGAGCAGGGAGCCCCATGTGGGGCTCCATCTCAAGACTCTGAGATGAAGACCTGAGCAGAAAGCGAGAGTTGGAGGCTCAGCTGACTGAGCCACCTAGGGGCTCATTCATTATTGAATTTATCGATCTTTTTTCATGACTTTAAGAAATCTTTCTCAATCCTTAGGTTACAAATATACTATCTTCTCTTATGAACTTTTGTTTTCACAACTGGGTCTTTACCTGGAATTTTTAGAAATTATTTTCATGAATTAAATTTAGAAAAGTGGATATAAATGCAGTTTGACAATTATAAAGGACATACTTAGATAACTACCAGCTAGATAAAGAAGTAAAGTAGCAGCACCCCAGGGCTGTCCCCTCTGTGATCATATTACGTTGCTTCTCTTTGTAGTTTTTACTCTCATAGGTGCAGCCCTAAAAAGAGCTTTGTTTTTGAACTTTCTGAATAGTTCTACTGTATGTATTCCATTGTCTTCTTTTACTGTACATTGTTTTTGAGAGCCATGTTGATCTGTGAACTCTAGTTCACTAATTTTCAAAAACTGCAAGGCAGTTTGAATGTTTATGAATATATTGAACAGTGATGCTATGAACGTTCTTAAACATTTCTGGTATACAAATTCACTTCTCTAAGGCACATACCGGAATTACTGGGTAATCACTTAGAATATCTTTAACAGTGATAGATTTTGCCAAAACATTTTCCAAAATGATTTTACTCTCTAACCAGTAATGTAATGTCAGCGCATGCATTGTTCCACACCTTGTTGATACTCAGTATTGTCGGACTTAATTTTTTGCCAGTCTGGTAGGGATGCAACACTATCTCATTATAGTTTTGCTATGGTTGAATATCTTTGCCTATGTTTATTAGCTGTTTAGATTCCCTCTTTTGAGAAAAATTGATCAGGTCTTTTACTCATTCTGTGCTGTTGTTTTTTTCTTTATTGGCTTATGGGAGCATTTCTCCTTCATAGTCTTTTAATAGTTACACATTGCAAATATCTTCCTACAGTCTGTGGCCTGCCTTTTACTTTTTTATCTTTTGATGAACCAAAACTCTTTATCTTTTTTATTGAAATATATTTGATATATAGCATTGTGTAAATTTAAGGTATGTGATATTTTGATTTGATATATTTATATATTATGATTGCCAATGTAGTGATAATTAGCACCTCTAATTGTATCACATAGTTATATCTTTTTAGTGATTGGAGAATTTAAGATCTAATTTCTTAGCAAATTTGTTGATTGTAATATAGTATCATCTATATTCACTATACTTGTGCATCAGCTCTCTAGGTCTTATTTACTACTTGTTGCAAGTTTCTACCCTTAAACAATATCTCCCCTTATCCCCCAAACTCCCACCTTCTGGTATCCACTACTTCACTCTCTTTTTACAAGTTTGGCTTCTCTAGATTCCACATAAAAGTGATATCATACAATATTTGCCTTTCTCTGACTTACCTCACTTAGCATAATGTCCTCAAGGTCCATCCATGTTATTGCAAATTACATCCTTCTTTCCCATGGCAAAATAATATTCCGTTGTGTGTATATATATCACATGTTCTTTATCCATTCATACGCTGATGGACACTTATGTTGTTTCCGTATCTTGGCTATTATGAGTAATGCTGCAATAAACATGGGCTTCGATATCCCTGTTTTCATTTCTTTTGGGTGTGTACTCAGAAGTGGCATTGCTGGGTCATATGGTAGATCTATTTTTAATTTTTGAGGAACCCCCATATTGTTTTCTATAGCGGATGAACCAGTTTAACATGCCCACCAACAGTGTGCAAGAATTTCTTTTTCTCCGCATCCTTGCCTATACTTATCTCATGTTTTCTTGATGATAGCCTTTCTGGCAGGTGCGAAGTAATATCTTGTGGTTTTGATTTGCATTTCCTGGATGATTAGTGATGTTGAGCATCTTTTCATGTACTGTTGGCCATTTTGAATGTGCTCTTTGGAAAAATGTCTATTGAGTTCCTTTGCCCATTTTTCAATCATATTTTTTTGTTACTGAGTTATAAGAGTTCTTTCCGTATTTTGGATATTAATTCCTTATCTGATATATGGTCTACAAAAGTTTTCCCATTCTGTAGGTTTCCTTTTCATTTTGTTGATTCTTTTGCAGTACAGAAGCTTTTGATTTTTGATTTGTTGATTTTTGCTTTTGTTGCTTGTGCTTTTGGTATCAAGAAATTATTGCCAAGACTAGTGTCAAGGAGCTCTTTCCCTTGTTTTCTTCTAGAATTTTTATGGTATCAGATTTTATGTTTAAGTCTTTATTAGTCCATTTCAAATTAATTTTTGTGAGTGGTCTAAAATAGAGATCCAATTTCATTTTTCTGCATGTGTTCAGTTTTCACAACATCATTTATTGAAGAGACTATCCTTGTTGAATGTTCTTGGCTCCTTTGTTGAATATTAATTGATTGTGCATGTGAGGATTTAATTCTGGGCTTTCTTTTCTGTTCCATGGGTCTATGCCAGTACTATTTTATGCTACTATCATACTGTTTTAATTACTGTAGTTTTACAGTATAGTTTGAAATCAGGGATTGTGCGGGGTGCCTGGGTGGCTCAGTCGTTAAGCGTCTGCCTTTGGCTCAGGGTGTGATCCCGGAGTCCTGAGGTTGAGCCCCGCATCAGGCTCCTCTGCTGGAAGCCTGCTTCTCCCTCTTACACTCCCCCTGCTTGTGTTCCCTCTCTCGCTGGCTGTCTCTCTCTCTGTCAAATAAATAAATAAAATCTTAAAAAAAAAAAAGAAATCAGGGATTGTGATGCCTCCAGCTTTGTTCTTTTTTCTCAGGATTGCTTTGGCTATTTGGGGTCTTTTGTTGTTCCATACAAATTTTAGGATTCTTTGTTCTAGTTGTGTGAAAACTGTCATTGTATTTTGATGGGGATTGCACTAAATCTGTGTGGATATTTTAATTCTTCCCATGAGCACAGTGTATATTTCCATGTGTTTGTGTCATTTTTAGTTTCTTTTTTCAGTGTCTTACAGTTTTCAGAGTATAGGTCTTTCACCTCCTTGGTTAAATTTATTCGTAGATATTTCATTCTTGTTGATGTAATTGTAAATGGGATTGTTTTCTTAATTTCTCTTTCTGATAGTTTGTTATTAGTATATAGAAACTCAGCTGTTTTGTTTTGTTTTGTTTTGTTTTTTTAGAGAGAAAATGAGCACGAGTGAGGGCATGACGAACGGTAGGGGGAGTGGGAGAGAGAGTCTTAAGCANCCTTGGTTAAATTTATTCGTAGATATTTCATTCTTGTTGATGTAATTGTAAATGGGATTGTTTTCTTAATTTCTCTTTCTGATAGTTTGTTATTAGTATATAGAAACTCAGCTGTTTTGTTTTGTTTTGTTTTTTTAGAGAGAAAATGAGCACGAGTGAGGGCATGACGAATGGTAGGGGGAGTGGGAGAGAGAGTCTTAAGCAGACTCCGCGCTCAGTGCCGAGCCCAGTTCCGGGGCATGATCTCACAACCCTGGGATCATGACTTGAGCTGAAATCAACAGTCAGACACTTAACCAACTGAGCCACCCAGGTGCCCTGCAACTTGTTCCTTTATGATAATTTTCTATCCTATGAGTTTACTGACTTCATTTATTAGTTCTAATAGATTTTTTTGGTTGAGTCTTTAGGATTGTCTATATTTAGTATCATGTCATTTGCAAATAGTGACACTTTTGCTTCTTCCTATCCAATTTGGGTGCCTTTTATTTCCGTTTCTTGCCTAATGGCTGTGGCTAGAACTTCCAATTTTATGTTGAATAAAAATGGCAAGAGTAGGCATCTTTGCCTTGTTTTGGTCTCAGAGGAAAAGCTTTCAGCTTTTTATTATTGAGTGATAGTTATTTTAATGTTCTTTTCCTTTAACCTTTATACTATAGTTAAGTGTTTAATACAGCATCCTGTTGTAGAATTGGAGTTTCCTATATTTGATTATAAATTTTTCATCTTTACCATTGTAAAGATGTAAACATTTTTCATCTTTACCATTTGTGCCTTTGTATGTTTTCATGTTGCTGATGAGCACCTTTTTGTTTCAACATTTCTTTCAAGGCAGGTGATTAAACTCCCTCTGCTTTTGTTTATTTGAGAAAGCCTTTATTTCTTCTTCATATCTGAAGGATTACTGGATAAAGTATTCTTGGCTGACAATTTTTATGTTTTATCACTTTGAATATGACATTCCACTGTCTCGTGGTCTATAGAGTTTCTGCTGAGCAATCCACTGGTAGTCCTATGAGGTTTTTTGGCTTTTTGTTTGTTTGTTTTTCTTTTTGTAGGGTTTTTTTTTTTTTTCTGGCTTCCCTTAAGATCCTTGTTTTTTCCCGGAAGATTTTATTTATTTATTAGAGAGAGAGGGTGAGTGTGCATGAGCGGGGGGAGGGGCAAAAGGAGAGGGAGAAGCAGACTCCCCTCTGAGCGGGGAGCCCACAACCCTGGGATCATGACCTGAGCCAAAGACAGATGCTTAACTGACTGAGCCACCCAGGCACCCCGTTAAGATTCTTTTTGATTAATTTCTGAGTTTCATTCTAACACGTCTTAGAGAAGATCTTCTCACAAGGAGATAATAGGGTGTCCTATTAGTTTCATGGACTTGTTTGTTCAAGTCCTTCCCCAGGTTTGGGAGTTTCTCAGCTGTGATTTCTTTAAAGATTTTTATTTATTTTTTTGAGAGAGAATGAGAGCAAGAGAGAGCACAAGCAGGGGGTAGGGGGTAGGGTCAGAGGGAGAGGGAGAAGCAGGCTCCCTGCTGAGGAGGCTCCCTGCTTTTGCTGAGCAGGGAGCCTGATGCAGGACTCGATCCCAGGACCCTGGGATCATGACCCGAGCCAAAGGAAGATGCGTTGCCGAATGAGCCACCCAGGCGCCCTCAGCTATGATTTCTTTTCTTTCTTTCTTTTTTTTTTTTTTTTTAAGATTTTTATGTATTTGACAGAGAGACAACCAGTGAGAGAGGGAGCAGAGCAGGGAGCCCCATGCGGGGCTCGATCCCAGGATGCTGGGATCACGCCCTGGGCCAAAGGCTTAACGACTGAGCCACCCAGGCGCCCCGAAGCTATGATTTATTTAAATAAACTCTCTGCTCCCTTCCCCTTCTCTTCTTCTGGAACCCCAGTTCTTCAAGTATTTGTCTTTCTGATGGAATCTCATAGCTTTTGTTGGCTTTCTTCACTCTTTTTAAATCTTAGTTCCTGCTCCTCTTCTAACTGTATTATTTCTGTATTCGTGTTCTCCAAGTCACATTTTTTTCCTCCATGTGGTCTGCTCTGCTGCAGATGCTCTCTGTTGCATTCTTCATCTCATTCACTGAATTCTTCAGCTCCAGAATTTGGTTCTTTTTTATAATTTTAGTCTCTTATAAAGAATTCCTTTTTATTAATTTATTCCTGATTTCAGGGAATTGTTTTGGGTTGTCTTGTAACTTGTTGAATTTCTTCATAAAAACAATTTGAATTCTTTATCAGTTAGATTGCAGTATGTCATGCCTTTGAGTTTGGTTGCTGGAGAATTATTATTTTCTTTTTGTGATGACATTTTTCCTTGATTTTTTTAATACTGTTTGTAGCTATAGACTTCTGCTGTCACATTTGAAATATCTGATACCTCCTTAATTTTTATGACTTCTTTGGCTTTTTACAATTCACCAGGCTGGCTATTAGAAACCTTTCTTCTGTATTCCAGAAGGTGTACAGTAGCTCAAATTTGTCGTTTCTCCCCTGCCCACCAACTGTGGCCTGTTTTCTGAGCATGCTCCCTGCTTACTGGATCTTGCTGTTTTGGAAGTAGTTGAGAGGACACAAAGGAGCTGGTAGCAGAGTTGGAGGAGTTGTGGGTTTAGCACTTGTGCTTTGAGGGTGCCCTTGGGCTGAGGGAAGATGAGTGGGGTACTACCAGTCTTGTGGGTGGACTTCCTATTGAAGTGCTGAAGCAGACGGCAGAAAGCACGTTCCTTTCATGCCCTTTGATATTCTAGTATGCTTCCTTCCCTTTCTCTTTCCTTCCCCAGGTCATGGGGGTCCTTTCTCAGAAATCTGGGTGCTGCTGGAGATAGAGGTTTCTTTAGCCACAACCCACATAACTGGGCTAGCTGGGTAGTCACTCATTGCTTTTTGCTTTCTACCTCTTCCTTTGGGGAGGTTGTTACTGCCACTGCCAAACAACTTAGCTGTGCAGTGTCGCCCTGGGGAGGGGAACAGCTCTGGCAAGTTCTTCCCTCAGTGTCTAAACTCATCTCTGTCCTGTTCCAGTAGCATGCTGGAAGCTCCCTTCAGGCAGACTAGACTTCTGCATATTCTCCCTTGCCTGTGGGTATCTGCCAAGGTTTGTGGCTCTCTGGGCTTCTTTTCCATTCGTGGTGAGTGGGGGTGAGGCAGGTTCACTGACTCCCTTAGATCTACATCCCTTACTGAGGTCTTATTTTTAGATACACAGATGGGCAAGAATCCTCCTGGATCCCTTGGTGTAAGGTGCTGAGGCACTTTTTTATTCAGTTATGGTTGTCTAATTACTTGTTTAAAAAGGGGAGGAAAAAAGGAATGACTTATGTTGCCATGATGCTTGATGGTACCCTTAAAGTTCCCCCAAATTCCCCAAATTCTTACTTACTGTTGAATTTCAGTTTTTTCCCTTTATGGGTAGTGCCTCTTAAATCTTTCCTATCTTGAAGTCATAAACATATCCTCCTGTATGTTATAAACATATCCTCCTATATGCTATTCCTGCACTGTTTATTAAAAAATTTAATCTTTCCTAACTTTTATATTATATGTAGTTTTATAAGATATGTTTATACAGTGCTCACAATGGTAAACACAAACTTAGGAGTCAGAGCTCCATGCTGCTTACTTTTCCTGGACCTCCCAGTGGGTGTCTGCTTAGAGGCTTCAAGTTATTGCTCATGAACAGCTTGAGAGAATTAAGCTTGATGGGATTGAATCCTGGTTTTGCTTCATTAGTTGACAACTTTGGCATGCTATTTAACCTTAGCCTTGGTTTCCTCACCTTTAAAATGGGGATATTAGTGTCTTCTATGGATGGTGGTTATAAGGTTTGGAAGTGAGGTAACACAGAGCTTACTTTGCACCTGGGAGGTAGAGGCAGTTTTTCATTTCTCACATGAGAACAGAGCACTCCTTTCATCCCCAGAACCTGTCTCCTCTCCACCTAATTGCCCAGCCCAAAACACACCACCAGGGATTTCTAAACTAATCCTCCTGATGTTGATACATTCTGAATCGATTAAGTAGGTTGAACCATATGAAATTGCTGCTACTTGGCTCTTGGGACCTATCAGACCTATCAGTGATTTAACACAGTGCAGTTAAAACATTACATCTCACTGGGTGCCACACAAGCCTTCTCAGATACCTGCCAACCTCCTGAATGGACTCCGCTTTTATTTTTCTTCTCTAGGTGTTCTCCGTGTAGCTAGCATCCAGCAACACATGCTTGAAAACTTTCAAAATCAGGAGTGTTCATAATATGACCCATTGGCATATAGGAAGAAAATATTAGAACTTCAATATAGTTTTTAACATTCACCTTAATTTGTTATGTGTGTGTGTATGCTTATTTTATAATAATGTACTGCTGATACAGTATATGATTGGTGTGGTGTTCATAATCTAAAAAGTTTAGACCACAGCAGTTAGGTCTAAATTTTAATGAAATACCCAGTTATTTTGTTAAGCAAAATTCTATTTGTATTCTTGGATGCCTCTATAATATCTACCCCACACCTAAGCCTCTAACTAGAGTCCTTGTGATTATTTCCAAAATACCTTTGGGTTCATCTGTTAGGTTAGTTGAACACCTGTCTCTTCCTCCAGATTGTAAACTCTCAGAAAATAGGTATTGTCCTTGTCTTTCTTGTCACACAGATTTAAGTGCCTATTAAATATTTGAATTTATATAATAAACTCCTACAAATTGGTAAAGTAAAATATTAATTCCTTACTTAATGGGTAAAGGACAGTAGTTCACAAAGGGATATGAACTAAGGAAATGTTTGACCATAATATTAAGTAAATTTAAAACTTTCAATTAAATCTGAAAATTAACTCTTGACAATTATATTCTAACAGGCAATCCATCTCGAAGATCCAAGCCTGTGCCTTCTCGTGATTTAGACAGTTCGGATAAGGGACAAGTAAATCTCTATATTTTTATTTAAGCATAGATTACTCGGGTTTAAAATTGCTTAGTTAACTGATTTAAGTTTCTAAACCATTTATAAAGAAGGTTTTTTAAAAAAGATTTTATTCATTTATTTGAGAGAGAGCACTTGCGTGTGTGTGGAGAGGGGAAGAGGGAGAGGGAGAGATTGAATCTCAAGCCGACTCTGCACTGAGTGGGGAACCTGATGTGGGGCTTGATCTCATAACCCTGAGATCATGACCTGAGCTGAAACCAAGAGTTGGATGCTTAACTGACTGACCCACCCAGGTGCCCCTATAAAGGAGGTTTTTTACTTAACATTGTGGATGTTTTTTATATAACACCAAATGCTAGTCATCAAATCCTATCATAGTGGAATCTGGCATTTGGAAATAAATTTAAGTTTTAGCTGCTTGAAATGTGATTACATGTCCTTTAGGAGAGATGAAAAGAGAGCATCTTGTCCTTACAGACAGCCTCACCCAGGAAGCCCCCTGAACCAGTGGACTTCCCAGATCCTGAGTGTAAAAAGGACGACAAAAAAGAGGAAAAAGAAGAAATTCAGGGAGAAATCAGTCATCCTGATGGAAAGGTTAAAAAAATTTTTTTAAAATAATACTATAAGAAATAAATGTAGGTTAAAATAGAGTTGGAACACTTAGATTCTAAGTTAACATCTTTTAAGACTGTTGAGGTGCTTAAGAACCATAGTTCCTTGGAGTGTGACCTTAGCTTGAACCTTTGGACTCCTCTAAAAATGATTGACACACACATGCATTTAGTTGCCATTTCTAGTTTAGAGGTACAGCAAAAGAAGGAATACACTTCCTTTGTTTAAACTTTGTTCTTCCTCTAAACATAGCTAAAAAGGCTTTGTCATCCTTGGTACTTTTTAAAAGCCTCCATTCAAAGCTTTACCCTTCCTGCAGCCTTTCTGTCCATCTCCAGCTACACAGTTTTATTTTTTGTGCTTAGGAAAGGTTTTGAGCAGGATATTGCCTGGCTAGGTGTTCCAGCTAGAAGAAAGAATGAAAAGGGAAGCGACATAAACAGGGTTTGTTAGCAGGGAGGGGATGAGGTAATTTTTCTTCAGGTTTATAGAAAATTTACTTTTCCAAATACCCTAATTTGATCTATTTTAATTGAAATTACAAGGCCAAAGTTCACTGCTAGTCTTGAGGGAGGGAAGGACAAAAGAACAGCAGTCAAAGGAAGTAGTTACAGACTTTTCCTGTACAAACTCTGCTTTCGTGTAACAAATTATTGGTGGGAAAAGGTTTTCTTTTTTAGAAGAGTTCCACTGATAAATGGAAGAGGAATGAGAAAATTTGAGAATCATCACTGTGCAGTTTCTAATGAAATAAGGGATCTAATCTAGGCAGCAATCATGAATAAGCACTCAACTCCTAGATGAGAGGTTGATGGGGCTTCATGGCAGATCTAACTGATGTGACCCAGTCGGTCTTAAGGTCATGAGGACAGTCACATACTGCACCTCTGAACATATAGCCTTAAGAAGCTCTCAGCAGTTTGTACAAAGTATTCTCGTCAGAGAATTCAACCAGACTTTATTCATGCCTCTACATGTAACTACTAGTTTTTTCCTAGGAAGTATAGGGCATGCAAGAACATGTTAAATGACACCATGATTGGAAAGCAGTCAACCAAATCCAGAATGTGGGAAATTTTACATGTTCAGTGACCCAGTTCTTTCAACAAGTAATCGCCATTAAAAGGGGGTCAGGGAGGGGAATATTAAAGGTTAAGATTTAAAAGACGTGTCATCAAGTGGTGTGTGTGGACCTTGTTTTAATCCTGATTCAAGTAAACTGTAAAAGTCTATTTTGTGAATTCAGGGAAAACAGCATGGATGGTTACAGTATGATGAACTAATTATAGTTCGTTAGGGGCAGTAATGATTTGGTTATGTTAAAACCTATCCTTAAATCAACTGAAGTGTTTTACATGTGAAGTGATACCTGCAGTTTGCTTTAAAAAAAAAATCAGCAAAAAGGAAACTGAAGATGACACAAACACATGAAAAGATACTACATGCTCATGTATCAGAAGAATTAATATTGTTATAATGTCCATACTATCCAAAGCTATCTACATATTCAGTGCAATCCCTATCAAAATGCCAACAGCATTTTTCACAAAACTAGGATAATACTAAAATTTGTATGGAATCACAAAAGACCCTGAATACCGAAAGCAATTAAGAAAAGAAATAATCGTAGACTTCGAGTTATATTACAAAGCTGTAGTAATGGAACAGTATAGTACTGACACAAAAATAGACACATAGATCAATGGGACAGATAGAGGGCCCCCCCCTTTTTTTTTAAAAGAAAGGGTGGGTTTTTGGTTTTGTTTTATTTTAAAGATTTTACTTATTTGACAGAGAGAGAAGAGTACAAGCAGGGGGAGCAGCAGAGGGAGAGGGAGAAGCAGGCTCCCCACCAAACAGGGAGCCCGATGTGAGGCTTGATCCCAGGATGCTAGGATCATGACCTGAGCCAAAGGCAGACGCTTAACCAACTGAGCCATCCAGGTGCCCCTAAACCCTTGCTTTTATGGTCAATTAATCTGTGACAAAGGAGGCAAAAATATACAATGGGAAAAAGACAGTCTTTTCAATAAATGGTATTAGGAAAACTGGACAGCTACATGCAAAAGAATGAAACTGGACCACTTTCTTATACTATACACAAAAACAAACTCAAAAGGGATTAAAGAACTAAATGTGAGACCTGAAACTATAAAACTACTACAAGAGAGCACAGGCAGTAACCTCTTTGACATCAGCTATAGCAACATTTTCAAGATAGGTCTCCTCAGACAAGAAACAAAACTATTGGGACTACACCAAAATAAAAAGCTTTTGTGTAAAGGAAAGGAAACCATCAATAAAACAAAAAGGCAACTTACTGAATGGGAGAAGATATTTGCAAATAACATATCCGATAAGTGTAAGTTAGTATCCAAAATATATGAAGAACTTACACGACTCAACACCCAAAAAACAATCCAATTAAGAAATGGGCAGAGGACCTGAACAGATATTTTTCCAAATAAGACTTACAGATGACCAACAGACAAATGAAAAGATGCTCAGCATCACTAATCAGGAAAATGCAAATCAAAGCCACAATGAGCTATCACGTCACACCTGTCAGAATGGCGAAAATCAAAAAGACAAGAAATAACAAGTGTTAGTGAGAATGTGGGGGAAAAGGAACCCCTGTACACTGTTGATGGGAATGCAAACTGGTGTAGCCACTGTGGAAGATGGTATGGAGATTCCTCAAAAAGTTAAAATAGAAATACCATGATTCAATAATTCCACTACTGGTATTTACCCAAAGGAAACAAAAACACTAATTCAAAAAGATATATGCGCCCTTATGCTTATTGCAACATTATTTACAATAGTCAAGATATGGAAGCAACCCAAGTGTACATTGAGACAAATGGATAAGGAAGATGTGGTGTATACACACACACAGACACGCACAGACACTAGAATATTACACAGCCATGAAAAAGGATGAGATCTTGCCATTTGCTACAACGTGAATGTACCTAGATGGTATTATGCTAAGGGAAATGTCAGACTAAGTACCATATAATTTCACTCACATGGAATCTAAAAAATCAGATGAATAAACCAAAAGCAGAATCAGACCTATAAATACAGAGAACAAACTGATGGTTGCCAGCAGGGGGAGGATAGGGGTATGGACAAAATGGGTCAAGGGGAATGGGAGATATAGGTTTCTAGTTATGAAATGAATAAGTCATGGGGATGAAAGGTACATCATAGGGATGATACTTTGGTGACAGATGGGAAAGCTACACTTGAGGTGAGCACAGCATTACATATAAACTTGTAAAATCACTATGTTGTACACCTGAAACTAATATTGTGCGTCAGCTATACTTAATAAAAAAAGAAAACCCAGCAAAAAATGAGTTTGTTTTGGGGAATAGGTGATATAAGAATGGTGATGTGTTAATACTTGGAGACAATGTTTTTAAGACAATGTTTTTGCCTTTTGTTATGAAAGATTTTAAAGTAGGCAGTTTGGAAGAGAATTAGGGATATTTTTGTCATGTGGTGTCAGGAGGAAATCTCTCCTATTGATAATCTTGTTTCTCTTTTTTTGTAGATAGAAAAGGTTTATAAGAATGGGTGCCATGTTATATTGTTTCCAAATGGAACTCGAAAAGAAGTGAGTGCAGATGGGAAGACCGTCACCGTCAATTTCTTTAATGGTGATGTGAAGCAGGTCATGCCAGATGAGAGAGTGGTAGGTCTCCCTAGGAGTGTTTTCCTCTTTGGCTTAGCCGTCTCTAAAGCAACACATACTGACTTTGTGTCTTTACAGATCTACTACTACGCGTCTGCCCAGACTACTCACACTACGTACCCAGAAGGACTAGAAATCTTACATTTCTCAAGTGGGCAAATAGGTGAAAACTTGCTCTGCCCTCTCCTAATTACTTTCCTTTCTTTAAAAATAAAATACTTACAGTAACCTTTTTTAAACAGAAAAACATTTCCCAGATGGGAGAAAAGAAATCACATTTCCTGACCAGACTATCAAAAACCTATTTCCTGATGGACAAGAAGAAAGCATTTTTCCAGATGGTACAATTGTAAGGGTACAAAGGTATGATATCTATTAAATTTGCTTCTAGATCTGCCAGTTTTCAATTTCTATTTCCAAGTGAATTTTTAAAAATCTTGAAACATTTATCTAAGTCATTCAGAATTTCAGTAAGTTTAGCAGTGAGTACAGATACTCTGAGAGCAGGTGAAAAGAGTTCAGCATTTTGGAGTTTAGAATTAGAGACATATAGGTTCTAATATATAGTCTGTAGCCTAAAAACTTAAAAGGGAGTCTGTACAGCACTTCACAAAAGGGTAATGGCAAGTATTTGTATAGAAATAGATTTGTTGGGGCACCTGGGTGGCTCCGTCGGTTAAGCATCTGCCTTCGGCACAGGTCATGATCCCAGAGTCCTGGGATGGAGCCCCTGTGTCCGGCTCCCTGCTCAGTGGGGAGCCTGCTGCTTCTCCCTCTCCCTCTGCCCCTCCCCACTGCTTATGCTCTCTCTCTCTTGAATAAATAAATCTTAAAAAAAAAATTGGTGAAATTTGAAAACCGTGAATAAAACAAAGAAGGAAGGCTGCCCTATTAGTTTTTAAGAACTTAACAATGATGGCAGTATTTGAATTAGACTATATCTCTTCCCTGTCTTATATTTTGATTTGCTGGATCTCCCTGTCCCTGCCTGATTGGTATTTTATTCTTCTGGCCTCCCTGACTCAGTTCTTTAAAATAGTAACTTCTTTATCCTTCTGAGTGTTAACATTTCTTGAAGTTAAAGACTTCTTAGTGACTTCTTCAATCCACAATACAGAACTTCTTGTAGTCACCAATTAAAACCATGGTGAAGGTTTGTCAAATTCCACCATCCTACTTAGTTTGCACCCTCCTTTCCTAGAGTGTGCATGCATGTAACTAACTTGAGTTCTGTGATAGAAAGTTAGCAATAAATTATAATAACTAAAAACACTAATTCAAATAATGTAGGAACTTCTATGGTCATGATAGTGTTTTTCCCTTAACATGGTTAGAAGTTTTCTTTGGTGCTCAACTAAATAAATACTGATCTCTCCTAAATCTTGAGGAAAGTCTTATGTGTACATTATACTTTGAGCTATTTCAGAAACTTTTCCATCTTCTTTTAACTCAAGTTTGATATTTTTATAATAAAAAGTAGAGAAAATAATATGAAAAACTCCATGTACCCAACTGTCCATCTTCAACAAGTATTAACTTGTGGCTAATCTTTTTTCATCTACATTCAAGCAAATTCTAGATATCAGATCATTCAGGATTATTTTGGCATTTTTTATTTATAGTGGCTGTCCTTTAACTTCACTGTGCATTAAAACTACCTGGAAGAATTTTTCAGTTGCAGATTGCTGGGCCCCATGCCAATAATTTGCATTTCTAATAATGTCTCAGGTGATGCTGTCATCCCTGATCCTGGGGCAGCACTTGATAAAACAGTGGCTCTCAAAATGGCTTTTAAGGTCTAACATGTATATGTGGCACAAAGCCATTACAGTCACATAAAATTTGAGAAATAACCAAAATAGGAAAAAAACACTGTGTTGAAAAATGGTGATTCACAATCTATAGCCTAGCTTTGTGTTTCTAACAGCACATTATAGATAGATTTATGGGTTCAGTTTGAATGTCCTGCACGCACATCAAACAGTCCACTTGGGATTAACAGCTTCTTTGTTTCACTGCTTCAGAATAGGTCTTAAGTCTGATTTATGGTCCTTCCCAGGGATATAAATGCTCTTCTCCAACCTGATAAAGAGCAGGCACTCAGACTGCTTATAATTTATTGAAAAGAATAAAGGTCAAAACTGAAAGCCATATTTTTTTTTAAAGATTTTAATTAGAGAGAGAGAGCACGTGCACAAGAATGCAGGGGGAGTGGCAGGCAGAGGAAGAGGCAGGCTCCCTACTGAGCAGGGAGCCCGACAAAGGGCTCGATCCCAGGACCCTGGGGATCATGACCTGAGCAGAAAGCAGACACTTAACTGACTGAGCCACCCCTGGAAACCATATTTTAATTCAATGCCCAATTTTCTTAGAGGCAGAATACATGTAAAGTTAAAAAACAAACCTAAGCATTTTGTAGTGAAAACATAAATTTATTAAAAACTTTTCATGGGCACATTTAAGTGGAACTATCAGCCTGAAGCAGAAACAGGGTGGAAAGAATTTGCAAAGAAGGTATTGTGCAGGGAGAGGACCAATGGAAGTTCTAGGAGAGGAGAGAACTGCCAGAATCAAAAGGCCACTTTTAGATCATTTTCCTGTTATATATTTAATATTTTAAAGAAATTAAATTTTATTTTAAATTTACAGAGATGGCAACAAAATCATAGAGTTTAATAATGGCCAAAGAGAACTACACACTGCCCAGTTCAAGAGACGGGAATATCCAGATGGCACTGTTAAAACTGTATATACAAATGGTCATCAAGAAACAAAATATACATCTGGTCGAATAAGGGTTAAAGACAAGGATGGTAATGTTCTAATGGATACAAAATTGTAATGATCCTGGTGCATGACTAATCATGAAATAACACTAACTTGATTTTGTTAAAAAATGTACATTTCTTATGGTTTCTGTGGTTTAATTTATATATACTGTGTGTGTATATATATAAATGGAAAAGATTATGGATTATAAAATAAAACACCATAGCTTTTTATATTCTTTGAAATGTATAAGAACAGCTTTCATTTTTAATTCACCTTTCTATAGTAATTGCATGACTAAGGAAAGCATTATTTGTTATAAACTGTATAGACTGCAAAAATAACGAGGCGCTTTTGTTGAAGATGGTTATAAAAACCAAGAAGTATAAGAAATACAATAGCACAGATTTTCCACAGCCATAAAGCAAGGACTTGCACAGAAAGTTTACTCAAGGAGTAAGAGAATGTGTCCAGTCAGAATATACTATGTTCAATTAGTACTAAGATTAAAGCATTTTATCTACTAAAGAGGTCCTTTAATTGTAATAGAATGGGAAGTTAAAAAACAGTGAATGAATACAGATAAGTCAAACACCAAAATAAGTAGAAGAATTCATTCTGTGAGTAGATAATCATAGTGAGGAGAAAACATTTACTGTGATGGTATATAACTAGTTAAAATGGGAGACGTGAGAATGGAGGGAGTGGGAAAAATAACTAGAGCTGGTGTTAACTGATCACAGGTACCTTGATGTTATAACCTATATAAAACTGTAGGTTGACAGGAGCAAGATGTCCTTGAAGGAAGCGCAAGTCACCTATATTTCAATTTATATAATAATTACAGGTTGGTATAGTCACTTAAGTGCAATATACAGTAATATTAGCAATGACTCCCATTTTTAAAAACAGCTAAATGTATCAATTCCAGGTAATTTAAGAACTGAATATGAAAAAAGTTGTAAACTTCTCAAATAAGGAATTATATATATTACTTCAGGATAGAGAAGGATTTTTAAATGAGACACAGTACAAACTTAAAAGGTTGATGAATGAAAAGTGTGTCCAAAGATACCACAAAAAAGGAGAAAAGATAAGCCACAGACTAGAAGATATATATACTTGACAAAGGATTAATATCCAGAAAATATAAAGAATTCCTACAAATCAATAAGATAATTACAACTCAGTAGAAAAATGGACAAAGGATATGAACAAACAAGTGACTAGTAAACCAGTGAATACATATTGAAATAACGAGATACCTTTTTACACTGGTATCAATACTAGCAAATAACAGTCTGGCCACGCCACACATTGCCAAGGAACTCAGACTACTGATGGTAGTAAATTAAAAGTAAATCCGCTTTTTGGAAAGCAATTACCTCATGACCTAGTAAGTTCCACTACTAAGTATGTATACTGGAAAACCCATAACGTGCACAAGGGATCCTACAGAAGAATATTTGTAATTGAGAAAAAAACTGGTAATGACCTAAATATCAACAGATTTATGTGCAGAGATGGACAGGAGAGTGAAAGTGAATAAAATAGAGCTCTGGATACCAGCAAGGATAAACAGCACAAATAGTGAGAAAAGTAAAGGTGCAATAGCACACTCATTAAAAAATATACACAGCAGTAGTATATCTTGCTTTATGGATGCATTCATACGCAGTAAAATAAAAATAAACACCAAATTCACAACAGTGTTCACCTCTGCAGGGAGGAGGAACAAGGAAGGGCACTACAGGAGTCTTCAACTGTACTAAGAGGTCTGTCTTCTGAAACTTAATATACATTCATAATAAAATGAACTTGTAGTTCATTTTTTCATGTGCCTAAAATACTTGATTTTGAAATCACTGTAAAAGAAAACCAGAAAATATTTGAAAGCAAGTATTTATTAACTTTTTCAAACAATTCCTGAGAGTTTAACATGTAAGGGGAAAAAAAAAAAAGCCCAGCACTATTGCAGAACAAGTCAAGAAAAATAAGCCTGAAATGGCTTACACATAACAGAAAACTTTCTTCTGGGCTGCTGCTATATAGATGCTGTGCACTGTACACCTGAAAAACAAAATGCATGTTACTTAAAACCTCTGCTTAATTAAATGTTCAAACTAGTGACTGAATCACTTGTTACATTTACATGGATGAATAAACAGCTGGTTATCCAAGTACTTTAATAGCTTTGTTATTAAGTCATGGATTGTTCAGTAGTGTTCTGTGCATACCCTACCCTTATGTGCTTAAATTACTTATAGTGCCCACTTCCGTCTGCTCTTCGGCCCATCCCCAACAACTATCTGGTACTATGACAGTCATTCCAAGCATTCTTACAGATGCAGATCCACTGATTCTGGTATTCAATAGGTGAAAAGGGCCTACGAAGAAGTCTAGAAGAGAGATTTTTGTTGAGCTTTGTTGTCATTCTTTGAGAAATCAAGGACAGTCTGAAGGTGCTTTTATGGGCAGTTTAGCATTAATCTCCACTATAAGGGGTAACAAGAAGTAATGATACTTACATCATTCGTCTTGGTCTGCCAGCCCCATTTCTACTAATGACATATGAACTGGATACTGTTCATCTTCATATAATGTCACTATTTGTTCTGGTGCCTGAGCCTGAAAGATAGTTGTCAAGAAAATACAGTAACGTCTTTGCTGTTTTTTCCCTCCTACATCTGGCCTATATCATATAGGAAGGAAAATGCATTCTCCAAATTTATTAATAATTTATATTTTAAAAAAGGTCATTGTGATGGTTTCCTATTAAATCACATTCTTTCCATTCTTATACTTTATTTAGATTGTAACTCCAACCCAGAGTTTTCCTAGATTAAGCCAGTGGGCTCTAACACTGCCATCCCTGTTAAAATTCATTTATATTCTACCTATAAACTGCATAATCTGACCAAATTTTGCATGTTATTCATAGAGATGAATAAATATACATCTATAAGAATACTTACTAGCCCTGTCTGTATTTTCACTGGCTTCTTGAGAGAAACTGTACATAAGCTATTTACACTACTCTGCACGCACAAAAGCATGATATGTACAGAGATTTTCAAAAAGCACTTTCTAGTAATAGCACTGTTCATTCAGAACTCATTCTTGTCAGAGCCAGTACATCAGGAATCCCCAAATCCTGGGTCCCAAAATCAAGGTAGGTTGGGCTGAAACAACAGTGTTGAGGACTAGGATGAATCAGTGTATTTCCAAAGGAGTTGCTATCCTACTTCAGCTGACTGCCATTTTGGAAAGGAGACCTAGAATCCCTGGAATGTATAATATTTCATCAGAAGTCAGAAATATAGACTTTTTTTTGGTTAAATTTTTCCAATTTTAAAACAGGCTCAGGCCAGATTCTGCCTATGGGCTATCCATTTGTGACATGCTAAACTGCTGAAGAAAGCATATTTAAATTAAACATCTGGACTTCCTTATTTGAACATTTTTTAAAAATAAATATGTTGTATGTGTGATATAGGTGTGTGTGTGCTGTTGATTGTGTGGTGTGTCTGTGTGGTATGTTTGGTGTGTGTGTTGTATGTGTAGTGTGTATGTGGTATGTGGGTATGTGTGTGCAGTATGTGCTGTATTTTTTTTTTTAATGATTTATCTATTAGGGCGAAACTGTGTGTGAGAGAGTGGAGTGAGGGAGAGAAGGAGAGAGAATCTTAAGTATTGACTCCCTGCTGAGTGCAGAGCCCCACACAGGGCTCGATCCCACGGCCTATGCCAAAATCACAAGTTGGGCACTTAACCAACTGAGCCACCCAGGCGCTCTCTCTGTGTGTATTATATATGTGTTATGCATGTTGTCTTTTTCTGTGTTATGTGTGGTGTTGAGCGGTGTATGTGTGATGTGTGTGTTTTGGTTTCGTATGTTTGTTAGGTATATGTGTGGTGTTGGTATGTGTGTGGTGTATTTGTGGTGTGTAAATGGTATTTCTGTAGTGTGTGGTATATTTTGGCGTGGTTTTTGTGTGGTGTTACGTGTGGTTTGTGTTATGTGCAGTTTGTATGTGCTGTATGGAGTGTGTTTTGTGTACTGTATGTATGGAGTACCTATGGTATATGAGCAGTGTGAGTGGTTTTGACTGGTGCATGGTGTATTTGTGTATATATTATGTGTTTAGTGTGTATACATTATATGTGTGAGATATATGTGTATGGTGTGTCAAACATGTATGTGTATATATGTGGCATATACTTGTGTGTGTAGTATAAGTTGTATGTAGTGTATGAATGGCATGCATGATATTTAAGTGTTGTATGTGTGATGTGTTTGTGTGGTGTATGTATGGTATGTGTGATGTAAATGGTGTACTGGTTTCACATGTGCACAGTATGTGGTATGTTTTTGTTCCATATGTGTTTTGTGTGTTGTATGTTTGTGTGTGTGCTATCTGCCTTAGTGTGTAGTGTATGCTCGTGTCTGTTGTGAGCAGTGTGCATGTTCCAGTGTTGTGTGTTTGTGTGGTTGGTGTTAGTTATGTGTGGTGCCTATATGGTCTATATGTGGTGTGTGAATGAAATTTCTGTAGTGTGCATTGTCTATTTTTATATGTGTGTGGTGTTTCTGTGGTGTATGTGTGGTATGTGTGTGCTGTATGTTTAGTGTGTGTTGTATATTTGGAGTGTGTGTGCTGTGTGTGTNTATATGTGTGTGGTGTTTCTGTGGTGTATGTGTGGTATGTGTGTGCTGTATGTGCACCCTGAGTGTGGTTTTTATGTGGTGTGTGGTGTGTCTGAGGTATATGTGTGGTGTGTTTAAAACGTGTGCAGTATGTGTGTGTGCATGGTATGTGTGTACTGTGTGTCAGGTTATGTGTGGTGTATATGTGTGTGGTATCTGTTTTCTGTGGTATGTTAATATGTAGGGTGTATGAATACTGGGTGATGTGATATGTGATGAGTATGTGTTGTGTGTGCCATCTGTAGTAGAAATGTGATGTAGGTGTGTGTATGAGGTCTGAACGTTTTTTATGTGTGTATATGTTTGGTGTGTACTGAATGGTGAGTGTATGGTGTTTGGATGTTTTGGTTGCAATATATTTTGTATGTTCTATATAGTGTGTGTTGTATGTTTCTCTATTATGTGCAGGGTGTGAGTCCTGTATGTGCTATTTTTCAGTGGTGTGTATTTTTGAGTTGTTCATGTGGTGCTGGTTATGTGTGGTGTCTGGTGAATATGTGGTATGCGAACGGTATTTCTGTAGTTGTGTGGGGTATGTATGGTGTGCGTGCTATATGTGGTGTTTGTGTGTCTTTTATATTTCATTTGTGTAATTCTTGTTTTGTGTGTTTAGAGTGTGCAATGTGTGTATTGTGTGTGGTGTATGTGTGCTCTGAGTGTAGTTTTTATGACACGTGATGTGTCTGTGGTGTATGTGTAGTGTGTGTGTGTGTTGTGTGTGGTTTTTTGTGTGGTATATGATATGTGTTGTGTGGTGAGTATGTGGTGTATGGGTGTCTGTGTGCCATATATTTTGCGTGTTATTTTCTATTAAGTGTAGTGTGTGTTGTGTATTTTTTGTGTGTGGGATGTGAGTGCTGTATGTGTTTATTTGAACCTTTCGATACAGGTTCTACTGCATTAAACAATTTAAAATTATTACAATTCAATCCTTTCCATGGCTTTGACCAGAATTCCCATACTGGTCTTTCCTACTTTTAGGATGCAGTTCAGTGTCACTTCCCAGACCTACCTATTCACTTACCATTTGACTGCCTGCTAAGGAGAAGCTCAAATACTGTGTACTATCCTGATCTCTCCAGATGGAAATAGTCCTTCTTGTACCTATATTTCTTTTATAGGACGTATTTCATTCTACCTCATATTTATTATTGGTTTTCAAATGTTTCATTTCCCTCACAGATTTATGAGTTCTTTGATTACAGGATGCTCATCTTGATCATTTTCATATTATTCATTACATCAGTGATATTTTATACCATTGTAGTGCTAATTAAAGTTTGCTAAATTTAAACTAAAGCATAATTTTAACAAGCCTTAAAGTTAATTTTGTAGTATTTACATAGATTTATATACTTTATATACTTTTTTGTAGTATTTATATAGATTTATATACTTTAAAACTTTTTTTTTTTTTTGGCATCTAGAGTTACATAGATAGAAAGCACTTTAGAAAGTATTAGAATAGGGACCCTAAAAATAGCTTCAATAAGATTTTGGCTAATGAGATAGATAGTTACCATGGAAGAAGCATAAAGTTGTTTTCCTTGAAGACAGTCTATCATAGCCCACAATGCTTCCATGCTCCATTTGGGACAGTATGGTATTCTGGTCTTTCCTGGATCTCTTAAGGGAGGTTTAAACCCTGCCAAGAGAACCTTTATGGCTCGGGCTGGATACTGCATAAGATGAAGAGGAATTTGACGCAGTCTGTCACAAAAGAAATTCTTAAAATGTTCAGAATGTCACAATTAAGATTCTCTAAAAGCTAAAGCTTTAAAACAAAGGGGAAAAATTTATGACATTGGATTTGGCAATGAATTAGCTATGATACCAAAAGCACAAACAGAAGAAAAAAATAAACTGGAATACATCAAGATTAAAACTCTGCAAAGGACACAACCAACAGTGAAAAAGCAACCTACAGAATGAGAGAAAGTATACACTAAAAAGTAGACATTTCTCCAAGACAAATGGCCAACAACCACATGAAAAGGTGCTCAATATCATTCATCATCAGGGAGATGAAAATCAAAGCCACAGTGAGATACATCCTCACACCCATTAAGGTGGCTACTATCAAAACACTAGAAAATACCAAGTATTGGTGAGGATGTGGAGAGAGACTGGAACTCTTGGACACTTAGTGTACAATGGTACAGCTGCTATGGAAAACAGTTTGCTGGTTTCTCCAAATACTAAAAATAGAATGAGTATGTGATCCAACAATTTTACTTCTCAGTATACACCCCCAAAGAATTGAAAGCAGGGTCTCGAAGAGATATGTACACTCATGTTCATACCNTTAGTGTGTGTTGTATATTTGGAGTGTGTGTGCTGTGTGTGTTGTGTGTGCTGTATGTGCACCCTGAGTGTGGTTTTTATGTGGTGTGTGGTGTGTCTGAGGTATATGTGTGGTGTGTTTAAAACGTGTGCAGTATGTGTGTGTGCATGGTATGTGTGTACTGTGTGTCAGGTTATGTGTGGTGTATATGTGTGTGGTATCTGTTTTCTGTGGTATGTTAATATGTAGGGTGTATGAATACTGGGTGATGTGATATGTGATGAGTATGTGTTGTGTGTGCCATCTGTAGTAGAAATGTGATGTAGGTGTGTGTATGAGGTCTGAACGTTTTTTATGTGTGTATATGTTTGGTGTGTACTGAATGGTGAGTGTATGGTGTTTGGATGTTTTGGTTGCAATATATTTTGTATGTTCTATATAGTGTGTGTTGTATGTTTCTCTATTATGTGCAGGGTGTGAGTCCTGTATGTGCTATTTTTCAGTGGTGTGTATTTTTGAGTTGTTCATGTGGTGCTGGTTATGTGTGGTGTCTGGTGAATATGTGGTATGCGAACGGTATTTCTGTAGTTGTGTGGGGTATGTATGGTGTGCGTGCTATATGTGGTGTTTGTGTGTCTTTTATATTTCATTTGTGTAATTCTTGTTTTGTGTGTTTAGAGTGTGCAATGTGTGTATTGTGTGTGGTGTATGTGTGCTCTGAGTGTAGTTTTTATGACACGTGATGTGTCTGTGGTGTATGTGTAGTGTGTGTGTGTGTTGTGTGTGGTTTTTTGTGTGGTATATGATATGTGTTGTGTGGTGAGTATGTGGTGTATGGGTGTCTGTGTGCCATATATTTTGCGTGTTATTTTCTATTAAGTGTAGTGTGTGTTGTGTATTTTTTGTGTGTGGGATGTGAGTGCTGTATGTGTTTATTTGAACCTTTCGATACAGGTTCTACTGCATTAAACAATTTAAAATTATTACAATTCAATCCTTTCCATGGCTTTGACCAGAATTCCCATACTGGTCTTTCCTACTTTTAGGATGCAGTTCAGTGTCACTTCCCAGACCTACCTATTCACTTATCATTTGACTGCCTGCTAAGGAGAAGCTCAAATACTGTGTACTATCCTGATCTCTCCAGATGGAAATAGTCCTTCTTGTACCTATATTTCTTTTATAGGACGTATTTCATTCTACCTCATATTTATTATTGGTTTTCAAATGNTGTGTTTAAAACGTGTGCAGTATGTGTGTGTGCATGGTATGTGTGTACTGTGTGTCAGGTTATGTGTGGTGTATATGTGTGTGGTATCTGTTTTCTGTGGTATGTTAATATGTAGGGTGTATGAATACTGGGTGATGTGATATGTGATGAGTATGTGTTGTGTGTGCCATCTGTAGTAGAAATGTGATGTAGGTGTGTGTATGAGGTCTGAACGTTTTTTATGTGTGTATATGTTTGGTGTGTACTGAATGGTGAGTGTATGGTGTTTGGATGTTTTGGTTGCAATATATTTTGTATGTTCTATATAGTGTGTGTTGTATGTTTCTCTATTATGTGCAGGGTGTGAGTCCTGTATGTGCTATTTTTCAGTGGTGTGTATTTTTGAGTTGTTCATGTGGTGCTGGTTATGTGTGGTGTCTGGTGAATATGTGGTATGCGAACGGTATTTCTGTAGTTGTGTGGGGTATGTATGGTGTGCGTGCTATATGTGGTGTTTGTGTGTCTTTTATATTTCATTTGTGTAATTCTTGTTTTGTGTGTTTAGAGTGTGCAATGTGTGTATTGTGTGTGGTGTATGTGTGCTCTGAGTGTAGTTTTTATGACACGTGATGTGTCTGTGGTGTATGTGTAGTGTGTGTGTGTGTTGTGTGTGGTTTTTTGTGTGGTATATGATATGTGTTGTGTGGTGAGTATGTGGTGTATGGGTGTCTGTGTGCCATATATTTTGCGTGTTATTTTCTATTAAGTGTAGTGTGTGTTGTGTATTTTTTGTGTGTGGGATGTGAGTGCTGTATGTGTTTATTTGAACCTTTCGATACAGGTTCTACTGCATTAAACAATTCAAAATTATTACAATTCAATCCTTTCCATGGCTTTGACCAGAATTCCCATACTGGTCTTTCCTACTTTTAGGATGCAGTTCAGTGTCACTTCCCAGACCTACCTATTCACTTACCATTTGACTGCCTGCTAAGGAGAAGCTCAAATACTGTGTACTATCCTGATCTCTCCAGATGGAAATAGTCCTTCTTGTACCTATATTTCTTTTATAGGACGTATTTCATTCTACCTCATATTTATTATTGGTTTTCAAATGTTTCATTTCCCTCACAGATTTATGAGTTCTTTGATTACAGGATGCTCATCTTGATCATTTTCATATTATTCATTACATCAGTGATATTTTATACCATTGTAGTGCTAATTAAAGTTTGCTAAATTTAAACTAAAGCATAATTTTAACAAGCCTTAAAGTTAATTTTGTAGTATTTACATAGATTTATATACTTTATATACTTTTTTGTAGTATTTATATAGATTTATATACTTTAAAACTTTTTTTTTTTTTTGGCATCTAGAGTTACATAGATAGAAAGCACTTTAGAAAGTATTAGAATAGGGACCCTAAAAATAGCTTCAATAAGATTTTGGCTAATGAGATAGATAGTTACCATGGAAGAAGCATAAAGTTGTTTTCCTTGAAGACAGTCTATCATAGCCCACAATGCTTCCATGCTCCATTTGGGACAGTATGGTATTCTGGTCTTTCCTGGATCTCTTAAGGGAGGTTTAAACCCTGCCAAGAGAACCTTTATGGCTCGGGCTGGATACTGCATAAGATGAAGAGGAATTTGACGCAGTCTGTCACAAAAGAAATTCTTAAAATGTTCAGAATGTCACAATTAAGATTCTCTAAAAGCTAAAGCTTTAAAACAAAGGGGAAAAATTTATGACATTGGATTTGGCAATGAATTAGCTATGATACCAAAAGCACAAACAACAGAAGAAAAAAATAAACTGGAATACATCAAGATTAAAACTCTGCAAAGGACACAACCAACAGTGAAAAAGCAACCTACAGAATGAGAGAAAGTATACACTAAAAAGTAGACATTTCTCCAAGACAAATGGCCAACAACCACATGAAAAGGTGCTCAATATCATTCATCATCAGGGAGATGAAAATCAAAGCCACAGTGAGATACATCCTCACACCCATTAAGGTGGCTACTATCAAAACACTAGAAAATACCAAGTATTGGTGAGGATGTGGAGAGAGACTGGAACTCTTGGACACTTAGTGTACAATGGTACAGCTGCTATGGAAAACAGTTTGCTGGTTTCTCCAAATACTAAAAATAGAATGAGTATGTGATCCAACAATTTTACTTCTCAGTATACACCCCCAAAGAATTGAAAGCAGGGTCTCAAAGAGATATGTACACTCATGTTCATACCAGCATTACTCACGAAAGCTAAAAGGTGGATTCAACCCAAATATCCAAATATCCACTTATCCATAGATGAATGGATAAATAAAAGGTAGTGTATACATATGATGGAATATTATTCAGCCTTAAAAAGGAAGGAAATTCTGACACATGCTACAACATGGTGAACCCTAAGGAAACTATGCTAAATGAAATAAGCCAGTTACAAAAGGACAAATACTGTATGATTCCACTTATATGAGATACCTACAAATAGTTAAATTTATAGGGAAAGAAAGTAGAATGGTGGTTGCCAGGGGCTGGATGAGGGGGAAATGAATGGGGAATGTTGTTTAAAGGGCACAGAGTTTCAGTTGTGCAAAATGAAAAGAGTTCTGGAAGTTGGCTATATAACAATGTGAGTATAGTTAACACTACTTAATTATACATTTAAAATGGTTAATATGGTAAATTTTATGATACATGTATTTTACCACAATTAAATATTACAAACAAAAAAAGGAAAATAGCAAGTGTTGGCAAGGATGTGGAGAGACTGGAACCCTTGTGTATTGCTGGTGGGAATGTAAAATGGTAGAGACACTGCAGAAAAGTTTGGCGTTCTTCAAAGAGCTCAACAAAATTACCATATGATCCAGCAATTCCACTTCTAGGTATACATACCAAACAACTGAAAGCAGGGACTCAAACAGCTACTTGTACATTAATGTTCATAGCAGCATTATTCATAATAGCCGGAGGATGGAAACAACCCAAGTGTCCATCAACATATGAATAAATAAAACGTAGTACAGACATACAAAGGAGTGTTATTTAGCCATAGAAATAATGAAATTCTGATACAAGATACAATTGAGTGTACTGTGAAAACTTTATCCTAAGGAAAATAAACCAGACACAAAAGGACAGATACTATATGACAGTACTTACATAAGGTATCTAAAATAGGACAAATTCAGAGACAGAAAGTAAAAAATGGTTACCAGGAGGTGAGGAAAAGGGAATGGAATGTTACTGTTTAGTGGGTACAGAATTTCAGTTTGGGATTAGGAAAACATCTTGAAAATGGACAGTGGCAACAGCTACACAACATCCTGAATATACCTAATGACAATTAAATGTATGCTTAAAAATGGCTAAAATGCTAAATTCTATATTTTACCACAATAAAAAGACTTACAGATTTTAAAAATCCTAATAAATAGCTTTAAAATAGTTTTCTTTTAAAAGGAAAACCAAAACTTTCCCAATAATTATTTTAAAAACTTCTAAGAATTTTAATTCAATTAAGTTGACTGAAAAAACCAAAACCAAAACCTGTTTATTGTCAGCTTTTCAGTTGATCCGTAATCAACAAATTGTACCAGGACAGCTAGAGGATTAAATTCTTTAACAGACACAATCTTTGCTCTATACCATAAGCCATCATCATATTCTGCAAGGCAAGGCATTTCTGGAAAGACAGATAAAAAGGAAAAAATTACATGCCTTGTATTTTCTTTAAAAAACATTTTTTTTTAAATACAGAAAAGTACAAAGAAAATGTAATCACCATAAACGCATCATTCAGATTTAAACACTCAACAGTCTGTCATATGTTGGATTCTGCTTTTTTCTGTTTATAATTTATACACCTTGTTTTTCCCAATTCCTAAGAATTAAACTCTGAAGAAAGGCACTTCTCCCATTCTCATAGTTCCTAGTTCTTCTGCCCATGGCTTACACTATCCTTCCAATGCCCCCACCTGTTAGACTCCCGAAATTTCTTTTCATTTAAGCCATCATCTTCTGCAAAAGATAATAAAATGGTTTCTATTTCCTTCAATTTTGTCGTCCTCCAATCCATTCTCGATAAAAGTACCAGAATTAAATTAAAAAAATTCAATTGCCCTTGTTTAAAATTCTTCACTGGGATTATAACCATCTGGAATATCAAGTCCTTAGTACTGCAATTATAGGGTTCTTCACAATCTACTCCCAACCAACTCCCATCACATTTTCTCAAGTGTTGCCTAACTAGAATTACCTGAGCTTCTACTTTAGTTCATGGCTGTTCCCCATAATTAGAATGTTTCCCTTCCCTTTTTCTGATAAACATCTGTTTCAAAGATCAGCTCCAACATGATTTTTATAAAGCCGTGACTACTCCTAGTCATTGGTTTCTCTGTGATCCTATGGTACTGTGCATACACCATTGATATGTGCTGTTATTTTCATACTGAACTTGGTTTTCATGTCCCCTCTCAGCTAGCCCACTAGTTCTTATGTGCAGAACTGTATTTGTATTCCTAATATGGTACCTGGTACAAGAAATTGCTCAATAGAAAATCTGCTAATAAATGAATGCTAGGCTTGAGTAAAATGGTGGAAAAATTAGTATAGTGTGTACTTCCCTTCTCTTCATACACTTTGAGATTTCAGAGTAGATGGAACACACTTCAGGCTCTTGTCTTGCCCTATTTCCATCCCTCTCTTTGTTATCATATTCTTTTCTACATAATTTCTACAAAAGTGTAGTTGTGGGCAAGTGGTAATTAAATACTACATGACTCTAATGGACAAAGATTTTTATTAAAGAGTTTTAAATAATTTGTGTTTATTGAAAAGATTATCACTAGAACAATAAAGAATCTCCTCTAATAGAGCTCGTTGCACAGTAAGCAATTGACTGAATCACTGTTAACAGTCTCAACTTTTACCATTTCCAGCCTTGAAAACATGGCTGAACATTCATCTCAAAATAGAACTAAAAAAACCAAAAACCAAAAAACCCAACCAACCTAGTTGTCATGTTATTTTAACCTACAAAACTTTTTAATAAGCACTTGCCTATGAATCAGCTTGTACATATGCATACTTTAAAAAAACTTAATGAAGAATAAAAAATAAAATACCCACAGGAAAAATACAATACACACACATACAAAAACGCCCACAGAAAAATTGAACTATATATAGCCCTATGAATGATCACATTACACACAGAGTGTTTCTGTGACTTCCCTTGAGACAAGAAGACAATGAGGAAGGATTTGCTTCTTCCAGACTATAAATCTGAGTTTATAAAATGAAAAAAATCATGAATTTATTATTTCACTCATTCAACAAATGTTTATGAGCACCTAACTTGTGCAAGGTACCCTTCTAACTGCGGGTGACACAGCAGTACAGAGAGTCCCTGCTCACAGTGCTATTTTATTTTATTTTATTTTATTTTTTTATACAAAGTTTTTTTTTTTTAAAGATTTTATTTATTTATTTGACAGAGATAGAGACAGCCAGCGAGAGAGGGAACACAAGCAGGGGGAGTGGGAGAGGAAGANAAAATGAAAAAAATCATGAATTTATTATTTCACTCATTCAACAAATGTTTATGAGCACCTAACTTGTGCAAGGTACCCTTCTAACTGCGGGTGACACAGCAGTACAGAGAGTCCCTGCTCACAGTGCTATTTTAAAAAGGAATAGAAGGCATGGAGAAAAATGGGGTAGGGGAGGGTGGCAGGCAGTGCTATTTTATATGGGGAGGACAAGGAAAACCTGCAATATGGGGACAGTTGAGCAGAGATCTAAACTTCTGTACAGTTTGAGGGAAGAATATTCCAGGCAGAGGGAATAACAAGTGCTGTTTATCCACCAAACATGAGTCACAATTAAAATCTCATTGAGTAAAATCAGGTAAGACTTTAGGCCTTTGCTTTCCTTTGCTTTAGCATATCCTCTGATATGTACGAAATGCTATGAACACCTCTATATATCACATACTGATAAAAATGTATAGACACCACTCTTGATTTTCAGAAATTGTCAACACCAGTAACAAGATGCATTTTCTTCATAGAAGAATCACATATGTTAACTAAATATGGGTAGGAATGGATTAGAAGAAAAAAAAGCACTATTTGACCTATCCTGATAGGACAGGACACAATCTAAGCTCCCCTACCCTACTTCAGAATTATCAGTGTAGGTGGTTTGTAATTAAAATTACTGCCATTTAGGTCTGAATGCCAACTCTAACAATATGAGCTAATGCCAAAACCTTAAGCTTAGAAAAAACATCAATTTTCCAGTGTAGCCAGAGTTTTAGAAAATGGAAGTGACCCAAGGCAGTTACTTCCCTTCTCTTACTTCACTCATCTAGAAAATGAGAAAGATCATCTATAGGGCATCTTGAGGAATTGAAGAAATCATATAAAGTATATAAAGCATATAAAGTATATAAAAATATCATATTATTTCACTCGTGGAATTTAAGAAACAAAACAGATGAACAAAGGGGAAGGGAAGGAAAAATAAAATAAGATGAAAACAGAGANTATATAAAAATATCATATTATTTCACTCATGTGGAATTTAAGAAACAAAACAGATGAACAAAGGGGAAGGGAAGGAAAAATAAAATAAGATGAAAACAGAGAGGGAGACAAACCATAAGAGACTCTTAACTAACTCTAGGAAATAAACTGAGGGTTGCTGGAGAGGAGGCAGGTGGGGGAGATGGGGTAACTGGGTGATAGGCATTAAGGAGGCACTTGATTTAATGAGCACTGGGTGTTATATGCAACTGATGAATCACTAAATTCTACCTCTGAAACTAATACACTATATGTTAATTAAATTGAATTTAAAAAGAGAAGGGCCATATGCACCCCAATGTTCATAGCAGCATTGTCCACAATAGCTAAATCATGGAAGGAGCCGAGATGACCTTCAACAGATGACTGGATTAAGAAGATGTGGTCCATATATACAATGGAATATTACTCAGCTATCAGAAAGAACGAATTCTCAACATTTGCTGCAACATGGACGGCACTGGAGGAGATAATGCTAAGTGAAATAAGTCAAGCAGAGAAAGACAATTATCATATGATTTCTCTCATCTATGGAACATAAGAACTAGGAGGATCGGTAGGGGAAGAAAGGGATAAAGAAAAGGGGGGTAATCAGAAGGGGGAATGAAACATGAGAGACTATGGACTNAAAACAACGGTTTATTAAGCATCCCATTTTACTCAGAAAATTTAGTATACCTGTTCTAAAATCCGTCAGAGGAGGAAATGTCTCCACATTCTTATTAAACCTCCGCAGTGCTTCATTAAGGCTCTCAGACTCAGATTCCCAGCTGATTCCACTGTCATCTGTATCACTATGCTGGTTAAACAGATTACAACTTTCAACAGAATCAAGGCAAATATACACCTAAGTGGGGAAGGGAAAGAAAAAGCTTTCAAATTCTGTAATTTTTAGTATTCATTTATATGGACAAAATTATTGTAGTGGCCTCTAACAATGGCCCTGATGATCCCTTGTACAGTTCCCTTCCCACATGATACCAGAGTTGATCTTTGTGACCAAAAGAACATGACATAAGTGATGATATATGACTGCTGAGATCAGATCATCAAAGACATGTGGCCTCTGTCTTGGTGGTAGCTCTTTCTACAACCGTTCTCTCTCAGGGAAGCATTGCAGCCATGTTCTTAGCAGGACAATGTGGAGGCCCACAGGGCCAAGAACTGAGCCTTCCAGGTAATATCCACGAGAGTCTTTTTGGAAGTGGGTCCTGCAATACCCCCTCCACCCCCAACCTCTTCACTGAGCCTGTCAATGATAGATCCTAAGTTAGTACTTAATTAAGTAGCTCCTGGATTTCTGACTCTCATGTGTGTTTTGTTTTAAGCTGCTAAGTTTAAGGTAATTTGTTATGCAGCAATAAATAACTAATATGAAAAGAAATCGTTATAAAAACCAACACAGTTGTACACTATTTTCTTTAATGGAATTATAAAGCAAATTCTTCCCTTGTCTGTGAAAGAATGTTTACTATGTAAAATAGCTGAAGGAACTGCCTGTGCTACTTGATTTACCACTTCTTTCTTCTTTCTTATTAGGCAAGGACATATAATTGAATTTTCTTTAGGGAACTTATTTATTTATTCTATATTTATTGAGTGCCTACTATATATTAGGCAGTATTCTAGATCCTGGGGACACATCTGTGACCAAAAGGGGCAAAAATCCCAGTCTTCAAGGAGTTACATTCTAATAGGGAGAAGCAGACAAACATAATAAGAAAGTGACAAAGTGTTAGAAGGTGATAATGGCATGGAAAACAGAGCAGAATGAAGAGCATCTAGAGTTCAGTGCAGGAAGAGGACAAAGAAATGAGATATTTAAGATTTTAAAGGTGGAAATAGTTCTGCCTTAAAAATCTAAATATTGATATAAATATGACTAATATAACACAACACTGGAAACCCAGCAAGTGCTTATGAAACACTTGCTTTACTAACAAATATCTGAAGAGGAAATTATGGGCAGTGGGCACACTGCAGGTCACCAATTTTCAATTATTTAAAATCAGGAAGATGGGAAGAAGAGTTAAGATGGTGGAGGAGTAGGGGGGCCCTGGGCTTTCCTTGTTCCTTAAACACAGCTAGATAAACATCAAATCATTATGAACACCCAAGAAATTGATCTGAGGACTGAGAGAACAAAACTGCACATCTACAAGTAGAAAAATGACCACCTCATGGAAGGTAGGGCTGCAGAGAGTAGATTAGGGGAAAAAAGAATTGCGGGTGCTGAGGGGAGGGAGCCCTGATTGTGGAGAGAGAGAGAGAGAGAGAGAGAGAGAAAGAGAGAGGGAGGAAAAGAAAGAGTGAAGCTGCACGCAGGGGACTACACAAGAAAAACTCTTTTCCAAAACTACTGACTGCGGAAAGGAGAAGTGTGGATTCCCAAATTACTGTAAGCAGCAGAGGGCAAAGTCTGAAGTTTTAGAAGTCCGTGCTATTGCTGAGGTCATGCCTGGTGGGCTTAGTGGTACTCCTACTGGGAAGGAGGGCAGAGACGCTGGAGCAGGCAGCATGGTCTGAGAATCCTCTAGGTCATACAGGGAGAAAAAGTTTCCCTTCTTGGAGTGCATCTGGGAGTGGTGGCATGGCTTTTCCAGGTACAGAAGAACTGGTGGTGCCAATGTGCTGCCCCTTTCCCTAACAGAGACACCAGATGAGGGCATCAAGCCTTGGTGCCGGCCTTTTGCTATACCTTACCATAGATTCGCACCCCAAACAATTACACTATCATGCAACCACTTTTCTGGGACAAACTGGAAAATGGCAAAAGCATGGCAAGACCCTCCCCAAGAGAATCAGTGGGGGTCTATGTCCAGTGGGTCCGTAAAATTTAGAGTTCTGAAACCCAGCCACATGCCTGAGATAAAACATAGGAGTACTGTGCCACCTGGCAGGCAGATAGCTCAGACACAGGGTGAAGGCAGGGATCTAACAGAAGCCAGGGGTACAAGAAGGGTGATTGTTTGCTCTTCTGTGAGGGCTTCCAGGAGAGTGGCAGGCTTGAACTCCCCACTCTGGGGATGAGAGAGCAGGGTGCCCCCTCCATCAGCACTGACTAACTTCAGTGAGTAACACAGCAGCCCCCCACCCCGCCCCAGTGGAGACCACCAAGTCCTGCTCCCCTGTGCCCTGCAGGTGCATCTCCACAAGGGCAATCAGCCTGAGAATCAGTGTACCTGGCGCCTCCCCTAGAAAACCAGCACAAACCCCTCACATGCACCAAGTCTCGTAGAGTGCTGCAAAGCTTCAGTTCTAGGTGCAATAGGATCTAGCTGCTGCTTCTTTTTTTTTTGATCTAGTTTAACAAGCAGACCAAGACACACCTAGTTAAAACTTGCCACACAGTGGACAAGGTCCAAAACCCCCCCATTGCAGGCAAGGAGAAACTCTGCAGAGGACTGACCCAAGGGTAGGAGCATCAAAACACAACAGAGTGATATAGGATCTCCCCGCTTTTTTTTTTTTTGGACCTCTTTTTAATACAGCCATTACTCTCAGAAGCAGGAATATGACAGGCTTTCATAACAATCATACAAAAAAAGAGTAACCTAGACAAAATGACAAGATGGAGGGATTCACCCCAAAAGAAAACAGGAAGAACTACCAGCCGGGGATTTAATCAATATAGATATAAGTAAGCTGTGTGAAACAGAATTTAAAACAATTATAAGGATATAAGCTGGGCTTGAAAAATGCACAGAAGACACTAGAAAATTTCTTACTGTAGAGATAAAAGAACTAAAAACTAGTCAGGCCAAAATTTAAAATGAGGATGACCTAACAATGAGGATGGATGAAGCAGAGGAACGAATCAGTGATATAGAAGATAAAATTATGGAAAATAATGAAGCTGAAAAGAAGAGGGAAAGAAAGGTATTGGATTACAAATAGAGAGTTAGGGAACTCAGCAACTCCTTAAAGCTTAATAACATTCATATCATAGCAGTCCCAGAGGAAGAGAGGGAAAAGGGGGCAGAAGGTGTATTTGAGCAAATTATAGCTGAAAACTTCCCTAAGCTGGTTAGGAAACAGACAGTGAAATCCAAGAAGTGCGGAGAACTCTCATTAAATTCAACAAAAGCCTGCCATCACCAAGACAGATCATAGTCAAATTCACAAAATAAACAGACAAGGAAAGAATCCAGAAAGCAGCAAGGGGAAAAAAGTTCTTAATCTACAGGGGAAGATGGATGAGGTTCGCAGCAGATCTGTCCACAGAAACTTGGCAGGCCAGAAGACAATGACAGGATATTGTCAACATGCTGAATGGGAAAAATATGCAGCCAAGTCCAGCAAGGCTCTCTGTTATTCCAAATAGGAGGAGAGATAAAGAGTTTCCCAGGAAAAAACTAGGAGTTCATGACCACCAAACCAGCCCTGCAAGAATATTAAAGGGTCTCTTTGAGTGGGGAAAAAGGACCCAAAGCAACAAAGAATAGAGAGGAAAGAAAACATCACCAGAAACACCAACTTTACAGGTAACACAATGGCACTAAATTCATATCAATCATCACTGGACATAAATGGACAAAATGCTCCAATCAAAAGACACAGAACATCAGAATGGATTTAAAAAAAAAGACCCGTATATATGCTGCCTACAAGAGACTCATTTTAAGACCTAAAGACACCTGTAGATGGAAAGTGAGAGGATGGAGAACCATCTATCATGCTAATACATACCAAAAGAAAGCTGGAATAGCCATACTTATATTAGTCAAACTAGATTTTATTTTATTTTATTTTATTTTTTAAATTTTATTTATTTATTTGACAGAGATAGAGACAGCCAGCGAGAGAGGGAACACAAGCAAGGGGAGTGGAAGAGGAAGAAGCAGGCTCATAGCGGAGGAGCCTGATGTGGGGCTCGATCCCAGAGCACCGGGATCACGCCCTGAGCCGAAGGCAGATGCTTAACCGCTGTGCCACCAAGGCGCCCCCAAACTAGATTTTAAACCAAAGACTGTAACGACAGATGAAGAAGGGCATTAGGTCATATTTAAGGGGTGTATCCAACAATAAGATCTAACAATTATAAATATTTATGCCCCCCCACTTGGGAGCACCCAAATATATATCAATTAATAAACATAAAGAAACTCATTGATAATAATACAATAATAGTAGAGGGCTTTAACACCCCACTTACTGCAATGGACAGATCATCCAAGCAGAAAATCAGCAATGAAACAATGGCTTTGAATGACACACTGGACCAGGTGAACTTAACAGATATATATTCAGAGCATTTCATCCTAAAACAGAAGAATACACATTCTTTTCGAGTCCACATGAAACTTTCTCCAGAACAGATCACATACTGGGTCACAAATCAGCCTTCAACAAGTACAAAAAGATTGAGGTCATACCATGCATATTTTCAGACCACAATGCTATGAAACTTAGAGTTAACCACAAGAAAAAATATGAAAGGATCACAAATACATGGAGATTAAAGAACATCCTACTAAAGAATAAATGGGTTAACCAGGAAATTAAGAAATAAAAAAACAGGGGTGCCTGGGTGGCACAGTTGTTAAACGTCTGCCTTCGGCTCAGGGCGTGATCCCGGTGCTCTGGGATCGAGCCCCACATCAGGCTCCTCCGCTAGGAGCCTGCTTCTTCCTTTCCTACTCGCCCTGCTTGTGTTCCCTCTCTCGCTGGCTGTCTCTCTCTGTCAAATAAATAAATAAAATCTTTAAAAAAAAAAAAGAAATAAAAAAAAACAGATGGAAACAAATGAAAATTGAAAACATGACAGTCCAAAACCTTTGGGATGCAGCAAAAGCGGTCCTAAAAAGGTAGTATACTGCAATACAGGTCTACCTCAAGAAGCAAGAGAAGTCTCAAACAACATAACCTTACACCTCAAGGAGGGAGAAAAGGAACAGCAAATCTAAGGCCAGTAGAAGAAGGGAAATAATTAAGATTACAGCAGAAATAGATGATATAGAAACAAAAAAATCAGTAGAACAGATCAGTAGAACAGATCAAAAAAAAAAAAAAACTAAGAGCTGGTTCTTTGAAAGAATTAATAAAATTTATAAAGTCCTAGCCAAACTTACCAAAAAAAAAGAGAAAAGGACCTAAATAAATAAAATAATGAATGAAAGAGGGCAGATCACAACCAACACAACAGAACTACAAATAATTATAAGAGAATATTATGAAAAACTGTATGCCAACAAACTGGACAATTGGGAAGAAATGGATAAATCCCTAGAAATATATAAACTACCAAAACTAAAACAGGAAGAAATAAAAAATTTTCAAAGAAATTAAATCAGTAATAAAAAAATTTCCTAACAAACCAAAGTCTAGGACCAGATGGTTTCCCGGGGAATTCTATCAGATACTTAAAGATACCTATTCTTTTCAAAATGTTCCAAAAAAAACCCAAAAAAACCAAAAAACAGAAATGGAAGGAAAACTTCCAAACTTCTTCCATGAGGCCAGAATTACCCTGATTCTAAAACTAGACAAAGACAACAGGAAAATTACAGGCCAATATCCCTGATGAACAAGGATGCAAAAATTATCAACAAATACTAGCAAACTGAATCCAACAGTTCATTAAAAGAATTATTCACCATGATCAAGTGGGATTTATTTCTGGGCTACAGTGGTGGTTCAATATTTGCAAATCAATCAATGTGATACACCACATAAAAGAAAGGGTAAGAACCATATGACCCTCTCAATAGATGCAGCAAAAGCATTTGACAAAATATAGCATCTTTTCTTGATTAAAACCCTCAACAGGGGCGCCTGGGTGGCACAGCGGTTAAGCATCTGCCTTCGGCTCAGGGCGTGATCCTGGCGTTATGGGATCGAGCCCCACATCAGGCTCCTCTGCTATGAGCCTGCTTCTTCCTCTCCCACTCCCCCTGCTTGTGTTCCCTCTCTCGCTAGCTATCTCTATCTCTGTCAATAAATAAATAAAGTCTTAAAAAAAAAAAAACCCTCAACACAGTAAGGTTAGGTGGAACATACTTCGACATCATAAAGGACATATACAAAAGATCCACAGCTAATATCATCCTAAATGGGGAAAAACTGAGAGCTTTTCCTCTACTGTCAGGAAGAAGACAGGGAAGTCCACTCTCACCATTACTATTTAACACAGTACTGAAAGTCTTAGCCTCAGCAATCAGACGACAAAAACAAATAAAAGGCATCCAGAAGCACCACCCAGATGCATCCGTTAAGCATCTGTCTTCAGCTCAGGTCATGATCCCAGGGTCCAGGGATCAAGCCTCATGTCCTGCTCCCTGCTCAGGGGGGGAGTCTGTTTCTCCCTCTCTCTGCCCCTTCCCTCTGCTCATGCTCCCTCTTTCACTCTGCTCTCTCAATAAATAAATAAATAAATAAACAAATAAATAAATAAAATTTATTTAAAAAAGAACACAATAATAGGCATCCAAATTGGCAAAGAAGTAGTCAAACTTTCACACTTTGCAGACGACATGATACTCTATGTAGAAAACCTGATGGGGCGCCTGGGTGGCACAGTGGTTAAGCGTCTGCCTTCCGCTCAGGGCGTGATCCCAGTGTTCTGGGATTGAGCCCAACATCAAGCTCCTCCGCTATGAGCCTGCTTCTTCCTCTTCCACTCCCCCTGCTTGTTTTCCCTCTCTCTATCTCTGTTGAATAAATAAATAAAATCTTTAAAAAAAAATAAATTTGTAAAAAAAAAAAAAAAGAAAACCTGAAAGACTCCACCAAAAATTTGCCAAAACTAATATATGAATTCAGCAAAGTTGTAGGATATAAAATCAATGTACAGAAATCTGTTGCATTTCCATACACCAATAATGAAACAGCAAAAAAAGAAATCAAGGAATTGATCCCATTTACAACTGCACCAAAATCCATAAGATACCTAAGAGTAAACCTAACCAAAGTAGTAAAAGATCTGTACTTTGAAAACTGTAGAACATTTATGGAAGAAATTGAAGATGACACAAAGAAACGGAAAAACTTCCATGCTCATGGATTGGAAGAACAAATGTCATTAAAATGTCTATACTACCCAAAGCAATCTACACATTCAATGCAAAATACCACCAGCATTTTTCAGAGCTAGAACAAACAATCCTAAAATTTGTATGGAACCACAAAAGACCCCCAATAGCAAAGCAACCCTGAAAAAGAAAAGCAAAGCCTGAGGTATCATGATTCCAGACTTGAAGCTCTATTACAAACCTGTAGTCATCAAGACAGTATGGTACTGGCACAGAAACAGACACGTAGATCAATGGAACAGAACAGAAAACCCAGAAATGGACCCACAACTGTACGGTCAACTAATCTTTGACAAAGCAAGAAATAATACCAATGGAAAGATGACAGTCTCTTTAACAAGTGGTGTTGGGAAAACTGGACAGCCACATGCAGAAGAATGAAAATGGACCACTTTCTTGCACCATACACAAGAATAAATTCAAAATGGACGAAAGGCCTAAATGTGAGACAGGAAGCCAATCAAAATCTTAGAGGACTACATAGGCAGCAACCTCTTTGACTTTGGCCACAGCAAATTCTTATCAGACACATCTCTGGTGGCAAGGGAACAGAAGCAAAAATGAACTACTGGGACTTCATCAAGATAAAAAACTTCTGCACAGTGAAGGAAATGATCAACAAACCTAAAAGGCAGCCTACAGAATGGGGGAAGGTATTTGCAAATAACATCTAATGAAGGGTTAGTATCCAAAATCTATGAAGAACTTATCAAACTCAACACCCAAAAAACAGTTAAGAAGTGGACAGAGACATTAACAGGCATTTTTCCAAAGAAGACATCCAGATGGCTAACAGGCACATGAAAACATGCTCAACGTCACTCATCATCAGGGAAATACAAATCAAAACCACAATGAGATATCACCTCATACCTGTCAGAATGGCTAAAATTAACACAGGAAACAAGAGATGTTGGTGAGAATGCAGAGAAAGGGGAACCTCTTATCCTGTTGGTGGGAATGAAAACTGGTGCAGCCACTCTGGAAAACAGTATGGAGGTTCCTCAAAAAGTTAAAAGTAGAACTACCTCAGGATCCAACAATTGCACTATTAAGTATTTACCCAAAGGATACAAAAATACAGATTTGAAGGGGTACATGCACTCTGATGTTTTAGCAGCATTATCAACAATAGCCAAACTATGGAGAGAGCCCAAATGTCCATCGACTGATGAATGGATAAAGAAGATGTGGTAATTATTGACAATGGAATATTATCAGTCATCAAAAAGAATGAAATATTGCCATTTGCAATGACATGGACAGAGCTAGAGTGTATTATGCTAAGTGAAATAAGTTAGTCAGAGAAAGACAAATATCATATGATTTCACTCATATGTGGAATTTGAGAAACCAAACAGATGAACATAGGGGAAAGGGAAAAAATGAGTGAGGGAAGCAAACAGTAAGAGACTCTCAACGGGAACAAACTGACGGTTGATGTAGGGAAGTGGGCAGGGGATGGGATAAATGGGTGATGGGTATTAAGGAGGGCACTTGTTATAATGAACACTGGGTGTTATATCTAAGTGATCAATCACTAAATTCCATTCCCAAAACCAATATTACACTATATGTTAACTAATTAGAATTTAAATAAAGTTTGACAAAAAAGGAGGATGGAAGCATAAAGAGTCAATCCTAGAGTTTAAAACCAAGATTTCCTGTTATATTTTTAACCAACAACTAATCATTTAGATTACATACTTCATTAGGTGAGACAACGTGCTTAACTTGAACAGCATAGAGTTCTTCTGGGGGAGGCAGAGATGAAGGCAAATATGGTGGTAAAATAGGAGTCTCTGTTTCAGACAAAAGCAATTCCTAAAGCACCACAAATAAATTCAAATTTCAGAATGATGATTACAGATATCCAATACATTATGAAAATTCATTACACTGCCAATTTATTTTCAATTAGTAGAAATCAAGATCTCTTAGATAATGAATACCACAAAATGATTTTGTTTTAGTAGGACCAAAATGTGAGTGAAGATCTTTAACACTCTTCTGTTCCCCCAATTAAAAAAAATTTGTGTTAAAAACACTCTTATGAATGTTTACTTATGTATACAAATTATATATATACACACATAAAACTCTAGAAGAATGGCTAACGAACAATTAACAGTAACTGCCACTGCTTAGTGGGACTGGGATATTTGAGGTATAGAAAGCGGGATGTTTTTCTATTCACATTTCTACAGTATTCCATTTATTTTTAGAATAAGTACATATTTTATGGTAAAAACTAATACATGAAATGCCAAAAGAAGATTTAAGTTAAAATCATCAAAAAAAGTGTGCTCTTTAAACTCCAAAAAAATAACAAATGATAAAAAGTTATGTGATTTCCAAGAGGAACCTGGCAGTCAGCAGTTGTTAAAAGCAAAAATATAAAAATGTGGGTGGTATTTCTTTAAGAAAGTTTTAAGACTCTTAAATATGGTAATTATCATAAAAAGTAAAATATTCACATTCAAATTAGATTATTATTATTTACATTTCCAAACTGGTGGCAAAACAGAACAAAACCTATCCGAACCATTTAGTGGTTGATCAGCAAAAAGTGACTACCCACTGCTGTATTACTGATTTGCTACAAAGCACTTTACATTTGTTATTTTTATAATTACAGGAATAAAATTCTACTTATAAATAACTGGAACGTTCATTAAAACTCTTACTTGCTGCACCAAGAAGCACAAATGGAAAAAAAAAGAAAAGAAAAGCATATATACTAGACTTCGCCAAGATTAAAAACTGTGGTGCTTTAGGGGCACCTGGGTGGCTCAGCTGGTTAAGTGCCTGCTTTTGGCTCAGGTCATGGTCTCAGGGATCTGGAACGGAGCCCCTGCTCAGCAGGGAGTCCGCTTCTCCCTCTCCCTTTTCCCCTCCGCCCCACTCGTGCTCTCTCTCCCTCTCTCAAATAAATAAATAAAATCTTAAAAAAAAAAAACCCAAACTTTGGTTCTTTAAAGGATACCGTTAACAAAGTGAAAAGACAACTCACAGAATGGGAGGAATTATCTACAAATCATGTATCTGATAAGGGACTTGTATATAGAATATATAAAGAACTCTTACAATTCAACAAAATCAACCCAACTAAAAATGGGCAAAGGATTTTTTTCATTCTTTTCCACTTCTATTTTCTATTTTTTCTGGTTTTATTGAGATATAATGGACACATAACATTGTATTAGTGCAACGTACACAACATAATGATTTAGTGTATGTATTTGACCGCCACAACAAGTTTAGTTAACATCAGTCACCTCATAATAGTTACAAAACATTTTTTTCTGATGAAAACATTTAAGATCTACTTTTTTAGCAACTTTCAAATATACAATACAGTGTTAACTACAGTCATCATGTTGTATATTACATCCCCAGGACTCATTTATAACTGGAAGTTTGTATCTTTTGATTGCTTTCATCCATTTCCCCCACCCTCCATCCCTGGCAACCACCAATCTGTTCTCTGTATCTGAGTTCAGTTTTTTTAAGATCCCACATATTAGTGAGATCATATAGTATTTGACTTATTTCACTTTGCAAAATGCCTTCAAGGTCCATCCATGTTGTCACAAATGGCAGGATTTCCTTTTTATGGCTGAACAGAACATTATTTCACTGTGTAAAGATATAGTGTGTGTATAACATACACACACACCTTACATCTTTATCCATTCATCCACTGATGGACACTTAAGTTGTTTCCATGTCTTGCTATTGTAAATAATGCTGCAATGGACATAGGGGTGCAGTTATTTCTTCAAGATCATGATTTTGTTTCCTTTGGATATATACCTAGGAGTGAAATTGAGAATAATTCTATTTTTAATTTTTTGAGGAAACTCCATACTGTTTTCCATAATGGTTGTACCAATTTACATTCCCATTACTGGTGCACAATTGTTCCCTTATCTCTTGTCTTTTTGATTATGGTCATTCTAATATATCCTAGGTGATAACACACTGTGGTTTTAATTTGCCTTTCCCTGATGATTAATGATGTTGAGTACCTTTTCATGTACCTGTTGTCTATCTGTATGTCTTCTTTGAAAAAATGTCTATTTAATTCCTCTGCCCACTTTTTAAACAGGTTTTTTTTTTACTATTGAGTTGTATAAGTTCTTTATATATTTTGGATATTAATGCCTTATCAGATATATGATTTGAAAATATTTCCTCCCATCTGTAGGCCACCTTTTTATTTTGCTGATGCTCTCCTTTGTTGTGCAGAAGCTTCTTGGTTTGAGGTAGCCCCACTTGTTAAATTTTGTTTCTGTTGGCTTTACTTATGGTGTCAAATCCTGGGCCAAGTACTTGAACAGAGATTTCTTCAAAGGAAATATATAAATGGCCAAAGAGCATATGAAAAGATGCTCACCATCATCAGTCATGAGAGAAAAGCAAATCAAAACCACAATGAGATACCACTTTATACCTACCCTAGGTTGGCTGGGAAAAAAGTCAGATAACAAGTGTTGATAAGGATATGGGAAAAAAAATGGAACCTTGTACATTCCTAGTATAAAAGTAAAATGGTGCATCCCTTTTGGAAAACAGTCTTGTAGTTCCTTAAAATGGTAAACAGAGTCACCATGTGACTCAGCAATTCTACTAGTAGGAATTAGGTCCATACCAAATGAGAAGGGAAAACAGATGTCTACATAAAAACTTGTATGCAAATGTTCAGAGCTTTATTCACAATTGCAAAAAGGTAGAAACCCAACTGTCCATCAACAGATGAATGCATAAATAAAATGTGGTATATCCATACACTGGAATATTATTTAGCAATAAGAAGGATACATACTATACTACATAATGAATGAAACTTGAAAATATTATTCCAGTGAAAGAAGCCAGTTACAAAGGGCTATGTATTATATGATTCTCTTTATATAAAATGTCCCAAAATCAGCATATCCAGAGAGACAGAAGATTAGTAGTTTCCAGGACACTGGAAAAGGGAAAAATGGGAAGTGACTCCTGTTGGTATGGGGCTTCTTTTTGGGATGATGAAATGTTGTGGAATTAAATAGCTGTGATGATTGCACAATTCTGAATATACTAAAAACCACTGTATTGTATACTCTAAAAAGGTAAATTTTATAGTACATAAATTATATCTCACTAAAGCCATTATAAAAGAAAATGCTTACTTCCTGATCTTATATTAGATCCTTTGTACTGATGAAGTGTCCAAAGTTTCCAAAATATTTGGATTGAAACTTACCTCAAATCTTATTTCCCATCTTTCATCCTCGTACTTTTTATTGTAATCTGTTAGTTTCTGAAATAATATAGTATTGTTAATAAATAAACCATCTTCAACTATGTAATATTTTTAAGGCACTTTCATACTTCATCCCCACAAAAACTGGGTGCATATCCCTGTTGGCATTCATTTTGTGTTAACTATGGGAAAATCTAATGTTTTGAGTAATCTTAATAGTGCAATAAGAGTCTTCAAAATTATGTTAAACACATGTCATGTTAAACACATGTCAATAGTAATAACAGTTAACCTTTGAACAGCATGAGGGTTAGCGGTGAAAATCTACATAATAACTTTTGACTTCCTAAAAAGTTAATTACTAATAGCCTACTGTTGACTTACCAATAACAAAAACAGTTAACACGTTTTGTAGGTTATATGTATTATATACTGTATTCTTACAATAAAGTAAGCTAGATAAAAGGAAATGTTAAGAAAATCCTAAGGAAGAGAAAATATATTTACAGTCCTGTAAAAAATCTACATGTAAGTGGACCCAAGCAGTTTAAACCTGTGTTGTTCAAGGACCAACTGCAGTTTATTATGACAAAGTAGGAGTTCTTACATTTTTTAAAAAATGTTCAAACTAAAGAGTATAACTGGAAGGGAGGGACTTAGTAATCTTTATAAAACCAGTTTAACAGATGGTATACCTTTTATACAAACACATGGGTACATACACACATGCACGCCCACACACAGATCACACACACCCTTCTGCTCATAAGAAAAAACTGGCAGTGAAAATTACGTGTACAAAGTAATATCACAGTTTCTATGTGAGAGAAGAAAGTCGTTTTCTATATTGAACTGAACATTCAATGTTTAGTTGTGTACTGTTATGCAAAGGAATATTTAAAAATCTAACAAGTGAACTGTAAGTCTAGAAATAAAAATATCTTGCTATATAAAATGTTAATGTTATTATTTATGATGAATTCCCTATTTCCATTGAGTATTTATGGCACCTTGCAATGTGAAAACTATAACAGGCTAATTACATTTTTTAAAATATTAAAAAACAGAAGCACTGGGAAACTGGAGAGGGCTATTTACTGAAGCTAAGCTTAAAGTCTGGCTCTGAGTTTCCTGTAAGAAGGCAAAAATGGAGGAAATGTTATAAGGTCAAATAAAAGGAAAACAAAATTTTATCTGCTGAGAGAATCCTTTTATGGCAGTGAATTCTATTAGCATTTTATAATTTACATTTCTATATTCAAACAACATTGGATGATATATGGCCTTTTCACTAAGTTTAAAGATAGAGAAACATTAATTGAATCTTAGTGTAATTAAAGTCTTTTTTAGGGCATATATAAAGCATGATATAGTGTATTGCTTTCTCAACAAATAATTTACAATTCTCTATACTCTCTTAACATATCAGACACATAGAACTGTGCTGAAGACTTGAAGTATAAGGCAAAATGACATTTTATTCAGATTTGTTTTTCTATAGTTTAGATTTTTTAAAAAAAATATCTCACTTACTTCTTTCAATATCTCTTCAGAATGCTCAAAAGTACAATATTTATGGTATGCCATAAAATAAGAAAGTGACATTCCATCAAAATAGAGATGAATAGATAATTTCTCCGATGAGTTTTCAGGTAATTCCTATATAAATTCAATAAACAAGATTATTACTATAAAAATAAAGTCTGTTTGAAGTTTAAATTTTACAGTGGGCAAATATGAAATTAAATGTCTGATGACCACAGAATACCAGTTTGACTAGTGGCTCATTTCATAAAATTTTCTTCCTGGTATTCTGGCAGGCTATAAAACAGTAATTCTACTACCATGGTTTCTGTAAAATATACTCACATATGTAAGATAGAGTTTTCTAGTTATTTACTAAAAAATTACATCATCTTTAGATGATACTAGTAAGTTATACTAAGTAGAAGGAGAAAGAAAATTTATGTCCAGAGATAAAGAAATGAAGTGTTGTTAAAAATCCAGAAATGGCATATGCACCCCAATGTTCATAGCAGCATTGTCCATAATAGCTAAACTCTAGAAGGAGCCGAGATGCCCTTCAACAGACGAATGGATAAAGATGTGGTCCATATATACAATGGAATATTGCTCAGCCATCAGAAAGGGTGATTACCCAACATTTACAGCAACATGGACGGGACTGGAGGAGATTATGCTAAGTGAAATAAGTCAAGCAGAGAAAGACAATTATATGGTTTCAATCATTTATGGAACATAAGGAATAGCAGGGAGATCGGTAGNTTATGCTAAGTGAAATAAGTCAAGCAGAGAAAGACAATTATCATATGGTTTCAATCATTTATGGAACATAAGGAATAGCAGGGAGATCGGTAGGTAAAGGAAGGGAAGAATGAAGGGGGGGTAAACAGAGGGGGGAATGAACCACGAGAGACTATGGACTCTGGGAAACAAACTGAGGGTTTCAGAGGGGAGGGAGGTGGGAGATTGGGATAGGCCGGTGATGGGTATTAAGGAGGGCACATATTGCATGGTGCACTGGGTGTTATACGCAAACAATGAATCATGGAACACTACATCAAAAACTAATGATGTACTGTATGGTGACTAACATAACATAATGAAAATTTAAAAAAAAATCCAGAAATGCCAGGAATCAGAAGAAATTCATGACTGTTTAGAAGAAGTTACAATAATGGCTTTAAAATTCTTAATTCCACTTAACAGTTATTAGGAACTGAACATATACATAGCTGATAAGCTGATCATTTCTCATTGTTTACACTTGGTACCACCTTAGGCCTACTCACTCTACTGAGTTACTGTAATTGTCTTCCGGCAGATCTCCCTGCTCCTTATCTTTTCTACTCTCCAGCTTTTCTCAGTGTAGCAGAGTGGAAATACTAGAATGTAGGGGTAGGTCATGTCACTTCTTTGCTCAAGTCCTCAAGTGGTTGCCATGTCAGCTTGAGAGCTGAAACTTTCACAAATCTCCCCCCATCTCCAAGTCTTCTCTGTCTTGCTCCTTCTGCTCCAGCCTCAGTGGCGTTTCTGTCAGTCCTTGAACACTCCAGGCACGCTCCTGCCTTGGAGCTCTCTGCACTGTTTTTCCGGAGAGCTCCATGGTGCGTCCTCTTGCATTTTAAAGTCTACTCCTATCTCCTTTTTTGCAGTGAGGTCTTCCCTGACCACTGTATTTAAAATATTACCTTCTCCCCTGCCCCACCCTCCCCATCAGCCTTTCCTTATTTTCTTCCTAGCACTTACCACAATCTAATATACCTTATATTTTATGTTTTTAAATTTTGTTTCCCACCACTAAAATGGAAGCTCCATGAAGGCAGAAATTTGGCTCTTCAGTTCCTTGTTGTACCTCCAGGCTAAGAACAGAGCTCAGCTCCTAAGAGGTACTCAGTATTTCTTAGTAGTATATAAAAACACAGGAGCAAGTCTGGGTAAGTTCTGATATGGGCGTAAGGGCTGCAAGGCATGCACATTCATGGTTTCTGACAATTTAAGCAGCCTTGGGCATACTACAAATTACTTTCCTGTGCTGAGCTAAGCAGCAAAGAAAGCTACCTTGATAAACTAAAAAATTCAATTTCTACCTCACTGCCATGACCTTCCATTGAGGCTAGAAGTAACCAGAGAGGGCCTTTGGTACTAACATCAGCAACGATAAAGCTTCTCTACTGTTTTACATAAGTGGGTCTGTGGCTCTTGTTAAGTCTTTATCACCCTATAATTACACCTTTCACACAGAAATACTTTCCTTACAGTTCTTGTACCCTCTACTGGAATCCTCAAACATAGCTGCAGATTAATCTTATTACCTCACTGCTCAGAATCCTCCAACGGGGCTCCACTGATTGACTTTTACCTCTTAAATCCTATTCACCATTATTTTTCCTCATAAAACCTCTATTATTCTAGCCAAACAGTTATATTATTTCCTAAATGTGTCATGCCCAGTTCTGTCTCTCTATGCTTACCTGTGCATTCCATTTCCCTGGTCAGGAGAAATTTTCCATCTTTTCTTTAAGGGCTACCTCATTTACCATCTCTAAATTCCTATTACATGTACTCTTTTTTCCACTTGGCTCTTGGCATGTTAATTTGTAGTATGGAATTTTTAGGTTTATGTCCTGTATCTAGTTGTTTCACTAACTAGATAAGTTCTTTGAAGACAGGGATTACCTACACCTAACACAGTGCTATATACATGGTAACATCCTGAAAACTACTACATGTGTTTATAAACAACTCCAGTTCTTTGAGGCTGCTCCCTGTTGCTGATAGTCTTTCAGATTATTGCCTTTAGCACTTATGAAAGTTCTCAGGAACTTGCTGAAAATTAGGTTTATTTAAAACAAGCCTAGAAAAAAAAAAATAAAAAAAAAATAAAACAAGCCTAGAAACCAAAGTGGTAACTTTTCCATATTAATAAGTTATATTCACAAAGGAACATGGCTCGTCATAAAAATATCCCTCAAATTATGTTACCTATAACACTTTATAGCAAATAATTTAAATCAACAATACATGCTTTAAATATACATTACCATAATGTGAATTTCCACCTCTCTCTTTGAAAGCAGTTCCTGAAGGAGCTCTATTGCATCTGGTTGCCAGACATTCCCAACCTATTTGGGATTAATAAACTCAGATTATTTCATACTTTCAAAAAATATGACAGAGAAGGTAGATGAAGCAGCCATAAACAGGTTAACAGTAGATAACAGTATAAAATATACAAGCAGCTTTAAGAGAATATTATGGGTGATATGGCAAAAATAATCTGAAGAAACTAATAATTTGCCTGAGCTTCCCCTATAGTTCTCTTGAAGCATTTTATGCTTTAAAAATATAAACCTACATTAAAAACAAAGCATCACAAAACTTTTTTTAAAAACACACCAATATGCCACTGTGGTACTCGTCCAATGCCTATAATATGTATTTACTAAGGAGCAGTGATTGCTGTGTTTTTATGTTAAGAGGTTGACATGGCAAAGAATTGGGGCCTCCTGCCAAAAGCCACTGAGGAGCCTCAACCTGCCAATGCCATATGAAAGCTATTTGGAGGTGGATCCTCTATCCTGGTGAAACCTTAGATGCCTGAACCTCTGGTGGACATATTCATTGCAGCATCACTAGGGATCCTTAGCCAGAGAAATGTATGAGGGAAAGTAAGTTTTAGCTTAATGTGTTATGCAGCAAGAGATAATTAATATGCCATTCCTTTATCTGATTTCCAGCTTCGAAACTGTTATGATTTTATTTGATGAAGAACTCACTAAACTTTAACAATCTTACACTTTCCCATCTATGAAGATATTAGGTCTCCTTATTCAGATGATTTTTTATATCCTTCAGCATCATTTTGGAGTGTTGTTCATAAAGGCTCTTCAGCTGTCTTATTAAACTTATTTCTATGTATTTTATTATTTTTGCTGCAACTAAAAGGGATATCATCTTATATTCTAATTTCTAGAAAATTACTGTTAATAAAAAAGACAATATTTAAAATTAATCATCCCACAAATTACAATTTACTCACAGGTTTGGTATTATAGAGCTGACATGGAATACAAAACTGGGGTGTATCAGGATATAGTAAAATAGGGTAAAGATGACACTGTGGAATCTTCTCAGTGAATCCATGATCTAAATATTGTACCTGAAATAGGACAGATAAAATTTATAATTTAAATTTACTATTAAAAACTATGGGCCAGAAGGGACTCTTCGGTATGAAAAAAAACAACCAAACAGATATCTTAGAAAAATATCTGAATCTGGATTTGAAAAATCTCCAGGAAAAAGAAACACAGAATTTCCTCATCCCACCGTGTATTAAATTTCATTGTCAAAAGTTTCTTTACACATAAACCAAAGCTTTTTTTAAAAATGGAGTCTTATTAGATTTATAAATTCCTTAAGAATTTCTTTTTGAAGACAATTAAATTTTGTTTTGTTTTTCTAAGTATTTTAGCACTGATTTACATTTAATAAAGGAATATATTGGGGTTTTTTTGTTGAATTTTAGGAGTTTTTTGTACGTTTTGGATAATAGTCCTTTATCAGATGCACCTTTTGCAAATATTTTCTCCCAGCGTGTGGCTTGTCTTCTCATTCTTTTGATGCTGGCTTTCACAGAGGGGAAGTTTTTAATTTAAATGAAGTCCAGCTTATCCCTTATTTCTTTCATGGGTCATGTCTTTGGTGCTGTATCTAAAAAGTCATTACCATACCCAAGGTCACTGAGGTTTTCTCTGGTCTCTTAGGATTCTATAGTTTTGTGTTTTACATTTAGGTTTGTGATCCATTTTGAGTTAATTTTTGAGAAGGGTGTAAAATTCTAGATCCATTTTTTTTTTAAAGATTTTATTTATTTATTTGACAGAGACAGAGACAGCCAGCGAGAGAGGGAACACAAGCAGGGGGAGTGGGAGAGGAAGAAGCAGGCTCATAGCAGAGGAGCCTGATGCGGGGCTCAATCCCACAACGCCGGGATCACGCCCTGAGCCGAAGGCAGACGCTTAACCGCTATGCCACCCAGGCGCCCCTAGATCCATTTCTAGATCCATTTTTTTTTTGCATGTGGATGTCCACTTGTTCCAGCAGCATTTGTTGAAAAGACCATCTTTGCTTAGTTGTATTGCCTTTGCTCCTTTGTCAAAGATCAGTTGACTACATTTACACGGGTCTATTCTAGGCTCTCCATTCTATTCCACTGATCCATTTGTTCATAATGCCACAATGTCTCAATTACTTTAACTTTATAGTGAGTCTGGAAGTCAGGTAGCATCAGTCCTCTGACTTTGTTCTTTTCCTTTAATGTTCTGTTGGCTCCTCTGGGTCTTTTGCCTCTCCATATAAACTTTAAAATCGATTTGTTGATATTCACAAAATAACCTCCTGGGATTTTGATTGGGATTGCATTGAATCTATAGATCAAGTTGGGAAGAACTGACATTTTGACAATATTTAATCTTTCTATTCACGAACACGGAATACCCCTCTGCTCCTTTTGATTTTATTCATCAGAGTTTTGTAGTTTTCCTCATATAGATCTTCTACATATTGTTACAGTTATACCTAAGTATTTTGTTTTTGGGGTTGCTAATATACATGGCATTGTATTTTTAATTTCAAATTCTACATGTTCATTGCTGATCTACAGGAAAGTGATAGATTTTGTATGTTAACTTTGTATCCTGCAACCTTGCTATAGTTGCTTATAGTTCCAGGAATTTTGTGGATTTTCTTGCATTTTTTATGTAAACATGTCATCTGTTTATCTTTTATTTTATCTTATTGCATTAACTAGTACTTCTAGTATGATGTTGAAAAGGAGTTGTAAGAGGGAACATCCTTGCCTTGCTTCTGATCTTATTGGGAAAGTCTTGAGGTTCTCACCATGAAGTATGATGTTAGCTGTAGGTTTTTTGTAGTTAGTCTTTATCAAGGAGGAAGTTCCCCTCTATTCCTATTACAGTTTTTTAGCATGAATAGGTGTTGGATCCTCTCAAATGCTTCTTCTGCATCTACTGATATGACCATATGATTTTTCTTTTTAGCCTGTTAATGTAATAGATTAACTGATTTTCAAACGTTGAATCAGCCTTGAATACCTGGGATAACTTCCATCTGGTAATGATGTAATTATTTTTATACATTGTGGATTTGGTTTACTAATATTTTGTTGACGAATTTTGCATGTATATTCCTGAGACACTGGTCTGTAACTTTCTTTTCCTGTAATGTCATTTTCTGGTTTTGGTATTACAGAAATTCTGGCCTCACAGAATGAATTAGAAGTCTTCTCTATGCTTCTATCCCCTGAAAGAGATTGTAGAGAAGAGGTAAAATATCTTCCTTAAATATTTGGTAGAATTCACCAATGAACCCATGTGTGTCAGGTGTTTTTGTTCTAGAAGGTTATTAATTACTGACTCAATTTCTTGATTAGATATAGGCCTATTCATATTTTCTATTTCTTCTTGTGTGAGTTTTGACAGATTGTGTCATTCAAGGAATTTGTCCATTTCATCTAGGTTATCAAATTTGTGGGCACAGAGCTATTCATAGTATTCCTTCATTATCTTTTGATGTGCTTAGAATCTGTTGATATCTCCTTTCTGATATTAGTAATTTGTGTCCTCTTTCCTTAGACTGGCTGGAGGCTTACTGATTGATCTTTTCAATGAAACAACTTTCAATCTCACAGATTTTCTTTCTTGATTTCCTGTTTTCAATGTCATTGATTTCCGCTCAAATTTTTTTTCAGCTTATTATGGATTTAATTTTGTCTTTTTGTAGTTACATAAGGTGGAAACTTGGAAAATTGATTTTAATCTTTAATTTTAATCTTTTCTAATCTATGTATTCAATGCTATGAGTTTTCCTTTAAACACTGCTTTCTGTGCATCTATAAGTTTTGACATTTTATTTTATTGAGGGGGGCAGAGAATCTTAAGTAGGCTCCACACTTAGTGCAGAGCCTAATGCAGGGCTTGATCTCATGACCTTGAGATCATGACCTGAGCTGAAATCAAGAGTCAGATGCTTAACTGAGCCCCCCCAGGTGCCCCTCATAAGTTTTGATGTGTGTTTTCATTTTCATTTAGTTCAAAATATCTTTAAATTTCTCTTGAGATGTCCTCCTTGACCCATGTGTTATTTAGAAGTTTGTTGTTAAATCTCTATGTATTTTGGGATTTTCCAGTTATCCTTCTGTTACTGATTTCCAGTTTAATTCCATTCTGGTCTGAGAGCACTGTTTGATTTCTACCCCTTTAAACTCAAGGTCTGTTTTATGGCTCAAAATGTGGTATATCTTGGTAAATGTTCCATGTGAGCTTGAGAAGAATGTGTATTCTGCTGTTGTTTCATGAATTAGTCCAGGGATGCCAATTATATCCAGTCGACTGATGGTCTTTTTGAGTTCAACTATGTCCTTACTGATTTTCTGCTTGTTGGACCTGTCCATTTCTGATGGAGGAATGTTGAAGTCCACAACTGTGATATTGGGGACATCTATTTCTCCATGTAATTCTATCAATTTTTACCTGATGTAGGTTGACTCTCTGTTGCTAGGCACATACACATTAGGATTTTAATATCTTCTTGGAGAATTGACCCCTTTGTCATTATGTAATGTTTTTTTTTTTTTAAAGATTTTATTTATTTATTTGACAGAGATAGAGACAGCCAGAGAGAGAGGGAACACAAGCAGGGGGAGTGGGAGAGGAAGAAGCAGGCTCATAGCAGAGGAGCCTGATGTGGGGCCCGATCCCATAACGCTGGGATCACGCCCTGAGCCGAAGGCAGACGCTTAACCGCTGTGCCACCCAGGCGCCCCGTTATGTTATGCTTTTTAAAAAAAATTTTTTTTAAAGATTTTATTTATTTGCCAGAAAGAGACAGAGAAAGAGAGAGAGCACAAGCAGGGAGAGTAGCAGGTAGAGGGAGAAGCAGTTCTCTGAGGAGCAGAGAGCCCGGGAACTTGATCCCAGGACTCTGCAATCACAACCTGGGCCAAAGGCAGACGCTCAACTGACTGAGCCACCCAAGCATCCCTGTAATGCCCTTCTTTATCTCTGATAACTTTCCTGCTTTGAAATCTGCTCTGAAATTATTATAGCTACACCTGCATTCTTTTGATTAGTGTTGGCATAGAATATTTTTCTCTATCCACTTATTTTTAATCTCTATGTGTCTTATACTTAAAGTGTGTTTCTTGGGGCGCCTGGGTGGCACAGCGGTTAAGCGTCTGCCTTCGGCTCAGGGCGTGATCCCGGCGNATGGCTGGATTAATATCCAATGTACTTGTTGCTGCAAATGTTGGGTAATTGCTCTTTCTTCTCGCTGAGTAATATTCCATTGTATATATGAACCACATCTTCTTTATCCATTCGTCTGTTGAAGGGCATATCAGCTCCTTCCACAATTTCGCTATTGTGGACAATGCTGCTATGAACATTAGGGTGCATATGGCCCTTCTCTTCACTATGTCTGTATCTTTGGGGTAAATACCCAGTAGTGCAATTGCTGGGTCATAGGGTAGCTCTATTTTTAACTTTTTGAGGGACTCTGGGAAACAAACTGAGGGCTTCAGAGAGGAAGGGGGTGGGGGATTGGGATAGGCCGGTGATGGGTATTAAGGAGGGCACATACTGCATGGAGCACTGGGTGTTATATGTAAACAATGAATCATGGAACACTACATAAACAACTAAGGATGTACTATATGGTGACTAACATAACATAATAAAAAATTTTTTAAAAATCATGGGGCGCCTGGGTGGCACAGCGGTTAAGTGTCTGCCTTCGGCTCAGGGCGTGATCCCGGCGTTATGGGATCGAGCCCCACATCAGGCTCTTCTGCTATGAGCCTGCTTCTTCCTCTCCCACTCCCCCTGCTTGTGTTCCCTCTCTCGCTGGCTGTCTCTATCTCTGTCAAATAAATAAATAATATCTTTAAAAAAAAATCCAACGTACTTGTTACTATTTCCTATTTGTTGCTTTTGTTCTTTGTTCTTATTTTTGTTTTCTACTGTCTTTCTGTCTCTTGTGGGTTAAGCTGAGCATTTTATATTATTTCATTTTGTTTCTGTTTCTTTAAAAAGTATACCAATTATACTTTTTAAAAAGCATTACATTACATCAAAACTAATGATGTATTATATGTTCGGTAATTGAATTTAAATTTAAAAAAAGAAAGTTGCATTCTCCACAGGGGGAAAAAATAGAAAGCATTTTTTAGTGATTTCCATTCAGTCTGCTATAATACTGAATTATTATTATTATTTAACATTTACACTGAATCCAAGTCTACTTTCAAATAACATTATACCACTTTACAGGTATTATGAGTACCATATAATAAGAAAACAATCCTAATTACTCTCTTCCATTCATTGTATCATAGTCATTGATTTCACTTATATTTAAGCATGCATATATGTATGCATACGGTATATGTATATGGTACATACATATGTAGTTGAATATTGTTATTACTTTGAACTATTATGCTACATTAATTAAGAATAAGAAAACTACAAGTTTTATTATTTATTTTTTTAGAGAGTGAGCACAAGCAGGGAGGGGCAGAGGGAGAAGGAGAAAGAGAATCTTAAGCACACTGCACAATTAGCGTGGAGCCTGATGTGGGGCTCAATATCATGACTCTGAGATTATGACCTGAGCCAAAGTCAAGAATCAGACACTTAACTGACTGAGCCACCCAGGAGCTCTGCTACAAGTTTTATTTTATCTTTACTATTCCTTTTTCAGTTCTCTTTATGTAGATCTGAGTTTCTGACCTTTATTATTTTCCTTCTAAGAATTTCTTTTAATATTTCTTGCAAGGCAGGTCTACTAGCAACAAGTTCAATTTTTGTCTCTCATTCAGTTTGAAGGATAATTTCACAGGGTACAGAATTCTAGGTTGGTGGGGTATTTTTCTCAAGATTGCAGATTATTTCTTTTTTTTAAAATTTTTTTTAATTTTAATTTTTTATTTTTGATGTAAAGTTCGATGATTCATTAGTTGCGTATAACACCCAGTGCACCATGCAATACGTGCTCTCCTTACTACCCATCACCAGCCTATCCCATTCCCCCATCCCCTTCCCCTCTGAAGCCCTCAGTTTGTTTCTCAGAGTCCATAGTCTCTCATGCTTCATTCCCCTTCTGATTACTCCCCCTTTCTTTATCCCTTTCGTCTCCTACCGATCTTCCTAGTTCTTCTGTTCCATAGATGACAGAAACCATATAATTGTCTTTCTCTGCTTCAATCCACTTTCTTCTTTGTATGTTTTCTGAGAAGTTGGATGTAACTTTTATCTTTCCTCTACAGGTGAGGTGCTTTTTTCCCTCTGGCTTATTTCAGGATTTTTTTCCCTTTAACTTTGATTTTCTGTAGCTTAAAATGATATGCCCAGGTGTAGTTTTTTTGTTTGTTTTTTTGTTTTTGCATTTATCCTAGTTAGTATTCTCTTAGCTCCTGGATCTATGGTTGAGTGACATTAATTTGGGGGAAATTCTCAGTCATAATTGTTCAAATACTTCTTTATTCTCCTACTGGTATTCCCATTATACATCTCCCGTATCCTTTTGTAGTTGCCCCACAGTCCTTGGGCATTTGATTCTGTTTTTTCAGTCTTTGTTCTCTTTTCAATTTATAAGTCTCTATTGATATACATATCATCTGAGTCCAGTCTGCTAATAAGCCCACGAAATGCATTCTTCATTTTTGTTTACGTATTTTGATCTCTACTTTTCTGTCATTCCTTATTGTTTTTATCTCTCTGCTTACACTGCCCATTGTTCTTGCACATGGTCTACTATATCCATGAGAGGCCTTAGCATATTAATCCTAGTTGTTTTACATTCTCATTCTGATAATTCCATCATCACTGTCATGTCTTGTTCTGATGTGTGTCTGTCTTTTCCAGTTGTGTTTTCTGCCTTTCAGTATGCCTTGTGATTTTTTCCTTTTTAAAAATTAAAATTTATTTGGGTTTAACTGATATATAACATTATATTAGTTTCAGGTATACAACGTAATGACTTGATATTTATATATACTGTGAAATGATCACCACAATAAATCTAGTTAATATCCATTGCCTTACATAAATTTTTTTTGTATTAGGAAAACTTTAAGATTTATTCTTAGCAACTTTCAAATACACAATATATATCATTAAGTATAGGTACCATGCTGTACATTACATCCCCATGATTTATTTTATAGCTGGAAGTTTGTACTTGCTGATCCCTTTACCCATTTTGCATGCTCCCAACCCTCCACCTCTGGCAACCACCAATCTGTTCTCTGTATCCATGAGCTTAGTATCTTTTTATATTGATAGTATTTTGTTTTTTATATTCCACAAGTAAGTGAGATCATACGGTATTTGTCTTTCTCTGACTTATTTCACCTAACATAATGACCTCAAGGTCCATTCATGTTGTAGCAAATGGCAAGATTTCCTTCCTTTTTTTATGACCGAATAATCTCCCACTGTATGTATGTATGTGTATACACACACACACATATATGTACATATATACATAATGTATATATACCCCATTTTCCTTATCCATTCATCCATCAATAGACACTTAGGTTCTTTCAAAACCTTGGCTATTGTAAATAATGCTGAAATGAACATGGGGTTACACATATCTTTTTCAGTTAGTGTTTTCATTTTCTTCAGATAAATACACAGACGTGGAATTTCTGGATATGATAGTTCTATTTTAATTTTTTGAGGAGCCTCCATAGTGTTTTCCATAGTTACTGTACCAATTTACATTCCCAACAACAGTGCACAAGGTTTCCCTTTTCTCCACATTCTCACCAACACTTATTCATCTTTTTGGTAAGTCATTCTAACAAGTATGAGGTGATACTGTGGTTTTGGTTTCCATTTCCCTAAAGATTAGTGATTTTGAGCACATTTTCACACATGTGCTGGTCATCTGTACGTCTTCTTTGGAAAAATGTCTATTCAGGTCCTCCATTTTTTAATCAGATTGTTTTTTACAATTGTGTTGTATGGGTTCTTTATATATTTTGAATACTAGTACCTTATCAGATATATGACTTATAAATATTTTCTCCCATTTGGTAAGTTGCCTTTTTCATTTTATTGATGGTTTCCTTCGCTGTGAAGAATCTTTTTAGTTTGATGTAGTCCCAATTGTTTATTTTTGCTTTGGCTACCTTTCCTTTTGGTGTATACAAAAAAATCACCAAGACCCATGTCAAGGAATTATTGCTCGTGTTTTCTTCCAGGAGTTTTATGGTTTCAGGTCTTACATTCAAATCTTTGATCCATTTTGAGTTAATTTTTGTGTATGGTGTAAGAAAATATCGTCCAGTTTTATTCTTTTTCATGCAGCTGCCCAGTTTTCCCAACACCATTTATCGAAGAGACTGTCTTTTCTCCAGGATATATTCTTGGCTCTTTTGTCATAAATAATTGACTATATGCATGGGTTTATTTCTGGGCTTCCTATTCTATTCCACTGATCTACATGTCTATTTTTATGCCAATATCATACTGTTTTGACTAATTTTTTTCTTGATAGCTGTATATGATGTACTATATAAAAGAAACTGCTATAAATAGGCCTTTAATAATGTGGTAGTAAAGTGTGAAGGGAGGGGAAGTGTTCTGAAGCCCTATGATTAGATCTTAAGTCTTTTAGTGACCCTGTGACTCTAGATTGTAAATTTCGTAAGTGTTTCTCAGTTTTGTTATCCTCTTTTAGGTATAGGAGAGGATGGATAGAATGGGCTGGAGTTGGGTATTTCCTTTTTTCCACTGGAAGGCCAGAGTTAACTGGAATTGGGTACTTTCCTTTCTCCTAGGTCAGTTAGGCTGGTAATATCTTAGCTGGTTAGGCCCTGGTTAACTAGTTTTCCTGAGGGCAGGCCTTTTTACAAAAAAACAGAATGCTCTGGCATATTTCAAAAGCTCCTGATGACAAAAGTATGAAGGGATTTTTTTTCCTCTGTATTTATTGTGAGAATCAGGTCAAGCACCTGAAGGTAAATGCCACAGAATTGTGGGGGGCCTTCTGAAGACTGGGTCTCTCTGAAGTTTTTAACTTTCAGAACTGTCCACACTGAGTCTCCAGCAATACCTCAATTCCAATTTCAGTTTTAAGTTTCTGCTCCTATAAGCTGTGACTCCCTATATTTGCCTGACTCTAATCTTTGGAGCAGTGGTTTACTTTGTATACACCCTCTTTTATGGATTCAAGGAGTTGTTGATTTTTCAGTTTGTTCAGCTTTTTACTTGTTAGAATGATGTGGGAACTTCCCAGTTCCTTACAAATGCAACCAGAACCCAGGAGTCTTCCAATAGCCTGTCTTTGAAATGCTTTATTTATGATAATTCAACTTCTAAATTTAGTAATAAGGAACGTCAGTAAGTTATTTCTTTTGTCCCAATGTAATGAAATTAACATATCACTGCTTATTTGGGTTGGTTTGGCGATCAACATTTTAAAAAACGAAACAGAACTGAATGAAAGGTGTCTGAGTACATCATAGGTAGTTAGGGTAATGTTTCTTCTTCTTCTTCTTTTTTTTTTTTAATTTTCCTTTTAGGTAGTCTCTACACCCAACATGGGGCTCAAACTCACAACCCTGAGATCAAGAGTTCCCTGCTTCACTGACTTGAGCCAGCCATTTGCTCCTAATGTAATATTTCTTAATGCAGATCATAGGATAAATTTTGAAAGCTATCAGGTTAAGGAATGAAAAATTTATTGTGTTTACTTGAAACGTAAAATGATCTTAGGAAAAAAAAGTAATGATTAAAATACCAAAGTACTTTTAAATAAAATTTTAAAACAGAGATCTTAGTGTGAGAAAAAATAAAGTTCACCACCATCTTATTTACTTGGATATGTAAAGTTCATGAATTATGATAACTTAATAAAAATTGGATTTTATTTTACTTTTATATTAAAAAGAAAAGGGGTTACCTGAACAATTCAAATGTATGTGAAAATGGACTCATTTGCATATAAATACATGAATAACTTTAAGTATCCTTATGCTTAAATACTGAAAATTTGAAAGCCATTTAAAATCAGTTAAAGCTTGTAATCCAGCAGGAGAAGCACATGGCTTAGATTGGAAATTTAGGAATCAGATGCATGGATATGAATACCAGAATCACTACCCACTGATACGGTGACCTTGGGCATGTCACTGGATCTAAATGTTAATTTTCTTATTAGTAAAATGGGAATAATCTACTTCTATGATAGTTGGAAACAAATTATAAAAATATGAATGCACACATGTGAAAGAATCTTAAAAACCTAAAGTGCTATGTAATTGTTAGGTATCATCATCAAGTAGGTAATAAAATTCTTGTTCAAGTAGAAACAAAAGAGTTTTCTTAATTTTTCCTCCCCTCCTAAAACTAAAAGTCTCAAGTGCTAAATGTCTTATGAAGTACTTTATCAGTTTCATTGCTTTACTTAATTCACCGTAAATGAAGGTATTTTCATCTATATTTTTATATACACAGTTTTTCAAAATACCCAATTCTTTCTGAAGCTTTTGCATGAAACTCAAGTAGTATTATCTCAGTATTCTGGAAAGGTAAATTAACTGTTACTGTGAAAGGGTAAACAGGCTGGGCTGCAAACAAATTTGCCAAGGAAATATATAACATATTGAAAAACGAGTTGTTTTACTTAATACTATGTGCACAAATTGGGCTGCCATTTACAAATAAGTGGTACCATTAAAGTACCAGAGGCCAGATCTCTACCTGGAAATGGTTTTTGGTTATTCAAGTTAATAAATATACTTGAAGATAAAAATTCTTATTTATTTTTTAAAACATTGCATTTTTTTTTAGAAGATTCTATTTATTTGAGAGAGAGACAGAGAGCATGGGGGGGTGAGGGGCAGAGGGAGAAGGAGAAGCAGACTCCCTGCTGAACAGGGAGCCTGATGCAGGACCCTGGGATCATGGCCTGAGTCAAAGGCAGACACTTAACCGACTGAGTCACCCAGGTGTCTCAAAAATTCTTATTTATTTATTTATTTATTTATTTATTTAAGTAATCTCTATACCCAATGTGCGGGCTCAAATCTATGACCATGAGATTAACAGTTGCACACTACTAACTGAACCAGCCAGGTGCTCCGCAAATAAAAATTCTTGTTACAAATACATGTGCAATGTATCTGACTGGTCTTCCTACAAGACTGATCTCATTAATAAATGTTTTAATCAAAGTTTCTTGTATTTAGACTCTGAAGACCACTTAACATTATAGCATTTAGCCTTAAATTAGTCACAAAAGGGTATCAGACTCACCTTGATAGTGCCACCAACAACTTCCATTACCTTGCCTCGATACCACATAGTATCTGATCCTCTTACTGCACAGGCTTCTCCCTTTTTCCAGAAATAAGGCTCCAAAAGACCAAGGCATTTTAAATTACTTTGAATTTCATTCATCATTTTTATTAGCTCGAATTCTGAAGAAATTATTAAACATAGAAAGCATTTAGGAAGAATTTACTACCATTTTCAATATGAAATCATCAATAACCTTTAATAATTTCACCACCTAGACAATAGCATAAGTAGTTAACAGAGCTTTAATAAAGATCTAATTCAGTCAGGGTACCTGGGTGGCTCAATGAGTTAAACATCTGATTCTCATGATCTCATGGATTGTGAGACTGAACCCTGCCTTGGGTTCCAGGATCAGCATGGAATCTCCCTGAGATTCTCTATCTCCCTCTGCCCCTCCCCTCATGTGCCTGTGTTTTCTCTCTCCCTCTCTAAAATAAATAAATCTTTAAAAAAAAATCTATTTCAGTCAGTAGCTTCTATATGTTTCAAAACATACTACTACTAACATGTAAATAACTATTCTGTTCTCTGGTTATAAAGGCAAGCATTATTTGGGAGTAAAGCAGCATTAAAAGCTCTAAACACATACCAGATAGCCTAATATAAAAGAACTACCACTTTAAGATAATGCCATTTTGCCAGCATACCTAAGTCAAAATAGAACACAAGTTAGGTAAGTTACTTGATGCTTAGATAGATACAGCATAATGCTGGGATATAAAATTAAAATTCTAATGTTGCTACTTACTGCTAATTGGATCATTTCCATAGTAAATACATAACCCCATAAAAGATACCACTGAAGGCAAGGTGTGGGGTCAATTCCCATAACAGTTCTACCACTCTAGTTGTGTAATTTTGGGTTGTTCCTTTACCTCTGTAAGCTTCAGTTTATTCTATAAACCTGGTATAACAGAACTTATCTCCATTATCAATATTGCGGGGGATTAAATGTAAAACATCCAGAATACTGCCTGACAACATAACAGTCAACCAGTTTTAGCTATGACTATATGAAGGTCAAAAAAAGTTTCTGGATTAAGTACTACTGCTAGAGGTCTCAAACATTGCTCACTTCTAGAACAGTCAATTGCATAGATTTATTTTTGAACTAAAAAACAGTATTTAGTAGGTCAACAAATGAGACAAAAATTTCAACAAATTCACAGCCTCCTATCCATATGGAGTTAATGGAGCTTTAAGACTCACAAGTGCTAGAGTCACTGTCAGTTGTAAAGTATTCTGGACACACCCAGGTTGTAGTAAGGAGATACTTGCACATAAATCTCAGGAAGGACTTGAATATTCTCAAAGGGCCCCCAGACTCCAGTCATTCAGTGTGATTTTTTCCCTCATTCTAAATGAATATAAACTTTTGTATCTTTTTTCTTAGAGAGCCTCCAGACTTGTATAAATGCCAGGCCTTACGAACCTGAAACGATCCCCATGCTTACCTTACACCCAGTGTCTATTCCCAGTGTTTCAATAAATGATTTTTATGTGAAAGCACTTTGCTTGAGTTATTTCATTTAATGTCACCACAACCCTGTGAAAATGAGGTTAAATCTTGCCCAAGGTATTTCAACCTATACCTTACTAGAGCACTGGAGCTGCTAGCTACTCCTTTTACTGATTAATTCTACATAACATAAAAGATATTACCTGACAATTTAGGTACTACAAATATAGTTCCATCATCACCAACGCAGCTGACAATTGCCTCAAATATTTTCATGTTGGGAATAGCTGGTGGTTTATAGCATCCAGTGGTTTTTGGTTCTGGAATTTTCTGCTGAAATTCAGACACCCTGTATTCACTAATAACATCAGCAGCTTTTTTGTCAGGGTCAAAGTTAATCTTAATACACTTAGTAACCATTGAATTGTCTTGTTCCAAGGGGTTTTCCAGAGATTTCTCAGATGATGAATGGCTGTTATTTAATTTTTTAATTCTGTAATATCCAAAAAATATTATATCTAAACATGAGCAAATAAAAACATTTTGTGGAAAACAATATAGAAAGAGCCCTTCAAATATATTGGAAATTTAAAGAATATATTTACTTTAATCTAGGATATTTTAGTCTAATTTGTTACATAAAAATAAGCATAATTTAGGTCATAAAATCTTTTTTTAAACTGTAAGCTTGACGAGAAAAAAAGTAATAAATTTCACTTAAATGTTTTAAATTACTAACTCGTATTTACATGTTACTCTGTCTTAAAATCTCATAATAAGTATGTTACCAGTATTGTAAAATTAACTAGATATTAAAGGGAAATACAACATCTTCAGGTTGATTCTAATGTAGTCCACAGATAGAACATGCGTATGTTCTACCAAAATAATACAAATATAAGTCCCTTAATAAACAATACAGTACTATTGAGAAAGTGGTAATATGCTATATTCATTCATAATTTTTTTTTACTTCCTGTCATTCCCGTCCAGTTAAAAAAAAGAGTATGCCTGCTATAAAAAAAATCCTAGGAGATATTGTTTACTTTAGTAGAATTGTAGCAGATTTTTGTTTCCTCTACTTTCTTGTATTTTCTTTCAAAAGGAGATAAGCATTTATGAAATAGCTACATAATTTTTCAACTAAGATTGTTCCCACTTGGTCCCCAGCCTTGTAGCTAAGAGTTTTAGTGCTGTAAAAACAGTAAAGAACATCACAGTGGCAGATGTTAGCAGTATTAAGTTGCCTAGCATTTTTCACTTTAACATTTATCAAGGAATTGCTTTAGCCTAAAGCCAGTGAACCCGAAAAAAGACACACACAGGACATCTATACACAGAGCCTAGCTGTATGCCAATATCTAGGCAGTTAGGCCAGCATCTACCATGCCTAGCTAACTACTTCATGTTCCATTTTATTTCTGATTTCTCATTCTCCTTCCATTCCAACAGGATTGGGGTCCTAGTCCATATAAATTAATATATAATAATGCAAGATAAAAAAGAAATCTGGCCATGTATGGTACAAAGTGGCTACTTGGAACATGTGTTTGCAATTCCAATATACCTTACACCCAGAAGGAACGATATGAGGAAGCTAGGGCTATAGTAATATCTTAATCCTTTGCCCCTTGGTAATTGATACCTTAAACCACAAACTTACTACCTGAAAGGGCTTTAAATGTAAATATTATTCAATTACTTTTTTGCTATCCACTTGTTTCACATAAACACATTCTGGTATATACCTACAACAATTTCCAACATAAAGCTTAAAGATTTATGTCTAGGCAAATTGTGTAAGAGGGCTCAAATCTGGTAACCAACTATGTAATTCTCTTTTCCTTTGGTTTTGAGTGTAAATGCAAAAAATAAAATATAAAAACAAAAATGCCAGTAGGGATTTAAATATGCAAAAGCTAATGGACCTGAATAAAGAAATTAGTAATCCTGAATAAATTTACTTCTGAATTATCTCTTCCAAGGTTAGTTTATAAATCATTAAGAGCAAGCAAGATGAAATTCAGGTTTGAAAGCACACAGATATGAAGACGTACATCGGCAAATAAGAAGCCTTCATTATAAACTGATGTTAAAAAAAAAAGTCTATACCTCCTTTCTCTCAAAGCCAAACCCTTTTTAATCAAATATTTAGAAACATCAACACGCTCTCCTTTTTCATCTCTGCAGAAAATTTTCACAGGTAATGGCCATGTTGTATTGTTTTCCTGCAGTGATTTAAGAGCAGAGTAAATATTAAACACTAAAAGGAAACCTTATAAACAACATACTTCTTACAGGCATTTCCTCCACATTTATCCAAGCCAGAAAAATAAATTTCCAGTCAAGTAATTTTGATATCTTATCAGAGAGAAAAAACATGGAAGAGAGTCAAGGGGGACAGACAGTTGGTTTGTGAAGTATGTCAGGAAGACTTTCCTGTCAAGGTGAAACTTACCAAAAGCGTGGGTGTGTTTAGGGGGAGGCCAACTGAAAACTTTTTTTTTCACCCAGGATGGGCTGGGGAAACATAAATTCTCTATTCTCCTCAACTCTTGGTAAATTACAGAATTGAAATGTATTTTCCCAGGTGTGTCTTGTGTGTGTGTGAAAAGGAAGGAAGGAACTGCACGACCTATATTCTGCTTTGATTGGAATTATGAAAATGGAGAAGGTACACATAGAAAAAGTAACATCATTAATACAATAAAAAGTATCAGATTAAAATAAAAGGAAGAATATTTTTAAGTGTTCTGAAAAATATATCCTCTTCTCAAACCCATACTCCTATAAACACACATTTTTAATGACATACAATCAATACAATTTCACAGGAAGCCTAACTTCTCAGTTTGTAAAGAATAACAAAAGGCTTCCGCAATGCACTCTAACATACATGCATTCTGCTTTTTAACATGCAAATTATCAACTCAAGGTTATTACTTTAGAAATGTTTTGNTTTCACAGGAAGCCTAACTTCTCAGTTTGTAAAGAATAACAAAAGGCTTCCGCAATGCACTCTAACATACATACATTCTGCTTTTTAACATGCAAATTATCAACTCAAGGTTATTACTTTAGAAATGTTTTGATTAATTCATACATTTATTATGGGACATCTATTATCAAACAGGAGTTATAACAAAATAAGACAAAAAAAAGGACTGCAAGGGGCGCCTGGGTGGCACAGAGGTTAGGCGTCTGCCTTCATGCTCAGGGCGTGATCCCGGCGTTCTGGGATCGAGCCCCACATCAGGCTCCTCTGCTGTGAGCCTGCTTCTTCCTCTCCCACTCCCCCTGCTTGTGTTCCCTCTCTCGCTGGCTGTCTCTATCTCTATCGCATAAATAAATAAAAAATCTTTAAAAAAAAAAAAAAAAAGGACTGCCAAAAAAATCCAAANTCCCACTCCCCCTGCTTGTGTTCCCTCTCTCGCTGGCTGTCTCTATCTCTATCGCATAAATAAATAAAAAATAAAAAATCTTTAAAAAAAAAAAAAAGGACTGCCAAAAAAATCCAAATAGTTTGCTGTTATTTTCTCAACAATAAATTATAGAAAACACCAATGAAATATTCATTACTTATCTATTATAATTGTTTACCCCACTACACACCTGTAAGATTATAGTTGCTACAGCTCCAGTCAGGTACAATGCAAGACAGTCACAAGCTGTCGCTGTCCACTTGTCACTCCCACCAGTTGGTCTAAAACAACAACAAAAGACAACTTGTTTTGCAACAAACAGCATAACATATAGAAATATAAAAGAACCACTAGATGTATATATTCATATATATATGAACAAACTACATATGTAGTGAGAAATCAATTTAACTTTGTGTTAACATGACTTGTTATTTTCACAATTTTCTTTCCTGTTTTCATATCTTTTTGTGCATTCCTCTATTTTACTTATGGACCATATCATATGCTAACTTATGTATAACTGTTCTGCAGCTATTCTGAGAACCCTTAAAAAAGGTATATTTTAAGTATTTTTTTTACATATTATGTACATTTCATACATGCTGACTAGACTATAAACTCAGAAAGCAGGGATAATGTATTATGTGTTATATCTATCATCATATCCCTAATGCCTAGGATAGTGCCTGACACACAAGAGGACACTTCAAAATTATTTAACGGATATTTAAAAAGAACAGTCCCTTTGCAGTGATGATTCCACTGCCCAAACATTTTTGGAAGTTTTTCTCCGGAATTTATATCTAATATGAATTGCTACCCATGAATAATAGCCTCACTAATTTATAGAAAACTTACTTTTTAATATTTGTGGTAAAAATGCTCAGTAAATATTTACAGATTAATGAAAAGCAGAGTATTCAGCTTCATCATCTATTTTAGTTTGCAGAATTGAAACTAAGTGACTTTCTAACCATCAAATCCACCTCCAAAGAATAAGAACTAATACCACTAAAGAGACTACAAGTATCATAATGCAGGCTCTGAAGGCTCTCTAGACATGGTTTCTAGATCTGGAGTTTCATTGCAGCTGACCCACTGACTAAATAACCATAAATGGCTCATATGAATGAACTAACAAAATCAATTGTGCATGTAGTCTGACCAAGTAGGATTTAGTAAATGTGCTACATTATTTATTAAGAAGCCCAAACAGTGTTCTTATGAGTTAAGAAACTTAAATTGTCAGTGACTCCTAGAATTATTATGTTTTTTATTATGATGGTATTTAGATAAAAATCAGTGTCAACATTAAGATTTTACTATGATCTATTACGAACATACGCTTTGTAAATATTAACTTTAAAACATGTTTTTTTAAGAAAGATGTTATTTATTTGTNTTTTATTATGATGGTATTTAGATAAAAATCAGTGTCAACATTAAGATTTTACTATGATCTATTACGAACATATGCTTTGTAAATATTAACTTTAAAACATCTTTTTTTAAGAAAGATGTTATTTATTTGTGAGCGAGAGAGAGAGAGAGAGCACACAATCAGGGGGAGCCGCAGGCAGAGGGAGAAGCAGACCCCGCCGAGCAGGGAGCCCGATGCAGGACTCCATCCCAGGACCCTGAGATCATGACCTGAGCTGAAGGCAAACACCTAACCAACTGAACCACCCAGGTGTCCCTAACTTTTAAACATCTGAAAGTACTTAAAACATTTAAAAAAAATCTTTGGTCTGTATTCATAAAACTATGTTTCAGTTGGGAAAGATGAAAGTGGAAATTAGTAATTGTAAAGGTTGCACAACATTCTGAATGTACTTAATACCACTGAAATACACACTAAAAATGGCAAATTATATGTTATGTGTATTTTCCTAAAATAAGAGATTTCTCAGAAGGGTGGTAAAACAGTGATTAGAGCTCCAATTCTCAATTCAGACCTTATTTATAATTCTAGCTCAAAAGTTATAGATGCATTACTCTAGATAATTACTTAACCTCTTGAAGACTCAATTTCCTTATCTATAAATAATACCTTATCTATAGCTTTAAGGTTTATTATGAGGATTAAAGTAATGCTTATAAAGTAATTAATACAGGGTCCCAAAGTAGTTAAGGTTAGCTATTATTAGACTCTTGAAATAATGGTATTCCATTAGAGTCCAAAAGCTATAATCCAAGATATGTACAGAAATACATTCTCTACATTACTGGATACAATTAAAGGACTGATAGATTTCTGTTCAATTGTTCGATTGAACTGTTCAAGGTAGAAGTGAAAACTAGGATAATATTTTTATAGTATGTCAGCCTGAGATTTCCATTCCAGGGCATTAAATTCTTTCAACTGATAGAACAAATTTGGTAGATATGGTCCCACAGTCACTATTACTAATCCCAGGCAGTAGGAGAGGTACCTGTAAGATTAGAGAAATGTTCTGTGTAAACAGGTGGATCATGGTAACTACTACTATAAGCTCTTCAAGGACTTTAAATAAATGGTTTACCAGCAATTAGAACAGAGAGGGATCACGAGAACAAGGTACCCTATTGGGGAGACCAATTTTAATGCCATGTAAGGAAATACTAGTGGCTGAAGTTGCCTGATAAAGAAACAACCTCCTTTGAGAGATATACTTCACAGCACTGAAGTCAGCAGGTCTTGAATGTTCATTTATTAGGTCTGGTATACAAAGAATTACTGTCATGATGCCTCTGATATCTTTGAGTTCCAAGTCTATGATTCTATAATTCTTTTATTTTTATTAAAGTATAATTAAAATACAATGTTATACTAGTTTCAAGTGTACAACATATTGATTCAATAATTCCATACATTACTCAGTGCTCACCAGGGTAAATTTGTCACCATACAATATTATCATAACATTATTGACTATATTCCCTATGCTGACAACTTTTCATCTCCATGACTTATTTATTTTATAAAGGGAAGTTTGTACCTCTTAATCCCCACTATAAAATTCTATAATTCTTGTTACAAAGAATTAGATTTATTTCCATGGATTTCACAATGAAGAACAGTTCCCTAGAAGCAGGAAATTGCCACTTCTGTATTTTTCAAACAGAAAACCAAGAATAATATACACCCATCCTGAGTCTCAAGAATGTACTAAGAACAAATATACATCAATAAATGGGACAAACAGGTAAGTTCTTAAAAACATAGAATCTTCCAATACATAATCAGGAAGAAATAGATAACCTGAACAGACCAACTGGTAGTAATGAAATTGAAGCAATAATAATAATAAAAAAAAACCTCCCAACAAACAAAAGTCCAGGACCAGATGGCCTCACAGGTGAATTATACCAAACATTTAAGGAAAGGATAATAGTTACCCTCAAACTATTTCAAAAGTTAAATAGGAAGGAATGCTTCCAAACTCATTCTACAAGGCCAGATATATCATGGTACAATCACCTCACACATCTTTATGTACTCATCTATTGGTTGACAGTGGGGTTGCTTTCATGTCTTGGCTATTATAAATAATGCAGAAATGAACACAGGGATGCATATGTCTTTTTGAATCAGTGTTTCAGTTGTTTTTTGATGAATATCTAGAAGTGAAACTGCTGGATCATATAATGGTTCTATTTTAAGTTTCTGAGGAACCTCTATAGTGTTTTCCATAATGACGGCACCAATTTATATTCCAACCAATGGTGCATCAGGTTTCCCTTTTCTCTACATCCTCACCAACATTTGTTATTTCTTGTCTTTTTGGGAATAGCTATTCTAACATGTGTGAGGTGATATCCTATTGTGGTTTGCCCATCTGTAGCTCTTCTTTAGAAAAAATGACCTAAATGAGACTTGAAACCATAAAAATCCTAAAAAAGAACACAGGCAGTAATTTCTCTGACATTGGCCATAGCAAAATTTTTCTAGGTATGCCTCCTGAGGCAAGGGAAACAAAAGCAAAAATAAACTATTGGGACTACACCAAAATAAAAAGTTTTTGCACGGCAAAGGAAACAACCAACAAAACAAAAAGACAACCTACTGAATGGAAGAAGATATTTGCAAATGATATATCCAATAAAGGATTAGCGTCCAAAATATATAAAGAATGTGTACAACTCAACACCCAAAAAAGATATAATTCAATTAAAAATGGGCAGAAGACATGAACAGACATTTCTCCAGAGAAGACATCCGGAGGGTCAACAGACATGAAAAGATGGGCAACATTACTCATCATCAGAGAAATGCAAATCAAAATCACAATGAGATATCACCTCACACCTGTGAGAATGGCTGTAATAAAAAACACAAGCACTTGTGATGAGCACCAGGTATTGAACCACGATTCTGTACACTTGAAACTAATATTACACTGTTAACAAACTAGAATTTGAACAAAAAGTTAAAAAATAAAAATAAAATGCATAAATAACATACAACCCCCCCCATAAGAATAACGTGTTGGTGAGAATGTGGAGGAAAAGGAACCCTTGTGCACTGTTGGTGGGAATGCAAACTGGTGCAGCTACTGTGGAAAACAGTATGGAGGTTCCTTAACAAATTAAAAATAGAATTACCATAAGATGCAATAATTCCATTACTAGGTATTTACTCAAAGAATCCAAAAACACTAATTCAAAAAGATATATGCACCCCTATGTTTATGGCAACATTACTGATGGTAGCCAAAATGTGGAAGTAACCCAAGTATCCACTGATAGTTGAATGGATAAAGAAGTCGCATATACATACCATGGAACATTACTCATCCATAAAAAAGAATGAGATCTTGCCATTTGTAGCAAGGGTAGACCTAGAGGGTATTAAGCTAAGTGAAATAAGTCAGACAGAGAAAGACAAATACCATATGATTTCACTTATATGTGGAGTCTAAAAAACAAAACAAATGAACAAACAGACTCATAGATAAAGAGAACAAACTGGTAGCTGCCAGAGGGGAAGGGTGAGGGGAGATGTATGAAATAGGTGAAGGGGATTAAAAGGTACAGTTTTCAGTTATAAAATAAATTAAGACAGAGGCTGTAACAACTTTGTACGGTAACAAATGGCAAGTAGACTTATTGTGGTAACCATTTTGTAATGTATATAAATATCAAATCACTATATGGTATACCTGAAATGAATATACTACTATATGCCAATTACACTTCAATAAGTCTTTTTAAACAAACCTAACCATAGTACCATCAATACACCTAAAAAAAATTCCTTAATATCAACCATTCAGATAGCGTTCATGTTTTCCTGATGTTTCAAATCATTATTTTGAATTCTTTCCCTTACGATTTTTTGTTAAAGAAACCGAGTCATCTGTTCCACAGGTTCCATGACTGGATTTAGCTAACTGCATTCCCATGGTGTTTTAATATGTTCCTCTGTCCCTTGAATTTCCTTTAAATTCGTAGTTAGGTATGCAGTATTGATCAGATTCAGGTTTCTAATTTTTCAGCAATACCATTCATAGGTGGTGCAATGTACTTCTATCAGGAAGCACATAATGGCCAATTTTCATTTTGTGATGTTAGCAACCACTGACAATCACTGTCCAGACTCCTTAGTTTATTAGGGTTGTAAAATGGTAGAATTCTAATGATATCATTCTTCCTTCATTAGCTGGAATACTTACAAAGAACCACCTCCCCTTATCAACTAATTGATTATTCTGAGATACAGATAGTATAGAAAAAGCAAGACAAATTTTCATTTTCCTTATTCCCCAGTTTCAGAAGAAGGAGGCAGTTCCCTAGAATCCTGTGAAGGTGACCAATAAGATCTTTTTTTTATTGTGTTAGTCACCACACAGTACTTTTAGTTTTTGATGTAGTGTTCCATGGATTCATTGTTTGCATATAGCACCCAGTGCTCCATGCAATATGTGCCCTCCTTAATACCCTTTACCGGGCTAACTCATCCCCCCACCCCCCTCCCCTCTGAAACCCTCTGTTTCCCGGAGTCCATAGTCTCTCATAGTTTGTCTCCCCCTCTGATTCCCCCCCTTCATTGTTCCCTTCCTTCTCCTGATGTACTTCATGCTATTCCTTATGTTCCACATATAAGTGAAACCATATGATAATTGTCTTTCTCTGCTTGACTTATTTCACTAAGCATAATCTCCTCCAGTTCCGTCCACGTTGATGCAAACGTTGGGTAATCATCCTTTCTGATGGCTGAGTAATATTCCATTGTATTTATGGACCACATCTTCTTTATTCATTCATCTGTTGAAAGGCATCTCGGCTCCTTCCATAGTTTGGCTATTGTGGATATTGCTATTATGAACATTGGGGTGCATGTGGCCCTTCTTTTCACTACATCTGTATCTTTGGGGTAAATACCCAGTAGTGCAATTTGGGTCATAGGATAGCTCTATTTTTAACTTTTTGAGGGACCTCCACAGTTTTCCAAAGTGGCTATACCAACTTGCATTCCAACCAACAGTGTAAGAGGGTTCCTCTTTCTCCACGTTCCTCTCCAACATTTGTTGTTTCTTGCCTCGTCAAGTTTTGTCATTCTAACTGGTGTAAGGTGGTATCTCATCGTGGTTTTGATTTGAATTTCCCTGATGGCTAATGATGTTGAACATTTTTTCATGTGTCTGTTAGACATTCGTATGTCTCTTTGGAGAAGTGTCTTTTCGTGTATTCTGTTTTTTGACTTGATTGTTTTTTTGGATGTTGAGTTTGAGAAGTTCTTTATAGAACAGTTTATATTTTAGAGGACTTTTGTTTTAAATCTTTTGGATTTTTGTTCTTTTTTTAATTTTAAAAGTTTGTCCTCCTTTCTGTCTCGTATTTCTTTATATTTTATTTATTTATTTGACAGAGAGAAACAGAGAGCAAGCAAGTGCACACACAAGCAGGGGGAGGAGCAGGAAGAGGGAGAGGGAGAAGCAGGCTTTCTGCTGAGCAGGGAGCCTGATGTGGGGCTTAATCCCAGGACCTTGGGATCACGACCTAAGCTGAGGGTAGAAGCTTAACCAAATAAGCCACCGAGGCGCCCCTCTGTCTTCTATTTCTCTTAAGGCATTATTAATTGTGTATTTGCTTTTGTGTTTTTTTCCTAGTTTAGTCTGTATTTCTGATATGATTTTTAAATTTTCTTTTATTTCTAATTCTTTCTTGAGTATTGTCATTTCTCATTTCAAATTTCCTTTTTCAATAATCAATCTTATTTCTGAGTTTTTAAATTTTATGTTATTCTTAAGTGTCTATAATTCTCTAAATTTTTTAGTTCGTTTTGAAATTTTCAGTTTTATTTTTTTGTGAGCATGCCTTTTTGGTGGGTTTCCACTGCCTTTAGGGGTATTATTTGGCTTTTTATTCCTTTTCTCATAATAGTTCGTATAGAAGTTGACTGTAATTCTTTCTTTTCCTCTTGTTTTAAGTGAAATAAAATTTCCTGTGCTTTTAGAAGGAAGAGGTGGATCACAATTGCTTTCCTAGCTTCATGGCTCTAGAATTCTCTGGTGTTGTTTTCCCAAAATGACAGAAAATATGGCCTCATATTTTGGTACCTTGCTCCTCTCCCCTACTTTTGTCTGCATCTTTTCTTCCCTTGGCCCTATTGTCTGACTTACTAAAATTAGGCTCTATTCCCAATAGTTTCTACTCAGTATGAGGTCATGGAAGAGAGCATCAGTTTACTTCCAAAGGTTATATGGCTATGGCTCTGGTACCATGAAACTGTGACACATAATAGATCTTTAGCGTCCAACTATGAAGAGCATCTCACATTACTCCCTTCTCAGTTTTGGTTGCTGTTCTCAGATTGGCTTTCATGTTCCAGTGAAATACCATTCTCCATCAGCCTTCCTTCCACACCAATGCTGATAACCCTAATGGTCCATAATGGCATGGTGTGCCACATCTGTTTGTATCTGGGGGCTTACAGAGGGAAACCTAGTTGATTACTTTTATTGTAGAGACTGTGTAGTCTTTAGTTTTGCTATCCAAGTTGCTCTGTGTTTATGGTAAAATTCTACTAGACTCAAAAACTATTTCATGCCACTTTCCCAGAATCCTCTCTAATTTACTTTTTGGTAATTTAAACATTTTGGCTTTCCATGCAATGCTGAGCTTATGAAATACATATTATTTCTATCTGCCTATGTCCCTCAAGTTTCTTAATATTTAACACTTTGAATTCTACCTAGATACCAATCACACTGACCTATTTCTGCTCCTTAGTACCACTAAAATTTATGTGCTCCAAATTTTTATCTTTCCCTTTTCTTAAAACCTCAAAATTAACTAGATTTATGAAATTTTAGAATGTTAGGAAAATGAAAACTGAAAAGAACCCATCCAAAAAGAAAAAGATTTATAATTATTCAACAGTCCAAAAATTTATTCAGTGAATAACTACCTTATGTCAACAAGAGAGCATTCCAAAGATAATCTTCCCATTGTCCTTAGGTCTTCTTGAAGTTCTCGTAAACAGGTAATATTCACGACTAGTTCAACACCCACATCATACAGCAAGACCTATGAAAGCAATAACTTTGAGTCTGTGGAAAGACAATATTTCAAAATATATTTTGCAAGCTGAATAGCATAATAAAAATTAGATTTAAAAAATTTCAGGATAAAAATACTGAATGCATTCACCTTCACAAATATTATTTTTAACTCTTCATTTACCTCTACCAATGTGTCTGTAACCATTCTGATGATCTGGCCTCTTCGCCACTGATCTTTATCTGGGATCTTAACAGCACAGTGCATATCATTTTCCCATTTAATAGGTTCCCACTTTGAGTTTTCATAAGCAGCTACCATTTTTTCTTCTAAACTATATAAAGAAAAAAATTTAACTTTCAAACCTTGTCTTACAACACATAATTTTCTGACCACATGTCTTCTATTGTCCCTCCTCACCCATTCTACTCCAGCTAAACTGGATACCTTGTTCTTCCTTGAATACCCCAAGTATATTTCCTCGGCAACTCTTTTAACTAACTCTTCCCTCTGTGTGAGATTATCTTCTTCCAGATATCCTCATGGCTTACTCCCTCTCTTTCTTCAGGATCCATTACAAATGTCACTGTCTTCTTGAGGTCTTCCCTGATTATCCAAAATTACCTTCCTCCCCAACTGCTTTTTCTCTATTGTCTTTATCATCACCTCCTACAGTAAATATTTTATTGTCCACTGTCTCTCCCTCTACTAGAATTTCATCTTCATGATAGTAAAGACTTGTAAATGTTTTTACCACTATATCCCCAACATCTACAGTACTGGTTGTGCCCAAAAAGTATTCATAGAATGACTAATTCTAATACAATGAAAATACTATTTGTACACTTTTAACTAGTTTTTAAGTAAGTGTTTAGCTGAAATAATTTTGCTTTTAGAATTCTACATTTATGATTTCTAGATCTTTGAAACAAAATACAGAAAAAAGCCCATAGGTAATATATGTTTTCCTTATATGTTATACCTATTAAGTAAGTTTTCTGTTAATAACCACTGAACATAAATCTTCTCAGGAGATATCACATTACAGATGTGTACAGGCAGTTCCTTATTATAAAGTGATTGGAGATTCTCATTAGGTAGAGATTTTACAGACACAGGATTTAAGCTGTTTACTTCATTTGAAATAATTTCTTCTGGAGAAGGATCCCATACTTCAATATGCTTTTTGCAATTATCCTTGAGGGTGTATCTGGAAAATAACAAAACCCATTAGCAAAAAGAGCAGTTTGCAAAGTATTTATGTTTGTATTTGCTTATATCTAGAGATGAACAAGTTTTAGCTACGATTCACTGCTTCTCAGTTTTGATATTAATAGCAGTTTTAGTTTCTTTTTTATTTTTTTATTTTTATTTATATTTTTTAAAGATTTTATTTATTTATTCGACAGAGATAGAGACAGCCAGTGAGAGAGGGAACAAGCAGGGGGAGTGGGAGAGGAAGAAGCAGGCTCATTGCAGAAGAGCCTGATGTGGGGCTCGATCCCATGACGCCAGGATCACGCCCTGAGCCGAAGGCAGACGCTTAACCGCTGTGCCACCCAGGCGCCCCTAGTTTTTTTTAAAAAAGGGGTTAAACATTACCAAAATAAGCACCAAAAAAACTCCTAAAAGCCAAACTTTCTATTTTAAAAAGTTTAAAATACCAAGTTTGCTTATAATTTCACCATTTCCCATTGATATTTTGTACTCACAAGGAATAGAAGAATTATTTATAATTTTTTTTAATAACCTGACTAAAAAGTATCAATTCATTTGCCAATGAGAGTACAAGTGGTAACCAATTACTATTAAAAGGTATTAAGGAGGGAAATTATTGAATAAAGTGTTTAGAATGTTTAATGAATCAGATTAGTTCAGACTAAAACCACAGATAATTAGATGTTCTTTATTTCTATAAAGAAAAACTTAATTTATAAGCTTGAGATTTTGCTAACCAAGGTGACTTAAAAATTTTTGTTGCTAAATCTAATGGACAATTTCAGTCCTTATTTGACTTGAATTCTCAGCACTAGCTACTCTTTCTTTCTTGAAATGTTCTTTCTTTGGTTCCTGGTTTTTCTTCAGTCTCAGGTTCCTGATCTACATTTTTAGACTTTCTTTCTCATAGGTGATAATCCTCATAATTGCATTTTCATCAAGGGAGATTGAGATGAATGATGAAAGTGATAACCTCATTTATTCTATTGGACTTGTTTACAGTTACATGCTAACTCCCAGGTGAAACACGTAACCAGTTCTCTCTTCAGAGATCCATGTATTAACCTCCATTCAACTAGTATTTACCAGGTACTTACTATGAACCAAACATAATGCTAGATGCAGAGATATGGCAGTGGACAAAGTAGGCAGTGTTCCTGTTCTCATGGTGCTTATAGTATAGTGACCCTGAGACACATAGTTACATACACGAAAATAAATTATATGAACAAGAGTTACAAAGAAAAGATCTGGCATAGGCCAATGAAATTTAATCTAGTCTGGGAGAACGTTTCCCTGATTAACATTTCAACAGAGATTTTAAAAGAATAAGTAGGAGTTAGCCAGACATTTGAGAAACTGAAAGAAAACATGAGGCATTGATATAGCAAGGCATTAGAAGATGGCATGAACTTTGAGGTAGGCAGGAGCCAGATTATTTTGGTGACATTATTTTATAAAGAATGGTGGTTACTGTGTATAGTATAGTTGAGTCCAATAGAGAGACTGGTTTGTGGGATTTTTGTTCTTTTTTCCCACTTCCTCAGGTGATCAGAGCAGGCACTTATCAAGGGAAGATTATGGTTTATTTTGAGGACAGGCAATGGATAAAATGAAAACAGTGGGTCTAACTGCAGTGGTCAGAAAACAGGAATCTGGGTTTTGCAGGGCAAGGAGATTGGTTGGGGCTGCCAGAATACCAGAAATGGTTTTAGTAAAACTTGAGTTAAGCTTCAGGATCCCTCACTTACATAGGAAACTTGGGAGGGGCAAATAAACATTTTTTTCATAAAATTTTCTAAAGTAAACATTTTTAACTGTCATTAGTAAAGGTCACAGACTCTTTCTACTCCCATTTTTCTTCTTTCACATTTCTTTTCATTTGGGTGTTGGCTACAGCATTTTGAGGAGTTGGCTAAGGGGAAGTTGAGTTGGAGAAACATTTAGCTTGTATTTAGTGGAGTACAGTTTTGTGATGGATAGCCACTTTTCTGTAGAGTTAAGCTATTGCTAGCCATCTTGGTGTAGGAATGGATTCCAGAAATACTCCTACCACCTTAGTGTCACAACATGAAAATACAGGGCCCAACATAAAAGTCATAATAAACCACTACAATGAGGATGCTGATGACAAACTGTTTAATGAGTATAGTGACCAGACCACCCAGTTGTTCTGGCATAATACTGTTTCTCTTTCACTCTTAAACATGTCCCAATATAGATGAGAAATATGCCCATCTATTAACAAGTGAAGTAAATCAATAAACACTGCTAATCTAAACTTAAGATTCATCATTATACAACAAAATTTGAAATGCCTTAAAATATTACATATGTAATGTATATACACATGAAGGAAACAGGATAGGTTTTCCTAAAAGTAACTGCAATTTTTAGAAATTTATAGAACATTACCAGTGATTGAGCTATGGATCAGAAAAAAACACTTTTTAAAATTACCAATAAATAAATTTCAATCAACTATAATAGAGGAAAGACTTTTCTCTTTATAGGGAATATCACAAAATCTGGCATTTCAAGTGGTGGTTTGTATACAGATAAAAAATGTAATAAGAAAGTATTCTGTGATGAGTCTGAATTTTGTTAACGTTTGTAGTATTTGTAAACTTTTGAAAATCTGCTATTTGTTGGGATTTCTTTTATCAGTCTATGTAAATACTACTTTTACTTATTTAATTCTATAGTTAAAACTCTGTATTCCTTTTCTTAAGGGGAGCCCTTCGGGCTCCCCCGTGAAACCTGGATTTGCCCTTGCTTAGCACAAAAGTACGAGTGTTCAGAAGTGAGTAAGCATGCCTGTTTTTTTCTTACCACTGCGCTGCCTCATCCGTTTCCTTAGTGATTGCTGTACCTGCTTCCCACTCTTTATCATGTACTTCTGTTACTATGCAAATAAACCACTACAGTGTGTGGCTGACAGTCCTCTGACCACTGCACAGTTGTTTGCCACTTGAAGATGTCTTCCTCTGCTTTAACATGCCAAAGGCAACTCAAACAAATGTCCAAAGCTGATATCACAACCATTTCCCCCCCAAACCTGCTCCCCACTCTTCTGTTCCTTGTTCTCAAGTTATAGTATCACCAGATATTAGGTGGTTATGGTCACTGGTCCTGAAAGTCAATCTTGACCCCTCCTCTTCCATATCTACAAAGAGTAGCAAGGTCTTGCAATATTCACCTCCATCATGTTTCCTAATCTACCCATTTTTCTATCACCAAGTAACTATAACTTCAATAACCTAAAACTCAAGTTTCTAAAAACTCAAGTCTCCTCTCAGTCCACTGCTGAAAATCATTCAATAGTCCCTCACCCTCCTTCCTGAAGTGATAAAGTTCAAACACACAGAAGTGTCTGAAAAGTACTTTTACTTCTCAGTGATCAAGGTTCTGTAATTATCTGGTCTCTGCATTTCTCTCCAGCTGATCCCTTGCCTTACCTACCACTACTACCTTTTTTCCTGGCTACCAGCTATGTGAGTGTACTAACAATACTTAAACATATCATATTTTTCCTGTGTATAGGCTTTTACTCCCAGTTGTTCTACAGAATTCAGTTTAGGTGAAATCTCCAGTGGGAAACCCTCCAGAAATCCCATAATACTGTGACTACCTTTAGTGGAGTCCTTATCACACTGAAAGGTAAGCTTGACCATCTGTCCTTCCTACTACATACTCTAAGCTCCTTGAAGGCACAAACCATCCTTATTCATCACTGGGTATAGCATTTGTTATAATGTAACAAGTAGGTATATAAATATCTCTTGCTTATATAACCAAACAATAGAAAGGGAAAACTAGCTAATGGACTTTAAAAAACAACTTTATTGAGGCAGATTTTCCACAAAAAAAAGTTCAGCCATTTCAAGTATATGGTTCAGTGATTTTTAGTTAACTTTACCAAATGGTGTAACCATAAGTCAGTTTTACAACATTCTCATCTCTCCCAGAACGATCCCCTATGTCCATTTACCATGAATCCTCTTCACCCCTAGCTCCAGGCACCCCCTAATAAATTTTTTGTATCTATAAACTTTCCTTTTCTGGGCATACCATATAGATGGAATCATAAAAGATACAATCTCTTGTGTCTGACTTCCTTTACTTAACTTAAAATTTGAGGGTTTAATAAAGATTTTATTTATTTGAGAGAGAGAAAGACCACGAGAGCGAGAGAGATTGAGAGAACAAGTGGGGGGAGAGGCAGGGGGAGAAGCAGACTCCCTGCAGAGTAGGGAGCCTAACGTGGGACTCGATCCCAGGACCCTGGAATCATGACCCAGGCCGAAGGCAGATGTTTAACTGACTGAGCCACCCAGGCGCCCTGAAAATTTGAGGTTTATCCATGATATAGATGTGCCAGTAGTTTGTTCCTTTTTACAGCTAAATGTTATTCCATTATATGAATATATAGTGTTTTCTCTATTCACCACTCACTGGATATTTACATATTTTCCAGTTTTTGGCTATTCTGAATAATGCTATGAATATTTGCTTGTAAGTCTGTGTATGAACATATGTTGTCCTTTCTCGTGGATAGACTCCTAGGAGTGGAATTTCTGGGTTGTGTGGCAATTTTATGTGTAACTTTTTAAGAAACTTGCAGATCATTTTCCAAAGAGGCTGTACTATTTACATCCCTGACAGTAATAAGGGTTACTCCACATCTTCACCAACATCTGTAATTGTCTTATGCGTAATAGCTATTCTAGTGGGTAAGAAATGGTATCTCATTGTGGGTTTAATTTTCATTTCCCTAATGATTAATAATGTTAAACATCTTTTCATGTACTTATTTGCCAATTATATACCTTCTTTGGTAAATGTCTGCTTATATCTTACGCCCATTTTCTGGGGGGTTGAATTGTTTTCTTAAGTTATAGAAGTTCTATGAATTCCAGATACAAATCCTTTATGGGGCATGTCTGGCAAATATTTTCTCACACTCTGTTATTTGTCTTTCCTTTACTTAATAGTATCTTTCAAAGTACACTAGTTTTGAATTTTGATGAGGATCAACTTACTAATTTTCTTTTATGAACTGTGCTTCTGGTGTCATATCTAAAATCTTTGCCCAATCTACAGTCCTAAAGATTTACTCCTGTTTTCTCCTAGAAGTTTTGTTTTAGCTCTTAAGACTATAGTCCCTTTTGGGGCGCCTGGGTGGCGCAGTCGTTAAGCGTCTGCCTTCGGCTCAGGGCGTGATCCTGGCGTTCTGGGATCGAGCCCCACATCAGGCTCCTCTGCTATGAGCCTGCTTCTTCCTCTCCCACTCCCCCTGCTTGTGTTCCCTCTCTCGCTGGCTGTCTCTCTGTCAAATAAATAAATAAAATCTTTAAAAAAAAAAAAAAGACTATAGTCCCTTTTGAGTGAGCTTTGTGTATGGTGTGAGATAAGGGCTATGTCCATCTTTTTTTGCTGGTAGACATCCAATTGCCACAGCACCATTTGTTGAACAGAGTACCTTTTTTCCAATGACCTGCCTTTGTGCCTTTTTTTAAAAAGTCAATTAATTATAAATGTAAGGATTTATTTCTCAACTGTCAATTCTATTTATTTATCTATATGTCTATGTTAGTACCACACTGTCTTGGTAGTTGTAGCTTTATATTAAATTATGAAATTGGGAAGTGGAAGTCCTCCAACTCTGTCTTTGTTTTCAAAATTGTTCTATTATATACATTTTGTAATTTCATATGAAATTTGAAATCCCATCAATTTCTGCAGAAAGGTCTGCTGGAACTTTCACATAGCTTGAGTTGAATCTATGGCTAACGGACTTAAAAATACTTTAAAAAGTGAGGTGAGAATTCACATAAAAGTATTTTAAAGTGAACGATTCAGTAGCATTTAGTACATTCACAGTGCTGCACAACCATTACACCTCTATCTAGCTCCAAAACATTTCTATCACTCCAAAATAAAATCCCCCTAAAGCAGTTGCTACCCATAATCCTCTCCCCTCAACCCCTATTAACCACCAATCTGTGTTCTGTCTCTGTGGATTTAACTATATTAGATATTTCATATAAATGGAATCACACAATATGTCACCTTTTGTGTTTGGCTTATTTCAATTAGCAAAGGTTTTCAAGGTTCATCAATATTATATCAAAATTTAATTCCTTTTTATTTTTTATTCTATTTATTTTGGGGGGGAGGGGCAAAAGGAGAAGGATAGTAAGAATCTTAAGCAGGCTCCATGCCCCGCGCTAAGCCCAACTTGGGGCTCAATCACACCACCCTGAGGATCATGACTTGAGCCAAAATCAAGAGTTAGACACCTAAGACTGAGCTACCCAGGCACCCCAAAATTTAATGCCTTTTTAAAGGTTGAATAATATTCCATTGTATATCTACCACAATTTGTTTATCCAACTGTTGACAAACAGGGAGGTTCCACCTATGAATATATATGTACATGTATTTGTTTGATTACCTGTTTTCATTTCTTTTGGGTATATACCCAGGAATGGAATTTCTGTCATGTTGTAATTCTATGTTTAAGTTTTAAGGAATCTTCAAGCTGTTTTCCACCATGCCTTCACCATTTATATTCCTCCCCGCAATGTACAAGGGTCAAATTTCTCCACATTCTCACCAACACATGTTATTTTCCTTTTTTTTTTATTACAGCCATTTTGGTGTGTGTGAAGTGGTGCATTAATAGGCTTTTAAAAAATAAATGTTATTTTGATAAGGTAATGCATGTACATGGATCAAAATTTAAAATTTTGAATTTTATGACTCTTTCCAGAGAAACAGTACATATACATGTATTTAATATTTTTTTGGTTAAAAAACCTAAACATCTATCACTGATTATATGCCCAAATCTGATGTCTTATAAAATTAATGTTAACTGGACATTTAACATTGTTCTTGTTCAAAGTATTCACTTGAACCCAGGAAGAATTCACATTTCTCCAAATGGGAATGCGGGCTAACTCTACCAGTAACTACCCTATCCTATCATTTCTCTTCCTAATTCTCTTCTCAAATAGGCACAAAGGGCTGCAAAAGCAGATGTTCCACCTAGAAATAAGATGCCATTCTCCTTTTCTTAGAAGTACCTTCAATCCCTAGAAGCCATTCTCTTGGTTTCAGGGTCCCTTGGGGATGGAGGGAAAAGCCACTCTACTCCCCATTAGACTAATGACTCCAGTTATTTTTCCTCCTATTTTTCTTGACCCAAGAACAGGGGGAAACTCCCAAAGCTATGGCCTAAGCAGATATCCTTAAGAGAATGATATGTAAGTTTTCCTTTTTGTGAATAAAGTGTTATGTATGAACTAACAAACATTTAAAGGTCTACTTACCCTACTTCATAAGATGCTAGGCCCTCTTTGACTAGCTGGTCATTTATACTGGTAGGAGTCATTCCAGGAGCACCAAGAGAATCGAAAAGTTCAACTAAGAGCACATTATCTTCCAGAATTTCTGTAAAACATTAAGACGAGTTTGGGGAAAGAAATATGTTGCAAAACATACTAAATGAGGCAATTAAAAAAAAAGCTGTAAACAATTTCATTTTGCATTTGTGTGGTTTTTTGGTGAATAATATCAAAGTCTCTGTAGGGGCAAAAGTAGCATTTTGCAAACATAAAACAATTGTTTATGTTATCTGTAGCATATGCAAATTAATAAAATTTTCATTTTATATTATGTGTACTGTTCTATAACAAATCAAAAGCAGTTTAGGGGCGCCTGGGTGGCACAGCGGTTAAGCGTCTGCCTTCGGCTCAGGGCGTGATCCCGGTGTTCTGGGATCGAGCCCCACATCAGGCTCTTCTGCTATGAGCCTGCTTCTTCCTCTCCCACTCCCCCTGCTTGTGTCCCCTCTCTCGCTGGCTGTCTTTATCTGTCAAATAAATAAAAAATCTTAAAAAAAAAAAAAAAAGCAGTTTAAAACTTTTAAATTCAGGGGTGCCTGGGTGGCACAGCAGTTAAGCGTCTGCCTTCAGCTCAGGGCATGATCCCGGCATTATGGGATCGAGCCCCACATCAGGGTCCTCTGCTATGAGCCTGCTTCTTCCTCTCCCACTCCCCCTGCTTGTGTTCCCTCTCTCGCTGGCTGTCTCTATCTCTGTCAAATAAATAAATAAAATCTTAAAAAAAAAACTTTTAAATTCAGAAAAATATAAATTGGCATATATTCATTGAAAAAGTGTTCTGATACGTTTTTAAACTATTCTATTGAATTCACCCAAGTTCCAGAAGACAAATGAATGAAATTCAGGCCAGTGATTATCTGCAAAGGTTTACAGCTTTTATAAGAATGGCACAAAGTTTAAAACAACAACAATTCAATCTAGAATCCTCAAGTAGAGACTGGAATCTGGATTTTTTTCCCCATCCCTGTATTTTTAGAACAAACCATCTAAGAATACATACTGGTTACTTAAACAAGTAGATCCATTTAGATTTCTTTTTTTTTTNTATATACCTGAATAAACAACAGAGTAATTTCTTTAGGAAACAAACTTCAATGCACTGAAGTATGCACTGAATGCACACTTCAATGCAGTTTATGCCTACACCTTCTACACAACAGCAGCTGGTAGCTGCAGGTCAGAATGATGATTCCAAATAAAAAGAAAAGTGTTACCAGCATCCTATGTTATCTAGTCATAAAAATACATATTAGAAAACTTTTTTCAAGAGCTTAAAAATGATTCCTACTTTTCAATGGACCAGATATATCATTTAAAAATAAAAGGCTAAGCAATGCTGAGCCAATTAATTTTCATCTCCTTACTTTCTTGTGTTCCTGTTGGTTCTTTGACTTCATATCTCCCATACATAGAGTTCTTTATTCCAACAGGGCCAACTTTCCATATGTTCTGTACCTTTACCAACTTCCCTGCTCTGCTAATTAAAATTTAAATATCTCTTGCTTTATAAGGTAACAATGCATATTAATGGAAGGCTCCCCTTCTATTATTAACGTCTTAAACTCTCAATCTCATCACTGTGCAGGTTAATGGGGTAAGATCCTTTATATTTAAGGAGTGCTAGAAGGCCCTGCTCAAACCAATTATCTAGCATAATAACTACGTTATGACTAGTGTTTGAATGTTATTGGTATAATAAGTAATTAAGTAAGAAAAAGAAGGAGTCAAGAAAGAAACCAAGTCCGGTCTTGATGGGTTGTCCATGGGAGGGAGGGGGAGCTAAAATCAATAGAACAAATACCAAAAACAAAGTTGGTAAGCAGAATTATCTAGGCTAAAGTCAGCTCAAAACCAGTGGAGATTACTCAAAGACTAAGAAGCCCTTAATTTACTGCTTACATCAAAGAAGCCAGATATAAAAATGTTATTGACTGAGGATGCAATATCTATAACCACACTGCTCTTTAAAGAAACTATTTCTTCAGAACAATTTCTCATATCAACAATGTGAATAAATTATCACTGATATGCCATCAGTTCCTGGTTAGATAACCTTGAGCAGCTGATCACTAAGCTTCAGTCTCCTCACTGTAACACAGGCTAACACTCTTCTGGTGGTTGGGTTCATTTGATGGTAGTATGATAAATGCGAACAAGTATATACAGTAAAAATTACCCTGGAAATTCCCATAAATCAACTGTAAGTAAATATAATTTTGCATGTCCTGCGCTAATACTTAGTAAGACCAACACAGCTAGATAAATAACAGACTCCTACCACCTCCAACACCTGCATCCAAACCCCTTGGGGCCAGACAGGTTTCAGAACTTCAAAGTGAGAAAAGCTACATAAAACATATACCGCATATTTTATAATACACCCAGCAGATTCTGAGGCAGCAGCCTACAAACATACATTACTATCCTGAAATGGAATATGTGAATACTCACTTTAAAGGAGATAAAGACTATATATATATCTTCATGTCAATTCAGATCAGGTTTTGCTATTCAACTTTTCACTTTCAGAACATGCCGGGCTACAAAATTGTGAGCTAGTTGTCAGCCTGTAATCTTGGACCCAAACTACTCCAAAAAGAAATAACTTCAAAATATGGGGAGAGCCTACAGTGGAATTTACTTAAGTCAAATGAAATGAAAAAACATATGAAAACTATTTAACGGTTATGTTCCACCTCGCCTCACTTTCCTGCACATTAAACTTTAGCACTCATCATCCCAAAATCAGGACAGAGCCCTTGCAGAAATGTAAACAGAAATAAGAGAAGCTAATTCCTGGCTTTAGGGCTTTCAAGAGGCCATGTCCAGGATAACTTGAATGTTTTTGGTAAGATTTTATTTCCAAGTAATCTATACACCCAACGTGGGGCTTGAACCTACATCCCAAGATCAAGGGTCACACACTCCACAAACTGAGCCAGCCAGGCACCCCTTGGATAGCTTGATCTTTAATGGCAATTTTTGCCTTGTACTGATTTTATACTCTAGAGCCTGCAACTATATCCACTATACTTAATTCTCAATAAATGTTCTCTCTCACTACTCTTACTGATGACACATTGAATTTATTCTAAGATCTGGCAAATGTTGTATTATAATGTTATTCTTATTTAAAATTATATATAATCACGTAGCAACAAATAAAAATGGAAATAGCTTACTAACGACTGAACATGTCATAAATTTATCTTGAGTCTTTTCTTCAAATTTTTCTTTAGCTTTTTTGGACCACTGCATTGTCCTTATACATGGTTCAATATAGGCCAGCTTACATTTAATTGCCTGTGTCAAACAAAATTGCACCATTAAGAAAAAGTAAAATTTCTAGTTATTTTAGAATTAAAATAAAATTTTATATGTGTACAAAAAACTCTGTTTGAATATATATTTAGAAAATAAATATGCAAAAGTTATCTTATAAAATATAAAATATTTTATAAATACCAGTAACTGGAATCAATAGAGCATTTGGTTGAATTATTGCACATTCGAACACCGATACAACAAGCATCTACTGAAAGAATTACAGATACTCATGATATACTGTTAAATGAGAAAAGCAGGTTATAGGACTATTTGTCTAATCCTATAATTGTTAAAAACAGAGAAGACGTATCTTAGAATTATATTTATAAAAATATTCAATAGTTCTGAATGATTCCTCTTTTTGTTTATATTTTCAAGTTTTTCCTATCATATTTTACCCATTTTTAAAATGAAAAATATTGTTTAACTACAATTCAATGTCTAGGTGTAATATGAGTTAGAAAATAAGCCCCGTATTAAACTTCCTTATCTCTGGGGAATATGATTCCAAGAGAAGGATAATTTTTTACTTATTCTTCCAGACTTCTCTCTTTCTCTTGGACATGTTATATATACTTAAACGTAAATGGAAATGCCGTAAAAATACTTGTATGATGAGATTTTTTTCACAAAATACATCATCTTCCTACCATATTATACTGGTATTTCAAAGTAACATTAAGAGCAGCAGACCAGTAAATACTTATAAAGACACAAACATACATACACATACACATTTATAATTAATGCTTCTTTGCTAAGATATAGGTATATCTTAACATTTTATGCTTGCTACATAGGAAATTACAGTAATGACAGCAACTCTTTTCTATATTCCAAGTATCAAATTATTTACGGACAAAAATGTTAGTTAACAGAGCATTTCTATGATAAAAATGATTTCTAAAAATACTGTCATATTTGTGTTAGTATTCTAAACCTATGATTCACAATAAGTAGATTACCTTCTCTGGGGGATTTAGAAACTCGTCTTTTATTTTACGCATTTCTTTAAGTGTTATTTTTGCAGTATTACCAAAATCCACATATTTAACTTCAACTTCACGATGTCCAGGCAGTCCTTCAAAAATTATGAAATTAGAAATCACAAACTTGGAAAGAAAACAGAGAATTATCTAGCAAAATTTAGATTAATTGACAGTCAACTATGTTAGAATACTTTTATGATCAACATATAAAAATACTTTTTTAATATAAAAATCTTTCTAATATGTGGACTTAAAAAAAATCAACCATAATGCATAGTTGTTCAGACTTGGTGAATGAGAAATTAACAATTTCAAGATCTCCAAAGGACAATCGAAATCAGGATAACAACACAGTCATCAAATGCTAGGTGCTGTGGCCTAAAAGTTAAAAATTAGGTGTTAAGACTGACTGGGTTAGAATCCAGTCAAATTCCATGTGAGTCTAAGCAAGCTAATCACTCTTTCTAAAATATCACTCTGAGCAAGTTTGTTTTTCTTTCTAAGCCTCATTATTTCATTTGTAAAATGGGCATACCAATAGAATCCAATCCCATAAGACTTTTTTTTGTTAAGGATTCACCTATTTAAAATAATTTGCAAAGCACCTAAGTAAGCACGCACTTAATAAATGTTTACTCTTAGTCAACACAGATGATTAAGGCAAAAGATTTAATAATCAAACTAAAGATTCATTCATATGATGATACCTAACTGAAATTTTACCATTTTACACATTTTACCATAAGTGTAAGAAGGTGAGGGAATCCCTCCACACTTCCACTGGAATTCTCATGACAGAAGGATATTCTTAACTGTACTAATGCCAATTGATTCTTATCATTCCTCAAGTCTCTGAATGGAGATATCGTTTTAGACAAAACAAATAAATGGACAGGAGATAAAATTTTAAGAATATTTTTTACCCAAATTATCAATCATGTATGAGACTAAGAGGAGACATGAAGATCTCAAAATTTACCTCCATTTATTCTGAGGAAACAATTAGAAGATGCTCCCAAAAAACAGAGGAGTTTACTTAAGAGGTAAACACGGGATCCATAAAACAAGGGACCCAATACAGGAAAACAAAGTATACTGTCAAGTGAAATAAATTCCCTGAATAACAGAAGTGTAATAAGCTTAGAGGACTAGCAGTCTAATTGGAGAAGATGGAAGGATGTTTTCGCCACTAGAAAACAAAACAAAACAAAACAAAAAACTAACATTACCTGAAAAGTCAATCATGTGGAAAATTGTTTTGGACAATTAGGAAAATGTAGCCATAAATTTAAAGAAAATGAAGGGATATTTTGATGCATTAACTTGAAATAGAAATAAAGTATTCTTTATGACTTAGTGAAAACATTTATATAGAATATGGATTAACTAAAATTGTGATACAATTATGGGGATGGAGTGGGGAGGGCATAAAAGAAATCATAAATTGCTATCTACTATAATAATAGATAATATCTAAGAGAAAAATATTAACAAAGTAGTATATATTTAGAAGAAATAACACAAATAAATACCAAAAGAAACAGCTGAAGAATTTCCAGTATTTTTTAAGTAATCTCTATACCCCACATGAAGCTCAAACTCACAAACCTGAGGATCAAAAGTTGCATGCTCTTGCAACTGAGCCAGCAAGGCAACCCTAACATATTTGCCTTTGAAGAGTGCAGTGTAAGTTGTTTAGCACCATTTAACTTTTTAAATAAGGCAGACATTAGAAAACAACAAAATACTTAAGTCCTAGTCAAATCAAAATCTAAGGACTCAGAGATTCACCTCCCAACATCACCATTAGCTTTTTAAAGATAACTGAGCAAATGGGTAAGATCAAATAATACCACTTCCATGATTTAATTTGTACCAACTCAAGTGTTTTCATTTTTTAAGCATAACATTTCCCCGTAGATAGTGTGCAATTTCCTACCAATAACTTTTGCTCTGTACCAAACTCCATCTTCAAATTTAGCTACACAGGCTTGACCTTGAACTGGACAGAGGATTTCCAGGTTTTCTCCATCTTCACTTTTATAGAATTCCTCAATTGTCTTTAGTAAAAATAAAAAATCCAGGCTCTCTATCTAAGAAATAAAGGGATTAAAACACTTTAGTTTCAAAGAAACAAAATTTAAATATGGCATGTATTATAAGCACTGCTTATCAGATTATTAGAATCAGAAAAATCAATTGTTATGTAATTTATATTTGAAATATTTCATTACAGAATCAGTGTATAAAATTAGTAAATATGGACATAACAAAAATTTTTAAAAATCATGGTTCTCCAGATATCTTAAGTGTATATCCTTCCAGATCCTTTTTTTAAAATTTAAATTCTATTAGCCAACATATACTACATCATTAGTATTTGTAGTATTTGATGTAGTGTTCAATGATTCATTAGTTGCATATAACACCTAATGCTCATCCCATCACATGCCCTCCTCAATGCCCCTCACCCATCTCCCCACCCACCTACCTTTTCACAACACTCAGTTTGTATCCTGTAGTTAAGGGTCTCTTATGGTTTGTCTCCTTCTCTGATTTCTTCCCATTCAGTTTTCCCTCCCCTCCCCTATGATCCTCTGTGCTATTTCTTATATTCCACATGTGAGTAAAACCATATGATAATGGTCTTTCTCTGATGGACTTATTTCACTTCACGTAATATCCCACAGTTCCATCCATGTCGATGCAAATGGTAGGTATTCATCCTCTTGGATGGCTGAGTAATATTCCATTATATATATGAACCACATCTTTACCCATTCATCTATTGAAGGACACCTCGGCTCCTTCCACAGTTTGGCTATTGTGGACACTGCTGCTATGAACACTGGGGTGCAGTTGCCCCTTCTTTTCACCACATCGGTATTTTTGGGGTAAATACCCAGTAGTGCAATTGCTGGGTTATAGGGTAGCTCTATTTTTAGCTTCTTGAGGAACCTCCATACTGTTTTCCACAGTGGATGCACCAACTTGCATTCCCACCAACAGTGTAGGAGGGTTCCCCTTTCTCCGCAGCCTTGCCAACATCTGTCATTTCCTGACTTGTTAATTTAGCCATTCTGACTGGCATGAGGTGGTCTATTACAAAGCTGTAATCATGAAGTCAGTGTGGTACTGGCACAAAAACAGACATATAGATCAATGGAACAGAATAGAAAACCCAGAAATGGACTCTCAACTCTATGGTCAACTAATCTTTGACAAAGCAGGAAAGAATGTCCAATGGAAAAAGGACAGTCTCTTCAACAAATGGTATTGGACAGCCACACGTGGAAGAATGAAACTGGACCGTTTCCTTACATCATACACAAAAATAGACTCAAAATGGATGAAAGACCTAAATGTGAGACAGGAATCCATCAAAATCCTAGAGGAGAACACAGGCAGCAACCTCTTTGACCTCGGCCACAGCAACTCTTGCTAGACACATCTCCAAAGGCAAGGGAAACAAAGGCAAAAATAAACTACTGGGACTCCATTGAAATAAAAAGCTTTTGCACAGCAAAGGAAACAGTCAACAAAACCAAAAGACAACCAACAGAATGGGAGAAGATTTTTGCAAATGACATACCAGATAAATGGATAGCATCCAAAATCTATAAAGAACTTATCAAACTCAACACCCCAAGAACAAATAATCCGATCAAGAAATGGGCAGAAGACATGAATAGACATTTCTCCAAAGAAGACATCCAAATGGCCAACAGACACGTGAAAAAATGCTCCACATCACTCGGCATCAGGGAAACACAAATCAAAACCACAATGAGATACCTTCTCACAGTGTTCTGATGAACGGTCTATGAGCTTTCCTACTCTCTAGATTTCATAAGGTGGCAAGAAACACATATTAGGTATCCTTCACTGTCCTTTCTTTCTATATTTCACTAATTTGCCTGACGAAGAGTTCTTTCTATTTACTATGAATCATGTGAATTTCTCATTTATAGTTGCAGCTAAGAAACTTAAATTTACAGAAGATTTACAGTGATTTTCTTGCTCTAAAATTCATACTGGGTACTCATTTCCATTACACATTTCTACTTAAAATTTGAAAAAATACTTGGTCTCAAAGGAATACTAAATACTTACCAACTGAAGATAGAAATCGGCAGGACTATTTATATGACAAACCATAACCGAAACATCTGTCATTTCTTTAGGCAAAATAGGTGGGTGATAGTGTAAAGTCATATTTTTTTCTGAGTGGCTTCCTGGTGATTGCAACCTAAACCTGATTAAAAGCACAATCAAAAGTATAAGCAAGCCATTTTCTTAAAGTCTCTCTTCTCTCAGCAACTTGGTCTGAAGAAAGGACTTGTACATATACTGATTTATCTACCAAGAGTATTCCCCTTCCAATTTCTTTTCTAATATATTTCTTGGTATTGTCTTCAATTATCAAACCAGGTTTTAAATAAGAGGTCAAGTCTCAAAAACCAGTAATTGACCTTCGAATTTGTGTTGGGACATTTCTGAGCCAGACCTGTATCTTCTACTCAAAGTCTCTCCTCTTTCAGGAATTGACAACCACAGATTATGGTAGCACTCAGTAAGGCCCCCTGAGAGGTCTCTGTGACCGTGTCCAGCTCTAATAGTACTTTTATTTTTCCACAATGAGACCTACTTGGGTCACTTCCAGAGTCACCTCATCACTCAGGACGAAAAGTTAATATCTTTCACTATCTCTATCGTTAGTCATCTTACTTTGTTCATCAGTGATGGGGGTGGAGGAAGAAACTTTAAGTATCTATTCTGGATTCATACATTAAATACAGAATGGTGATCACGAACTTATTCCAAAGGTTAGAAAACTTAAGTCAGGAACTGTTAAACTATAATTCTTAAAACCCTAGTGGAGCTGTTTATGAAGTTATCAAGAGTCTAAAAAATGTTCAGTATCTACAAATAGTTTCTTTTGAGTTACCTTAATTTCTCTATTTAAAGTATCTGAATGCAGTTTTCAGACAACTGTACTTAGAAAACTCTGGTAGCAATATTTTTAACCTCTTAGATTATGTTCCCTTTAGAGTCAGTCCATAGTTTTTAAAGGTAAACTCTGTTATTCCAATTCATAACTATAATCTCAGAAGTATTTGTTTTAATAAGTTACCTACCTTGCTAACTCCATAAAAACTAAGGCATCTCTAAGAGACATGGGCATATCACTGCTTATTTTATTTGTTGGTGGTTTCTGCAGATCTACAATTAGCACACCATCTTCTTCTCTAAACACTTTCATTAAAACAGCCTTGTTATTTACCATTTTCAAAAATTCTACTTTAGCTTCTTCTCCCCAGCCTTCATCCTGTGGAAAAAGTAAAATTCCAATGTACTTGGTAATTACAATTAGCTCTAATGGTACAATGCTCTGGATTTAGCTTTTTTTTTTTTTTTTTTTTTTTTTTTTTTGTGAATCCAAAATACAACCAAAGTCTGCAAACTTGAGCAAAGGGACTCAACCACAGACACTAAACAACTGCTAGGGCCAGAAACCCAAGGTCAGTGTTTATGTATGTACAATATATGGATCTTTTTTTAGTAAGGTCTATGCCCAATGGTGGGGTTTGAACTCATGATCCCGAAATTGAGAGTCACATGCTCTACCAACTGAGCCAGCCAGGTGCCCCTCAAACTCTGATTTTTATGAACAGTTTCAAGGTGTCCATTAAGCTGTTGTATTTTAGAATTTAGTTTCACTTCTGAATATTAAGATGAAGATTATAATATTCTAAAATAAAACATGATTTTTCCACTTAAATAACACAAATTCAAAAGGTAATTTTGGGCGCCTGGGTGGCTCAGTTGGTTAAGCATCTGCCTTTGGCTCAGGTCATGATCCCGGGGTCCTGGGATTGAGCCCCACATTGGGCTCCCTGGTTGGTGGGGAGTCTGCTTCTCCTTCTCCCTCTACCCTTCCCCCCTGCTTGTGCTTTCTCCCTCCCTCTCTCCCTCTCAAATAAAGAAAAAAAAAGTAATTCTAAAAGTATAATAGAAGTCATGTAATGCAGTCAGATATTTATAATCATCAGTTAACTTAGTTTCCATTTAACTAGGAATATATGAGGTATATGCTACTTAAATAATAAGGAAAAATATTCACCCATTAAAAAAACTTTGAGTTGATCTTTGAACCTTTAAGTTCCCATACCTAAAGTGAATTTCAAGGGTTAAACTACACATTCCTGGTGTTAAGTTCTTTATATATTTTGAATATTAACCCCTTATCAGATATATCATTTGTAACTATCTTCTCCCATTCAGTAGGTTGTCTTTTTGTTTTGTTGATGATTTCCTTCATTGTGCACAAGTTTTTTATTTTGGTGTAGTCCCAAATATGTTATTTTTGCTTTTGTCTCCTTTGCCTGAGGATACATATCTAGAAAAATATTGCTAAGGCCAATGTCAAAGAAATTACTGTCTATGTTTTATCTAGGACTTTTATGGTTTCGGGTCTCACATTTAGAAATTTAATTAATTTTGTGTTTCTTTTTGCACATGGTATAAGAAAGTGGTCCAGTTACATTCTTCTGCAATGTAGCTGTCCAGTCTTCTCAGCACCATTTATTGAAGAAATGGTCTTTTCCCCATTGTATATCCTTACCTCTGCTGTCATAGATTAATTGATCATCTAAGCATGGCTTTATTTCTGGGCTCTCTATTCTGTTCCATTGATCTATAAGTCTATTTTTGTGCCAGTACCATATTGTTCTATTACTTTGGTTTTGTAGTATATTTTGAAATCTGGAATTGTAATACCTCCATCAGAGTTGGTGAATCACTATGCTGCATACCTGAAGCTAATGTAACAGTGTGTGCCATATATACTCAAAATTGTTAAAAGCTACAAGTTCCTTAAAAACAAAAAACCTCTTTCTAAAGATTATAAAGTTGACTCGGAAAATGCGAAGAAGTATAAAAGACAAAATTTAAACCAATTTTACCATTTTGAGGAAAACACCAGTGCTAATACTTATATTTCCTTTTACATTTTTTATTCATTTACTCATTCTTTCAAAATCTGTTAAATGCCTATTATGTGCTAGGTAATCTGCTAAGCACTGGGAATATAATGGTAGGCAAAGACACAGATTCCTCCTTTCAAAGCCTTCATAATATAACCGTTTAACATATATTCTTACAATTCCTGTCTTCTAAGAGTTTTTAAATTTTGCCAGGGGATGGATATTCATAAATAATATAGAGCAGAACGCAATGTGGGCTACAACTAATGAATGAAGTGCCATGAAAATAGTGAGGAAATTTATAGAAATACACACCACACCATATTTTAAAATTTATTTTTCTTTCCATATGTGACTCAAATTTAGTGGTTTACTTGGATTCATTCCAAGTATATGTGTATTCATTCGTATACCGTTTATTCAACTCGATTTCCCATTAAGAATGTTTCCAATTATGGAAACTGAAGTTCATTTCCTTTTTTACTGGCACTGATAGTTTATTATGCAAAATGTATTTAACCAAAAGAATTGGTGCCTTGAATCTACACTTTGCTATCTAACTGGCAATACATGGCTAAAATTGAGATATTAAAGCCCCTGGAAGAAGAAATAATTTAAGTCTCACTTACTGCATTCTGTGGAACAATGTCTTTCAATGAGCATGGCAGTGCTAATGGCTGGATGTCTTTCAGCAGCCCTTCAATATATGGTTCAGACTTCCTTAGAACTAGGCATAAGTCATTCAGTACTATATGCTGCTCAGGAATGTGTTCTGATCTTGCACGGGTATCACCAACTCTAAAAAGAATCACAAGTAATATTTAATAAAAATAATACTTGAAACCCAAACTTGCCTCCCCCCATAAAAGGCATGCATTTCTAAGGATACTCTCCTTAAGCTGTATCTTCTAGAAAGTTGTATTCTAATTCATACTTTCCTACTACATAGATTTAATCCAGATTTTATAAGCATAGACACTACTTTTATCTACAGAATTAAATCTCAATTGACTTTATCTGAATTGTCTTTCATATTCAAGTCTATTCAAGTTTAGACTTAAAAGGGGATAATGATGCCCCAAACAGAAAACTATTTATTTATAAAACTATGACCAATAAATAGTGACCATTCTATATAGTTAATACTGGTCCTTACTACAGAAACATTTTCAGTTTTATTTTTATTATTATTTTTGTTTTATTTTCCTATAAGACTGAGGGAAATATTTTTGAATACCTAGGGTTAGACACTATGCCACTTTAATATGCATTAATTATAGAAATCTGACTTATAATTCTATACAATGATCCTGTAGCTAACTGTAATACTTTATTTGAAAGAAATATTTTTGTACATAATTCCCTGTTTCAAAGCAACATAGAAAAGTACTTAAGTTTGGATACACCAAAGAGCTTCTTTTCCAAAAAAACAAAAAAACCCACTCCTTTTCCAAGCTCCTCATGTAGTAACACTGATAAATGATAATACTTTATTAATTTAGTAATTGGTAAAACAAATAATGGAGCAAAATAAAAAGTATACGCCTTAGAAGTAAAGAATGATAAATTACTCCTTTCTTCTCCTTCCCAATTTCTTTTATTCTTTAGTATCTTACCCCCCGATAACAAATGTTTCCAAACAGGCCAAGAACATGTAATAACTATAAAATCTCATACCCTGCAACAATTAGCACTTCAGAATTTCCAAAATCTACCATGAATATTTGTATTAGTGCAACTTCATGGACTGAGAATTTGGTTGGACTGCAGAGTTTTCTAATATTTTCACTTTCTATTGGAATTAATTCAGTGATAGTTCCTCGACACCACATTCCATTTTCAATACTATTGACAAATATTCTTGCACCTAAAAAATGAGGAAGACAAATCATTATCAGTGCTTACGGAGAAAAATACCTAATAAGCTCTAATTTATAAACACGTATATTAGTTCCACCACTAGGAAGTTTTAATTCATTTATTTACTGAAGACATAGTACACGTCAAGTGCTATGAAAAATATAAAGGTAGTATATTGTGATAGTTTCCTGTTATATAGCTAAATGGGGAAGTAGAAACAAAGTTACCAGTCTCTTATTGAGGACCTATATTTTATGAACTGTAACAAAGATGAGTAAGACTATCCTGCCATCTCTTTGGGCAACTAATCTTTGATAAAGCAGGAAAAAACATCTGGTGGAAAAAAGACAGTCTCTTCAATAAATGGTGCTGGGAAAATGGGACAGCTACATGCAAAAGAATGAAACTTGACCACTCTCTCACACCATATACAAAGATAAACTCCAAATGCATGAAAGACCTCGATGTGAGACAGGAATCCATCAAAATCCTAGAGGAGACCACAGGCAGCAACCTCTACGACATCGGCCAAAGCAACGTTTTTCATTACACATCTCCAAAGGCAAGAGAAACAAAAGATAAAATGAACCTGTGGGACTTCATCAAGATAAAAAGCTTCTGCATAGCCAAGGAAACAGTCAGAAAAACTAAGAGGCAGCCCACGGAATGGGAGAATATATTTGCAAATGACACTACAGATAAAAGACTGGTATCCAAGATCTACAAAGAACTTCTCAAACTCAGTACGCAAGAAACAAATAAACAAATCATAAAATGGGCAGAAGATATGAACAGACACTTTTCCAATGAAGAC
>NC_048224.1:61171518-61202653 GCF_002007445.2 Ailuropoda melanoleuca | reverse complement strand
AAAAAAAAAAGACTATCCTGCCATCAAGAAGCTCAAGAAAAGGAAAAGAGATAGGTTAAGTAAATGACTGTACTGACAACAATAAAGACTTTCTACCCCACACATACATACACATACATGTACAGATATATACATGTTGAAATTTATAAAATCCTTTGGTAGCATAAAGGAAGAAACAATCGCTCTTGGTAAGGAGGAACCAAAGTAAAGAAACAATGAAAGGCAGTATGTGACATCCCAAAATTAAATTAATACACAGTGGAGTTCAGAGAAGGGGAAGATGAACCAAGGACCTAGCAGCAGAGAGATCAGATGAATTACAAATTAATACCCAGGAAAAAAAAGGTCAAGGAAGAAAGAGGCCTGAATGTGAATGCTTACTATGAGCTCAATGATGTTCTCAGTATTTTATGTTTGAATTTACTTACTCCCACAACCCTAGGGAGATGGGGCTTCCATCACACAGGTAGACAAAGAGGTACAAGGAGAATCCAGGTAGTCTTAGAGCCCATCCTCTTAACAACTAAGCTACCTATCAGAGATAAATTGGTAGATCTGACCACTGATTATATACAGAGGGATGCTGTATAAATCCCCTCTGTATATGTTAATAAAAACAGGATAGATGAGAGGCACACTAGGGCAGCCTTTTAATTTTTATTTCTATGAAAATGTTTATTTGGCCTAAAGATTGTCATCAACATTTTTCTTATGTTGATATACACAATCAATATTCTGAGTTTTAAACTGTAGGCTATGAAACCATTCTTTTTTGCAATCGTAAGATAAAAGCCTACTGAAGACATTTGTTTTTTATAATGAAGAGCACAGGTAGGAAAAGGGAACAAGAGGATATCCTCTTAAAGCATGATATCATAGTTCTTCCCTTGTCACTTTCTCGAAATACAAATGAGTATTTAAGTCATATAAATGTATTTACCCTGAAATAATAATTACCTTAGTTTAAAACAAAGGATGACTTTGTGGCTTTTTTAGAACATTTTCTGACTCTAAGTTGAACTCTTTTGGGCATGTATTAAATTTTAAGAGGAATATTTGTAGCCATAAAAGTTTAATACTACACTTCTCTTTTCTTAGCTACTCATAATTTAATGTTATCTAAAGCTTAAAATTATCATCAATTTTTGTCAGAAGCCTATGATAATCCTAGTTTTTGGATACTCTGATAAGCCACACAGATAAGCTGGGAGTTAATCACATTCTTAAAGAACTACTATATAACCTTAAACATAATACTTTTTGGTATTATGTATAGACATTGATTGCTATTAACAGAGCAGTTTTCTCACTCTGTGAATAAACAAATCATAGCTTCACCTTATTATAGAGTATAATCAAATTTAATCAATGTGTTAGAATTAAGATAGACTGATTAAGTTTACCAACTACCCTCTGAGTGGCCTAGGAAATAGACACCACCATCCTCCTGCACCTCATTTAAGTGCTTAATGACATCCTCAACATTCACATGTGGATAGCAAGGGACTGTAGTTATACTACAAGGAATCATCTTACAGAGCATTTTCCCCTGGAGACAAGGGAGCAAACTACATAACCTACGAAGGGTTTTGTAATTTAAAAAATAACAACTTTCACTCCATAATGGTAGTTTTTGTATATACCTCACTCAGCAGTCAATATTTAACTAACTTACTTAAATCAAATTATGTTATATAATTATAAAACCTTTATGCGTGGAGCACAAATCTGTGTTTTAAAAGGTCTATGTGGGTTGACCAAATACTATAATATTTAAATAAACTTAATATCTTAGCTTGGCATGTATTGCAATGAGCACTGGGTGTTATATGCAAACAATGAATCATGGAACGCTACATCAAAAACTAATGAAGTACTGTACGGTGATTAACAATAAAAAAATTTAAAAAATATGTTAGCTTGGAACAAGATTTCATTACCTAGTTCCAAAATGTCTGAAGGATCAAGGTGTAAACTCTTATTGCAAAACTGATTCACCTTCTTTTCCAATACTGTTGCATCTTTAATTTGTGAATACTTCCGGATGTAAAAGTGGCAAGGATGTATTACATGGCTTACAAAAACTAGCTCTGGAGAACCTAGATAAGAATATTTAAAACACATTAATAAATCATAAGTTAGGAAGGAATTCATAAAACCTGAATGCAATATCCTCTAAAAGAATATTGTCTTGTGGCACTGAAAACTCTAGAATACTTAGGCCCCACAAGAGTCCAAATCCAAAAGAGTAACCAGACCAATAAAACAAATAGATCCCACTTTCAACATTAAATTCTTTGGCAACCTGAACCACAAATATTTTATTTTACTTGCCAAGTATGTTAAGTGGAATTGCAGTTCATGTGATAGTTAAGATTCTAAAGTCAAGATATGCTGTAACTCTATTGTATTATAACAAAACATCAGAGTTTATTTATTAACATTTTGGAACTTAGAACTCTATTGATAATAAGTAGGTCTCTTGCATATCCCAAAAAATCCTGTTTATACTACACCCAAAGAACTACGAATAAGGTCACAGACACTCTGAATACAAATCTTTTCCAGCTAGAGAAGTGTGAAAAGATGTCTGGGCAAAGCCAATATATTGAGCACCAGTTAGGGGAAGATGTGTGTGTTTTGGTGGAGGTTGCAGGGGTGGTGAGTGTAGAATAAAAGAGAAAAATTTTTTGTATACAGCAGAAATGAAACCAAGTATAGCCAATGAAAAGATGACCAGAACATAATACTAAAAAAGGAATTAAAAGAACAGTGTGCATGGTATGCTGTTTTGTGTACAAAAACAGAGAAAAATAATATATATATTTGTATACACATAAAGAAACTCTGGAAGGAAGGGAGGGACTGAATGAAATGGGACAGATTAGGGAAAAATTTCAATATATAATTTTGGAACAAGGTAGGTGTTTTATTTAGTAAAAATGTTTAAAAGAATAGGAGGAGTGGAACTGGAGACAGTAAAGACAGATGATAAAAACCGAACAAAGGGATCATTTTAACTGTCCAATACAGATCACAAAGAATAACACCCATATTGGGGATGGGGTAAAGAGATAAATATGTGTAACTGGGGAGACAGCTGAGAGAAGTGCTACAAATTTCAGAAATATTTTTGCCAATAACAAGTAAAACTTGTAACATTAAGAGGAAGAAATTTTAGTTAACAGTAAAATTCATTTTACTCACTGCCTTCATACTACATTAGAGTTACTTTACATACAGCAAACTCCACGACATCAAGTTCGGAGTTGTTAAAGTACCTGATTTTGACCCAAAAGGGAAATACAATTTTTTCTGAAAAGGCTTTTTTGGATCTCTAGGTGTTTCCACAAGGAAATCTGTGAAGCATGCTTCATCAAAATAGGAAATAAAGGCAACTGTACTAGTTTTATTAAGTTGACAATGGCACACTATTCCTTAAAAAGCTGTACTTGAATTGGCAAAATACTGGAATGGTAAGACTCCTTTTTATCAGTGGATATAGTCATGATATGTTTCTTAACTCACTGAGATATCAGCAGTAATACTACAATGGAAACAACCAAAAACGTGCCTTTTTTTTTTTTTTGCATTCAAAGGGTCATTCTGGAGAATCAGCCAGTGGAACCGACTGGGAAGTGGTGGGCAGAAGAGACCTAAAACAACTTGAAAATGGTCTTAAAGAAGATTGGTAGTATACTTACTACACAGTAGTAGTCAATGGAGAGAATACCAGCATTGTAAATCTAATCACACTATTATGATATGTTGAAATGTTACAAAATAGATGCTATTATAGTCATGTTAACTCATTTTATAACAGATTATCTCTCAGAATGAAGATTTAAGAGGACCTGTTCTTAAATTTAAGGACAAAGCCATGAGATTGGTCTACAAATATCTTATTTGTATTTTTGTCTTTTATACAAGGTTTATGTGTGGAACACCAAAAAGTCAAATACCTCAATTAAACCAAATATTAAATTTACATCTCAGAGGTTAGATTATTGCACTAAAAATAAAAAATTATCCTAATTTTGGAAAAATGTGAAAGTAGGGGCAAGGAATTAACAGGTGTTAACTCATAATGAGGTATAAGATAACAGCAATATGTTTCTACTAAGTACAGGGACTAATTTTGTTTTTTTTTTTTTTAAGACTTTATTTATTTATTTGACAGGCAGAGAGAGAGAGACAGTGAGAGAGGGAACACAAGCAGGGGGAGTGGGAGAGGAAGAAGCAGGCTCCGTGGAGCCTGATGCGGGGCTCGATCCCAGGACCCTGGGATCACGCCCTGAGCCGAAGGCAGACGCTTAACGACTGAGCCACCCAGGCACCCCTAATTTTGTTTCTAATTACAGACATGATATATTGTTTCCTTGCTTTTGTATTTTCACTCACTTTCCAGGTTTTCTTCAATAATTTCTTCAATTATCACATCAGGGCTAGATCCCATTTGAGGCAGAACAGCAATGGTTTTAGGGGATGGTGTTGCAACAACCTCTTTCTGTGACTGGAAATCTTTTGCTTCTAAATACAAATCGCTGGTTTCCCGTTGCAAAGAAGGTGATGGGGCTTCATTAGTTAGAACAGACATGTCAGCCTTTTTCTTTTCTCGAAATGGGTATGTATCATGACAAGAAAATTCCTTTTTATGATATTTCGTTTGAACATTCTGTCCCATTTCATTTTCCTGGGGATCACATCTGTTTAAAAAATAGATGGGTATTAAGGAAGGCACTTGTGATAAGCACTGGATACTGTATGTAAGTGATGAATACTAAATTCTACACCAAAAACCGATATTACACTGTAGGTTAACTAACTGGAATTTAAATAAAAATTTGGAGAAAAAAAATAGGCATATGGCTACTTTAAGTTGTTCCATGAATTTTTTTATATCTACCTTGGAGCCATTTCCTTTCCACATAACACTTAATATTGTGACACATATAAAGAGCTCAAGTTTTGTATAGGTGCCTCAGAAGTTATTTTTTAATAGCTTTATATTTTTTAAAGATTTATTTATTTATCTGAGAGAGAGAGAGAGAACGAGCAGGAGGGGCAGAGGGAGAGCGAGAGGGAGAGAGAATCTCAAGCAGACTCCATGCTGAGTGTGGAGCCCAACATGCAGCTTGATCTCAGGACCCTGAAACCAAGAGTCAGATGTTCTACTGACTGTGCCACACAGGCACCCCAGATAGCTTTACTGATGTGTAATTAACACAGCATAAAATTCAGTAATTTTTACTAGATTAACGGTTGTGCAGCCATCACTACAATCTAATTTTAGAACACTTCTATTACCCAGAAAGAAACTTTTGCCCATTCCCAGCCCTAGGCAAGCCTAAGGGTTTTAAAATGTCAACAAGAGGTATAATCAATGAGAAGCTGAAGAAAGAACATGATACAGTCACGTCACAATCTTCTAGTCCTAAAGAATGGTAGATATAGGTTTTCAAAATAAATCATTTTGATTTGGCTTAGCTGTTTGGTTTTAAATTATGATTATTTCTTTTTAAATTTACTGGCCCAAAAATAAAGTATAGGAAACAGTGAAGGGTATAATCCTGAGCAAATCATTAAAAACCTCCAGCTAGCCTAAAAATCACCTTGAGTCTGAATCTTTTGGATATTATTCAATAGCCACTAACCCACAGTTGATCTTTTATGTGGTTTACTCCAAATTTTTTTCTATCTTCTTCAGATACCCACACAGATTTAGGCTATCAATCTACAAGTACAGAAATTCTATCAAAGAAATGAGATTGAGTCTCAAAATGCTTGTCTTTTAGTTAGCCATTATGGATTTAGCTTCGTCACAGATCATTTAAGAAGCATTTTAGAAATAAGAACCAAAAAAGCCAATTAGATTCAGCAATGACACATAATATCTGTCTATTCCCCAAAAAAGGTATGCTTTGAACGTAAATAAAATACATGTTGAATTCAAACACCTACCCAACTTTGTAAACTAGACATTTCTTTTCATAACAACTCTCATCTGACCTGAGACATTTAACAATGTCAACTGACTCCAGTATAAACTCCTCCTTTGATTTCTAGAAGACCACTTTTTTCTGTTTGTTTTTCAACCTCTGCCTATTCCTTCTCAGTTTTGTTTTTCAGATTGCCCTTTCTCAGTCTTAAAATTTCATATTTTCCCAGGGTACTGTCCTTGACTTTTGTCAAGACCTGCTCTTACTTGGCAAACCCGTTGTTTAATTTACCACCTGTAATAAGTAGAAGCAGACTGTAGTGATACATTCCCTTAAAACTAGGAAAAAATTTAAGACTACTCTGAATTAACTTTAAAATCAAGACAAGGTCAAGGCAGAATCTAAAAGAGACTGAATAGCTTCTGATATTAAAAATATTCTATAGTAAGCATATTCAAGTTATGAAAATATCTAAAATAATGTACTCATTGGGAAGGCTGATGATTATCCATAGAAATACAAAAGTCAAGTCACAAAGACAAATATGGTACATGGGTCCACATCTGGGAGAAAATGACTTGAGACAAAGGACTGGTACTCTAGTCCTCTGGCAAGGACTTTCCTCTGGTTGTAAGAAATGTACTAGGATCTAGGCCTAATGCTATTAAGCTATTTGATTAATCTTATTCCCTGTATTGAAAACAACACTGCAAACAAAGCAATTTCTTATGATTTGGCTTCCTAGGCCTGTTTGGATGCTCGAAAAGAATGCCAACACAAGTATTCCAGTCCATGTGGCAATTATATTTGTCCATAAGTTTATAACCTGGCATTCTGACTAAACTGGAATTCTGGCATTCAGTTTTGTAAACTTGGCTTATAGGAGTTTACCTGGTTTACAGCACATCTGCTCATGTCTGTTCCTGACCTTTTAAGACCGTGGGCCAAACTCTGGTTAGTTACCTAAGGTAATGAACATGTATACTTCCTGGGGGATGATTTCCCCTGGAGACATACCACCTACAAGTGAATGAACTTACTTTCTTTTTGAGGGTTTCTAAACAATCTATATTCTAACTACTCCTAAACCCAGAATCAAGTCCAAGATCTCTTTAGTGTTAGTACCTATAACTAACTGCTCTCTATACATTTCTCCCCAGATACCTGGTAAACAGCATTAACTCAACATGCCCACTATCCCTCTACTCCTAAATTTTCTCCTGTATTCCCAATCTTGGTGAATAATACCACAATCCATCAATTTAACCACCAAAGCCAGACCTGTAAATCATTGAGGATGCCTCCCTTTTCCTCATTCATCATACTCAAACAATTAATAAGCTTTATCAATTTTCCCTATTTAGCATTTGTCGTATCTATGGCTCTCCAGTGCTACTACCTATGCTTGGTTTCTCATCATCTGCTGAGACTATTGATACAATAGCCCAACTAATCCTTCAGCCTCTAGCCTTATACTCTTCCAAATAATCCTCTAAGTGGCCACCAGAGTTACCTTTTTAAAATGTAACCTAATTATTTTTATTTTCATTTTGAAAATCTTTTAGTGGTTTCTACTGTCTACAGCTGTGCTGTCCAATACAACTTTCTGCAAGAGTGAAAATGTGGGGCACTGTCTAATATGGTAGCTATCAACCTCATGTAGCTACTGAGCACTTGGAGTGTGGCTAGTGCAACTGAAGAATCCAATTTTTCCCTTTTTTTTTTTAAAGTAATCTCTATGTCTAACGTGGGGCTTGAACTCATGACCCTGAGATCAAGAGTCACATGCTTTACGAACTGAGCCAGCCAGGCACCCATCCAATTTTTTCTTTTAATTTTGTTTTGTTTTACTTAATTTATGCTTAGATTTAAATAGGCACATGTATTTAGTGGCTACCACACTAGATAACATAGATCTAGAAAATAAAGTTCAAACGCTACAGCATACAAAGTTTTTAGGATTTAGCCTATGTGAATCCTCTGTCAGATGAAATTATATAAGCAGTTCCCTGAATGTAGCACATTATCTCACTGCCCATACCTTTCTTTCTGCCATGATGCCTACCTCCCTTTTGGCCTCCTTTCCAATTACTACTCATTTTTCATAGATAAAATTTTCCTTTTTTCAAGCCTCCTGTTACCCCCAAAAGAACTGACCGTTTCCTTCCTTAGCATCTCCACTAAATTCTGCATATATCACTCTTGTAACAATTATTCACTTTATTGTTTACATGGGTCATCCTCTACTTATTGTAACTTCTCTGACCTATATCTCAATGCTTAGGGTAATGGTGCCTAGCACAAAATCAGTGTTCAATGCTGGCTGAATGAATGAATCTCAAAGATAAATTTCACACATACATCATTTAATACTGAGCACTTCTAGGTCTTTTCATTCTTAAATATTTTACATAGACTTTAACTGATAGAAAGTTTTGCCCTTTATATTATTTTACAGCATTTGAATCATACATACTACACACTACATATCAATTTTCCTGTCTCTTAGGTAATTTTTCTCTTAGACCCTCTCAGAAATTAACGGCATATTGCCATTTTTAAAAAAGATTTATTTCTTCATTTGAGAGGGAGAGAGAGTGCGTGTGCAGGAGGGAGGGGCAGAGAGAATCTTAAGCAGACTCTGTGCTGAGTGCGGAGCCCAATTCGGGCCTTGATTCCACAACCCTGAGATCAGGACCAGAGCCAAAACCAAGAGTCGGATGCTTAATCCACTGTGCCACCTAGGCAGCCCCATGTTGCCATTCTTATACTTACTTTGTTAAGCCCTCAAATTCAATCTTTCCCATATTGTTGAACATAGAGATGATCTCACTGCAATTCATATTCAACCTAAAATAAAACACTGGCAGGTAAGTAAATGTTATAATACAAGTTTATTACTTTCTCTAAATAAAAGTCAGTTTCTAACATTAAAAACTCCAAAAGACAGGACATTTTAAGTGCTCTAATATAACTTTATTACTTTCTCTACAAGTTAGTTGTTGACATTAAAAACCCCAAAGACAATGTATTTTTCTCATTTATCATAAATTACTCTTATTTTACATGTTAGCTAATTTGGGAAACATCTGTGACACAAATTTTCAATTTATAATTGCTTGCTATTTAATAAATCTAGGCTCTAATACATTTTTATACTGAATTGTTAGGTTCTCCTGAATTACAACTTACTTACCTGGGAGAGCTCCTTAGTTTTAGAGAGGTAACTTGTAACAATTCACTCTCAAATGTTAATTTCAAAGTACGGATAATCTATAATCAAAAGAGAAGTATTACTCAGATGTGAATTTTTTTTTTAAGATTTTATTTTATTTATGTGACAGAGAGACAGCCAGCAAGAGAGGGCACAGAGCAGGGGAGTGGGAGAGGAAGCAGCAGGCCCCCAGCAGAGGAGCCTGATGTGGGACTCGATCCCGGAACGCTAGGATCACTCCCTGAGCCGAAGGCAGACGCTTAATGACTGCGCTACCCAGGCGCCCTTCAGATGTGAATTTTTAAAAAATAAGTATTATTGAAACAAAGCAAGATTGTAGAAGGAAAACTATAGCATTTAAGTATCTCACTAATTAATGAGTTCAAGGTTTGATTTTAGGCACTCAAAGGGAGGGATGAAAATAAGTGTTATGATTTTTCCCCCTAAGGAAATTTAAAATATTTCAGAGATATAAATTAATAGATAACAACAACAAAAGACACTAATTAACAAATGGGATAGAGTTACGTAATCAGAGAAAATTCTGATCATATTCACTTTGCATCTGCATTGTTATTCTCCAATGTCTTTTTGCCTTATCTTCTTAATAAATCTAACTAGGGTGAATACCAAATCTTTTTTTCCCTTAGGATTTTATTTATTTGTCAGAGAGAGAGCGCACATACATGTACATGTGTACAAGCAGGCGGAGCAGCAGGCAGAGGGATAAGCAGGCTCCCTGCTGAGCAAGGAGCCCGATGTGGGGGTTGATCCCAGGACCCTGGGATCATGACCAGAGCCAAAGGCAGATGCTTAACTGACTGAGCCACCCAGGTGTTCCAGGTGAACACTAAATCTTATCACTTTTTTACACTTTCTAATGACTCCTGTGTAATACACAGGAAATGACTATTATGTTTTTAGAACTAGGCTAGAGAATGAGGTCTGACCAAGGAAGATGGTGGCAAACTCTTCTTCCTTCACTTAGAAACTTTGGAGGCAGATAAACCAATGGCTTCTATTTTATACCTCAGTTCAGCCCAAACACCTGATTATGGGAAAAGGTCATGAGGATTCAAAGACAACAGAACAGGATCTATATCCCAAAGGAGCAAGGTAGAAATCAGAAAAAAAAAAAAATTGATGGTTAACCTTATCTCGCCAAATGATCTCATCAGAAACATGTTTTTATTTTTGCCCAACTGTGCTCCCTAGGCACATTATTAGATGATAGAACATAGTGGAAGCATGCTGTCTCAAGTGTTTTCACTTGTAAGATCCCCAAACATTTGGGGAGGCAGGAAGAAAAGGAAGAAAAAAAAAAACCCTGAATGAGAACTTGAATTAAGTTTTTTAAGACAAGAACTGACAGTCATATCTAAATTGTTTATGAAAAGAAAAGAGAATCCCATTTAGTTTGCTGCCCTTATATGTTCTCATTTTTTGTTCAAATGTTCTAGGAACATCAGTTTCCAACTCAATGTCACCCTACTCACTCTCAGATCATGTGTTACTGTGCCATTTCAAACCTAACTGGTAAATATCAAAAGGCTAAAAAAATTTATTAATATTTGTCTTAGAATTCCAACACTAAGAATTCTAAATTGAGATCAAGATAAGTTAGGATAATCTTAAATGCTTCTTAAGTCTTAAATATCATATTCCATAGCATATAAGGTAATATACTTTAGAAACAAATTCACATTATGATCAAAATTACCTGATTCAGGTCACAATAAGTCCTTAAAGAAGGTGCTGATTTTAACTCTCTTGCTATCTTCATAGCTGCAGCCAAATCATTTTTTTTCTCTTCAATGTAGCTTTTAGCCATTATTACATTTGACAGATAATCATCTGTATTTCTTAATACTTCTTCACACAGGTTCTTTTTCCTTCATGTAAGATCCCAAAATTATTTTACAGAATTTCATAAATGCTCATATGAAAGTGAGTTTATAGCAAGTGAGTGGTATCAAAAAGGTAATTTCACTAGTTTATGAACATGGTTAAAAGAGGCAATCAATTCAACTGAAATATATTACAATTGAAAACTATGTATGGATAACAAGAGAAAAAGTAGAAGGATGTAATTATCATGTCACAGATACAGCTGTCACAGAATTACAGAAGACAGACCCTAGATGATTCCACCTAAAAGAGAAATCCTATCCTGTAATCACTTGTACTAGTTCAAAGACAATTTGTATTCATTTCCCACAAAGATATGCCTGCACATTTTAAAATTTCCATCAGTGGACACAAATTACATAAATATAAAATGAGATTTTAAGATAAGACTTCACCAAACCAGAACACAGGTATCAATTAACTATAATCTGCAAAGTAATCACTTAGAACAACAATTAGCGATTCCTTCATTACTTGTACCTCATTACTCAAAATCTTTTCTGGGCCTATGATGGAATTACATTATTGTGGCAATTAAAAAATTTTGTACCACAAATTGTAATGCATAACTTTCTCATTTTATTACCAAATGACTATTATTTCCTCAAAAGCAAATCTGGCCTTAAAAAAAGGAGTGTTTGCTATACTGCAGAGTAAGAAGAATGTTACATAGGCTCTGAAGGTGAAGAGGTATTCCAAGAGCTTCTTTGGTAATTGTATAAATAATCTGAAAGTCATTTCTTTAGGGGAGAAAATGGTTATTTTGGTATGTTCTAGTATGGTTTCTAAAAACTCATGCCTTTGGATTGGTATCAGCAAAATGGCAAACTAGGTAACTCTAAGCCCTTGTTACCCAGTGGAGATGTCAAAAAAACAAGCAAAACCTGGTTAAAATAATCTTATAGAAAGTCTGGAAAATAAACAAAGGTATACAGCAACCAAGCAAATGCCCAATCAAGAAAAAGCCACATTCAAAACATTAGGAAATTCCATGGTGTTTTCACTTGTTCTTGCCCAGCCCCCTCCTCAGCATGGTATAGTCTTGGTCTAGAGGTAGCAGCACAGTTCCCAATTACTTCTGTCAAACCAGAAGAGCAAAGAAGACTTCATCTGTAATGTTCTAACTTGTTTGTGGGATGCTTGAGGAACTAGTCTGTTTCACCTAACTTGGAGCTCAGGCAGTGAAGAGCAACAGGCAGTACTTGGGGAGGCTGTAGGAAGACTAACAGCTATAGATCCCTGGGCAAGAGATTATAGGTAAAGACATACACTAGACTTTCTGTGGCTTGCAAAAGCTTGGGTGAGACTCTTTCAGAAATGAATACACTTAAAAGCATCTGTGTATATAAAGGAATAAAAAAAAATCATACTCAGGCCCAGGCAAGATGCATGCTCAGAAAAGACCTGAGATCACCTTAAACCTTCATCTGAGGCTGATTCTAAGGCTCAGAACATGCTCACTCAGTGAAAGACTGCCCCTGCAGAGATCCAGTCTGCAATGACTAGAAGAGGTGGCTGTGTTTTCGGATGCCCAATTTTCAACAAAACAGCAAGGGCATATAAAGACATGGAAAAACATGACCCGTTCAAAGGAAAAAACAGACTGGCAGAAACCATCACTGAAGAAGTAGAGACATAGCACTTATTAATGACTTTAAAACAACAGTTTTAAACATGCTCAAAGAGCTAAAGGAAAACATGCACAAAGAACCTAGAGGAAATCAGGAAAAAATGAAGGACTAAAATGTGACTATCAATAGACAGATTATAACAAGGAAACAAATTCTGGTGCTCAGAAGTACAATAAATAAAATGAAAAATTCACTAGAGGGGTTCAACTGCAGATCTGAGCAGGAATAAAAAAGAATTAGCAAACCTGAAGATAGGACAACTGAAATTAGAGTCTGAGGAACAGAAAGAAAAAATAATGAAAAGAAGTCAACAGAGCATAAGGTACTTGAGGGATTCTCTCAAGAAAAGCAACATACGCATTACAGGAGTCCCAAAAGCAGGAAAGAAAGAGAAAGGTGCAGAAAATTATTTGAAGACATAATAGCTAAAGGATTCCAAAATGAGATAAAATACATAAATTGACAAGTCCAAGAACCCAAAGATACTTAAGTAGAATAAACTCGGACCCCCCCACAGAGACACAATATAATCAAACTGCTGGAAGACAAATAGAAAATCCTGAAAGCATTAAGAGAAATGCAATTTTGTCACACACAAGGAATCCTCAGTACGATTATCAGCCAATTTCTCAGTAGAAACCTTAGTGGCCAGAAGACAATGGGATGACATATTTAAAGTGTTGAGGGGTGCCTGGATGGCTTAGTCAGTACAGCATTGATTCTTGATTTCAGTTCAGGTCACGATCTCAGGATCATGAGATCGAGCCCCATGTTGGGCTCGGCACTGGGTGTGGAGCCTGGTTAGCCTCTTCCTCTCTTTCTGTCCCTTCCCTGAACTCGCGCTAAAAAAAATAAAGAAAGTGTTTAAAGAAAAAAGCCTGCCAATTAAGACTTCCATAACTAGCAAAACTGTCCTTCAAAAGATAAGGGAAAAGTCAAAACATTCCCAGATTAAAAAAAAGCCGAGGGAGTTCATGATCAATATACTTGTCCTACAAGAAATGCTAAACAAAGTCCTTCAGGTTAAAATGAAAGGAGGAGAGATGGTAACTTGTACTTGGTCAAGGTAAATACACAGGCAAATATAAAATCTAGTATCGCAGTAGTTTTGGTTTATAACTCCACTTTTTACTTTCTACAGGATTTAAAAGACAAATACATAAAATGACTATAAATCTATGTTAATGGGTACATGATGTACGAAGATAAAACTGTGAAACAAAACAGAGGGGAAGGAGATGTAAAGGAGTTTTTACATGAAATTCAGTTAAGCTGGTATCAATTCAAAATAGATTGTTATAACTTTAATATGTTATACGTAATCCCCACAGTAACCACAAAGTAACTACAGAATATGCAAAAAAAAAAAAAGAAATGAGAAGGGAATCAAATTATGTCACTACAAAAAAGTCAAGTAAACAGAAGGTAGAAATAGAAGAAGTAAATGATAAGAAGGTTCTATAACATATTGAAAACATGGCAAAATTCCTTTATTGATAATTAATTTAAAAGTAAACGGATTAAACTTCAGAATCAAAAGCCACAGAGTGGAGGACTAGAGTCCAAAAAATGACAACATATTTAAGTCTACAAGGTACTCATTTTAGATCTATAGATATGCATAGAACGAAGGTGAAAAGATGAAAAAAGATTGTGTAAATAGTAATCAAAAGAGAACTATACTAATGTTAGACAAAATAGACTAAGTCAAAAACTTACAAGAGAAAAAGAACACCATATATTGACATATCAAGAATATACAATTATAACACATATATGAACCAAATATAAGAGCTCTGAAATATACGACACAAACACTGACAAAATTAAAGGGAAAAACAGCACTATAATAATAGGTGGAGATGTCAATATCCTACTTCCTATTTCCAATAACAAATAGGAAAGCCATATAATATCAATAAAAAATAGACTACTTAAACAACATCACAGATCAATTGCACCTGACAAAGAAAAATCCAACAACAACAATTTCCCTCAAACACATATGGAACATCCTCCAGGTTAGATCATATGTTAGGTCCAGAATCAAGTCTTTTAAAAAACCAAAGTAAAAAAAAACTGAAAATACACGAAGTATCTTTTCTGGTCACAACGGAAAGAAACTAGAAAACATTAACAGAAGGAAATGAAACTAGAAAACATTAACAGAAGGAAATGAAAAATATGTGGAAATTAAGTAATATACGCCTAAACAAATGGGTCAAACAAAAAGATCACTAGGAAAATATCTTGAGACAAATGAAAAACAAAAATTTTAAAAATTGAAATGGGAGAGGAGTTAAGATGGTGGAGGAGTAGGGGACCCTAAGTTTCTCTATTCCCTCAAATATAGCTGGACAACTATCAAATCATTCTGGATATCTGTGAAATCAATCAGAGATCTGAGTAAAGAAATGCTGCAATTCTATAACAGAAAAGTGACCAATTTCTGGAAGGTGCAGAGACTTGAATATGGGGTGATATACTGGAGGATATGGTGGAGGGGAGGGAGACTGCTTAAGGAGGCTACTGCAAAGTATCATAAGCAGTGGCGCACAAAATCGGAACTTTTATTTATTTATTTTTATTTTTTAAAGATTTTATTTATTTATTTGACAGAGATAGAAACAGCCAGTGAGAGAGGGAACACAAGCAGGGGGAGTGGAAGAGGAAGAAGGAGGCTCATAGCGGAGCCTGATGTGGGGCTCGATCCCATAATGCCGGATGACGCCCTGAGCCGAAGGCAGACGCTTAACCGCTGTGCCACCCAGGCGCCCCAAAATTGGAACTTTTAGAAGTCGGCTACATATGACCCTGGCTTAAAGGTGTTCAGGTAACAAAGTGGGGCAGAATCCCTGGTGGAATGGCATTGTCTCAAGATCCCTAGGGTCACAAGAACCGGGGTGCCTGAGTGCAGCAGAGTTTCCAGGCACAGAAGCAGGGAAGGCCGCTGAAAACAGTGAGTTTAGGCGTCAGCTTTCCACTCTGTGTTGCCATAAACTGTGACCCACTGCACAGTTCTGCAACTGCTTTCCTGGCAGGGGTCCATCAAAAGGCAGAAGAATGGTGAGACCCCCTCCTCCCTCTACAGCAGGAACAGCGTGGTTCTGCACTACAGATATCCATAAAATTTGAGTTTTGAAACTCAGTCTCGTGCCTGAGATAAAAATGCTCAGTCATTGGCTGGATGCAAACAAGATCTGACGGAAATCGGGAGGTAAGAGTAATTGACTGCTTTTCTGTGAGAGCTCACTGAAGAGTGAAGGGTGTGAACTTTCAGCTCCAGGGCTAGAGATTGGGGTGCCCCGATTTTCATCCCACTTGTCAGTGCTGAAAGCCTTCAGGGAGCAAAACAGCACATCATAGTGGAATCTGGAGCCACTTACACTGCCTGGCCCCTTGACAAGTAGGGAACATTTCCACTAGGGCAGGGCACCTGAGAATTAGTGCAACAGGCCCCTCCCCCAGGAGGCCAGCAGGAACAACTGGCTTGCACCAAGTTTACTGATCATAGAGGGCTGCAAAGCTCTTAGGGAAAACATCCATCTTTTTTTAAGTCTTTCATTATTATTTTTTCAGTTATTTTATTATTTTTTCAATTCTTTTTTAAAAATTTTTTTATATATACATTATATATAAATTTTTTATTTTTTGTTTCTTTTCATTGTCTATTACATACATATACAAAAGTTTAAAAAATAGAAGTTTTCCTCTCTTTCTTATGTTGGGATCTAGTTTCTTTTCACATGCAGACCAAAATGCACCCAGCATCTAGTTTTTTTTGGCGGTGGGCGGGGGGGGGTTGTTCTTGTTTTTTTCTTGCTTTGTATTGTTTTTGTTTTTTTTGTAGTTTTTTTTTTCCTGTTGTCATTGTTATGGTTGTCTTTTCTCTTTCTTCTATTCTTTTCTAGACAAAATGATGACACAGAGACATTCACCCCAAAAGAAAGAACAGGCTGTAGTATTCACTGCCAGGGATTTAATATGGATATAAGTAAGATGTCTGAACTAGAATTTAAAACAACAATTATAAAGATACTAGCTAGGATTGAAAAAAGCATATAAGACACTAGAGAATCCCTTATTGTAGAAATAAAAGAACTAAAATCTAGTCAGGCCAAAATTAAAAATGCTATTACCGAGATGCAGTCCCAAAAGGAGGCTCTACAAAAGAGGATAAATGAGGCAGAAGAGAGAGTCAGTGATCTAGAAGATAAAATGATGGAAAATAAGGAAGCTGAAAAGAAGATAAAAAGGAAACTACTGGATCATGAAGGCAGATTTACAGAACGTAGCAATTCCACAACGCAAAATAATATCTGGTTAATAAGGGTCCCAGAAGATGGAGAGAGGGACAGAAAGTTTATTTGAACAAATTATAACTGAGAGCCTCCCTAATCTGGGGAAGGAAACAGGTATTCAAGTCCAGGAGGCACAAACAACCCCTCTCAAAAAACAGCAAAAATAGGTCAACACCTTGACATAGAACAGTGAAGTTTGCAAATTTCACAGATAAAGAGAAAATCCTGAAAGTAGGGACAAGAGGCCCTCAACCTGTAAGGGTAGACACATAAGGCTGGCAGCAGACCTGTCCACAGAGACCCAGTAGGCGAGAAAGGACTGGCATGATATAGTCAATGTGCTAAATGGGAAAAATATGCAGCCAAGAATACTTTATCCATCAAGGCTGTCATTCTGAATCGAAGGAGAGATAAAGAGCTTCCACGACAAACAAAAACTAAAGGAATTTTTGAACAATTAACCTGATCTGTAGGAAATATTAAACGGGATCCTTTGAGCAAAGAGAGAGCCCAAAAGTAACAAAGATCAGAAAGGAACAGAGACAATCTACAGGAACAGCAATTTTATAGGTCGCTGATCAAATGGCACTAAATTCATATCTTTCAATAATTACTCTGAATGTAAATGGACTAAATGCTTTAATCAAAAGACAAAAGACACAGGGTATCAGAATGGATTAAAAAAAAAAACAGACCCATTGATATGGGGTGATTACAAGAGACTCATTTAAGACCCAAAGATATCTCCAGATTGAAAGTGAGGGGGTAGTGAACTAGGTTTTAAACCAAAGACTGTAAAAAAAGATGAAGGACATTATATCATAATAAAAGGGTTTATCCAACAAGATGACCTAACAATTGTAAATATTTATGACCCTAACTTGGGAGCAGCTAAATATATAAACCAAGTAATAACAAAATTAAAGAAACTCATTGATGATAGTACATAGTAGGGGATTTTAACACTCCACTCACAGCAATGGACAGATCATCTAAGCAGAAGATCAACAAGGAAACAAGGGTTTTGAATGACACACTGGACCAGATGGACTTCACAGGTATATTGAGAGCATTTCATCCTAAAGCAGCAGAATATATTTTCTTCGAGTAAACATGGAACATTCTTCAGAATAGACACATTCTGGGTCGCAAATCAGGTCTCAACCAGCACAAAAAGACTGAGATTATACCATGCATATTTTCAGACCACAATGCTTTAAAACTTGAAGTATAAGAAAAAATTTGGAAGGACCACAAACACATGGAGTTTAAAGAGCATCCTACCAGGGGGTGGATAAGGGATGACACTGTACTATCTATAGAAGGCAGAGCTGCCATGTTACCCTTTGGCAGGCTCAGCAGGGAAAGGCAGGAGACTGAGACTAGGGGCTCTTGGCCCTCATCCTGGCCCAACACCCACATGTGGGCTGGTAGGGGCAGTTTCTTCTGTTTCCTGGTGTGTGGCTCTTCAGACATCTATCCTTAGGCTGTACAGCTTTACCTTAGGCAACACCTCTTTTCTTCAGGTGACTAGCTGCTGTTTCCAGGCCTCCTTATGAAGGACCACCCACAGTAGAGACCAAGAACTTCTTGGGGAGGTTAGTGCAACAGAGAGGTTAGGAGTCTGACCCCTGGAGCCAGATTGCCTGGATAGAACCCTGGCTCTGCCACTTACTAGATATGTTGTGACCTTAGGCAAACTATTTTACCTTCTGTGCCTCTGTCTCCTCACATGTAAAATGGGGATGATGATAACATTAATAGCATATATTTCATAAGACTGTTGTGATAAGATAATGAAGCACTTAAAACAGTGCCTGGGAAAGGCAATTTAAAACCACAATGAGATATTCCCACCCATGAGAATGGCTAAATTTGAAAAGACTAACCATATAAGCCAAGGCAGATAAGCATGAGGAACAACTAGAACTCTTATACATTGCTGATGGGAATGCAGAATGATATAACCACTTTGGAAAACAGGCTGGAAATTTCTTACAAAATGAAATATATACACAAAATGCATAAATATGACAAATGCACATCTTTACAAAAAAAGAAATGTATATTTACTGTGTGGCCCAACAACTCTACTACCTAAGAGAAATAAAAATATGTGATCAGAAAAGACTTGCACATGAAAAGATAGAACATTCTACTAAAGAATGAATGGGTCAAGCAGGAAATTAAAAAGAATTAAAAAAATACATGGAAGCAAATGCAAATGAAAACGTGACAGTTCAGAACATTTGCGGGCAGCAAAGGCAGTCCTAAGAGGGAAGTAGATAGCAATACAGGCCTTTCTCAAGAAACAAGAACAGTCTCAAATACACAACCTAAGATTACACCTAAAGAAGCTGTAAAAAGAACAGCAAATAAAGCCTAAATCCAGCAGAAGGGAAATAATAAAATCAATGGAATAGAAACCAAACCAAAACAAAACCAGTAGAACAGATCACTGAAACTAGAAGCTGGTTCTTTAAAAGAATTAGTAAGATCGATAACCCCCAAGCCAGACCTATCAAAAAGAAAAGAGAAAGGACCCAAATAAATAAAATCATCGATGAAAGGAGAGATCCCAAAGAACACTGAAGAAATACAAACAATTACAAGAGAATATTATGAGCAATTATATGCCAACAAATTTGGCAATCTGGAAGAAATGGATCCATTCCTAGAAACATATAAACTACCAAAAATGAAACAGGAAGAAAGAGAAAACCTGAACAGACCCATGACCAGCAAACTAATTGAAGCAGTAATTAAAAATGTCCCAACAAACAAGGGTCTGGGGCAGAGAGCATTCCAGCAGAATTCTACCAAAAATTTAAAGAATTAATACTTATTCTTCTGAAACTTTATCAAAAAACAGAAATGGAAGTAAAACTTCCAAACTCATTCCATGAGCCCAGCATTACCTTGATCCCAATACCAAGGACCCCACGAAAAAGGAGAATTACAGACCAATACCCTTGATGAACATGGATGCAAAAATTCTCACCAAGATGCAAGCAAATAGGATCCAACAGTACGTCAAAAGAATTATTCACCACAACCAAGTGGGATTTATTCCTGGGCTACAAGGTGGTTCAACATCAACACATCATTCAGTGTGGAACACCACATTAATAAAAGGACAAGAACCATATGATCCTCTCAATAGATGCAGAAAAAACATCTGACAAAATATAGCACTTAAATGAAACTTGATGAAAACTCTCCACAGTGTAGGGATAGAGGGAACATGGCTCAATAGCATAAAGCCATCTATGAAAAGCCCATAGCAAATATCATCCTCAATGGGGAAAACTGAGAGCTTTTCCCCTAAGGTCAGGAACACCACAGGAATGTCCACTCCATGAGAAAGTGGTATTTTTTCAACATAGTACTAGAAGTCTTAGCCTCAGCAATCAGACAAGAAGAAGAAATAAAAGGCATCCAAATTGGCAAAGAAGTCAAACTTTCACTTTTCACAGATGACATGATACTCTGTGTAGAAACCCCAGAAACTGCTAGAACTGATACAGGAATTCAGCAAAGCGGCAGGATATAAAATCAATGCACAGAAATCAGTTGTATTTCTATATACTAACAAAGAGGCAGAAGAAAGAGAAATCAAGGAATTGATCCCATTTACAGTTGGACTAAAAACCATAAGATACCTGGGAATAAACCTAACCAAGAGATAAAGGATCTGCACTCTAAAAACTACAGAACACTTAGGAAAGAAATTGAAGAAGACACAAAGAAGTGGAAAAACATTCCATGCTCATGAATGGGAAGAACAAATATTGTGAAAATGTCTATGCTATCCAGAGCAATCTGCACATTAAATGCAATCCCTATCAAAATGCCATCAACATTTTTCACAGAGCTGGAACAAATAATCCTAAAATTTGTGCAGTACCAGAAAAGACCCCAAATAGCCAATGGAATGCTGAAAAAGAAAACCAAAGTTGGAGGCATCACAATTCCAGACTTCAAGCTGTATTACAAAACTATAATTGAGACAGTATGGGACTGGTACAAAAACAGACACATGGATCAGTGGACCAGAATAAAGAACNAAAACCAAAGTTGGAGGCATCACAATTCCAGACTTCAAGCTGTATTACAAAACTATAATTGAGACAGTATGGCACTGGTACAAAAACAGACACATGGATCAGTGGACCAGAATAAAGAACCAGAAATGGACCCTAAACTCTATGGTCAACTAATTTTTGACAAAGCAGGAAAGAATATCCAATGGAAAAAGGACAGTCTCTTCAACAACTGGTGTTGGGAAAATTGGACAGCCACATGCAGAAGAATGAAACTGGACCATTCTCTTACACCATATACAAAGATAAGGTCAAAATGGATAAAAGACCTAAATGTGAGATAGGAATCATCAAAATCCTGGAGGAGAACACAAGCAGCAACCTCCTTAACCTCAGCTGCAGCAACTTCTTATTAGACACATCTCCAAGGGCAAGAGAAAAGCAAAAATGAACTATTGGGACTTCATCAAGATAAAAAGCTTTTACACAGCAGAGGAAACAGTTGACAAAACTAAAAAGCAACCTATGGAATGGCAGAGGATATTTACAAATGTCTTATCAGATAAAGGGCTAGTATCCAAAATCTATAAAGAACTTCTCAAACTCAACACCCAAGAAACAAAAAATTCAGTCAAGAAATGGGCAGGAGACATGAACAGACATTTCGCCAAAGATGACATACAAATGGCTAACAGACACATGAAAAAATGCTCAACATCACTCATCATCAGGGAAATAACAAATCAAAAACACAATAAGGTACCACCTTGCACCAGTCAGAATGGCTAAAATTAACAAGTCAGGAAACGACAGATGTTGGCGAGAATGCAGAGAAAAGGGAACCCTCTTACACTCTTGGTGGGAATACAAACTGGTGTAGCCAGTCTGGAAGGCAGTATGGAGGTCCTCAAAAAGGTAAAAGTAGAACTACCCTATGACCCAGCAACTGCACTACTAGGTATTTGTACAAAGGATACAAACAGTGATTCAAAGGGGCATATGTACTCCAATGTTTACAGCAGCCATGTCCATAACAGCCAAACTATGGAAAGAGCCCAGATGTCTATATATATATTATACATATATATACATATATTGTACATATACATACATATATATATCTATATATACATCTGGTGAGCCCAGATATCCACCAACAGATAAATAGATCAAGAAGATGTGATTAAAAATTATTAAATATCACATATATTAAAGAATTTTTAAAGTGATGGATATGAAACTATGTGGTATTTGTTTAGAAATGAGTGTTAGAAAGTATTAGAGCATTACTTGCTCTGATGCAAATTAACACATGAAAAAATGATGGAATGATGCGTAAGAAAAAGCATGTTTGGATTTTCTCAAGTGAAATTCTGCAACATGCAGATTTTGAAAATAATTTTTTCTGCTGTTTTAGGAAAGAAGCTTATTTATTTAACAGTTAGCTGTAGGACCAGATGGCAAATAGCCAAAAGTTTTTTAAAATGTACAAATTGTTCTTCATTTTCAAGCTGTAGACATCAGTCTGTAGGGATCACCCAATACCTTCCAAACTTGTTTAAAAGTTACTCAGTACTTCAATCTATACAAAGAAACAAAGTGACAAGTTCATGTTAAAAACTGCAGTTTCACTGAGTCTCCATTTTTAAGTTATTACCTGGAATCAAGAGAAGTAAAAAGCTGATCAAACTGTTTCTCCAGAACCTCTATAAGACTGACTGTTTCCTCTTTTGTTTGACTGTGTATGTGCTCCAGCATCTGGAAAGAACATAATATAAGGTTCAACTTTAAATCTTGGTACTGGTCAGCAAGATCATGAACCTTTGTTGGCACTGTGCACTGATAAACTGGCAAAAAGGCCTAGAAAATCCACTAAGTTTTCTAAACTTCTTATTCCTTTTTATCATTACAGGAAGAATCATTCTGGATAGCTGAACTTCTTTCTGGAAGGATTCCTTAAATGAAAAACCTTAATACATAATATTAAAAGTACTTGAATTAAAATGTTAATTATTCTACATCATTGCATTTTTTGACAAAGAATTGTTGCTTGAGATCTGTGACCCCTTTTTTCCTTCCATTTTCTCCCTTTCAGAACAAGAATGTCTATCCTATACCTATCCAACCAATGCATTTTAGAAGCAGATTAGTTATCTAGTTTCACAGGTTAATGGTTGGAGAGGAATTTTTGTGCCCAAATAAATCATACCCTCAGTCTCAGTCATACCAGATTTAGAAGATATTTAGATGAGATTTTAACTTGATGCTGGAATAGATTTAAGACTAGGCTGGGATGGGGTGAATGTATTTTGAAGGACATGAATCAGCGGGGGATCAGAGAGCTGACTGTTATGGGTTGAATTCTGTCCATCCCCCTCCCAAATTCATATGTTGAAGTCTTACCCCCTTATCAGCTATAATCTTTTGACTACCTTGGTTGTAAATTTGTTGTTGCTGGGTGCTTAGGAGCTTGTTCTTTGTCACCACGTGAGTCTCTTTTTGGGGGGATGGAGTAAAGGAGGAAAGAAAATAAGATTCTTTATGCAGCCGAATAATGAGCAATGTTAGAAAGATGGTCTGCGATACTTTCAAGATAAAATTCAGCTCACAGCAAGAAAAAAAATCATGGTTCCTTAATAGTGCTCTAATTTCAGCAGGCCATTAGCATAACAATGCCACAAGACCAATCTTAGCAGACCATGAAGTCTTCTATTCTTTTGTATGTTTCTCTGTCATTGGATTATCATGCTCAATGACTTAGTACTAAGCTCTAACTTCAGTGATATACATCCCAATACACACATTTAAAGAGAACATGCTTTAATTCACTATAGAATTTAGTCATTTAAAATGCTTACTTTTACAGCAACACTTAATTGTTCAAAACTATAGCCTGCTATCTTCAATGCTTCATCAATTTCTTCTGCAGTTTTAGTTTCCTAAGAAGGGGAAGAGGGTCCACATACAAATATAAAATATAAAAATAGATGCCTACTACATTATATTAGTTGCAAACATATCAAGTTACACTTTTGATTACAAAAGTAACATAGACCACCACAGAAGTTTGAAAACAAGTAACAAAAATGACACTTTTAATCCTACTTATCCAGAAATTAAAAACTATAATATTTTAGAGTTTTGATTATAGTTTATAGTATTCCAGATTTTTTTAGAGATATTTTTGAAAAAATGGAATATTTTGTGTAACCATTTCCCAACTTAAAACTATCTTGAAAAATGTATCATGGCTATTAATGCACACATGTGTAACAATTAAGTTTTTAAAGAAGATTATAATTTGGCTCTGTTAAAATTTACACCTGAAGTAAAAGATTGCAAGATTAAATGCTTGCTCCCTTCCCCTAACTCACTAAAGATCTCTTTAATAATACCTTTTTGGAGTTTGTTCTATTTCTGGTCTTAAACTAAAATAATACATTATTTAAAGCTATAGAAACAGGTAAAATTCAATCTTTCAACAGTAACATCATCACCATCACCACAGTGAATTATTTAGGCCTTTTGGCTGCCATTAAAATGCTTGGAAAAATCACATTCAGAATTTAGAGACTTGTACTTTATACAAGTTTCACATAAATCTAGATTCAATAACTAGGTTCAAATGGAAGAAGCTACATATGGCTAAATATTAAGAACACTAACAGAGTTGGTCAAAGGGAGAATGGGTTGCCTTAGGAAAAATGAGAATTGTTCAAGCATATTTAGAATAAAAAAGATTCGAGTAAAGAATGTAGGTTTACCTCTTACCTTCATGCTTCCAAAACAACCCTATAATTATAGCAACCTTGAAAGGAGAGAAGAGTTAAGCTACCAGACACAAAGTAAAAACGTTTGGCTCCATCTTACTTCATGAGTAACATTTTTCATACCGCCATTAGAGATGAGGAGTTCAAAATAGTCCTGTGCGTGGATGTTGAATGTTCTAAACCAATAGGTAGCTGATCAGAAGTCTTTTTAAAATCCTGAGAACAATTCTTTATCCTGAAAAATATCAAGTACATTATTTTAAATGTAACATTAATATAACAATTTTAATCTTCTATTTTGATTTTTACTAGAAAAAATAATTCATATGACAACTTATAATAACAATTACAGTGGGTTCTCAGTCATCTATGATAAGCAAAGAAAGGGAAACCATGGCTAAATATGCTTCCATATAAAACTTAATTTTACCAAGAAATCAACTTCTTAGCAAATCCCTAAAAAAAAAAATTATCCCGCAGTATAAATTGTGCTTTAATCTCCTAATTACCTCCCCTTACCTGATATTTTTTCGTAGAGATGTTGACAGTCACTGAACTGTCTTTAAGCTCAATTACTTATATACAAATGCCTGCTATTAAAAAAAATATGCTTATAGGCCTAGATAATTTACAAAAAGGTAATGAATTTACTAGGTAAGTTAATTTGCAAAGAAAAAATTAGTTTCATTTCTTATCTACACATGCTAAAGTTTTTGCCTATTTTTTTTTTAAGATTTTATTTATTTATTTGTCAGAGAGAGAGAGTGAGTGCACAAGCAGGGGGAACAACAGATGGAGGGAGAAGCAGACTCCCTGCTGAGCAGGAAGCCTGATGCAGAACTTGATCCCAGGACTCTGGGATCATGACCTGAGCTGAAGGCAGATGCTTAACGAACTGGGCAACCCAGGCATCCTGAGTTTTTACCTATTTTTATCTTTATATCCCTGTATTGGCTAACAGACAGTAAGCTCTTGATAAATGTCTGCTGAATAACTTAATCATAAGCCTGTATGTTTAAATGTTACTCTTATATAGAGAAAAAAACAGACTTTAATTTTTTAAACATTCAATTACTTTGACGGTGCCTAGATGGCTCAGTCAGTTAAGCGTCAGCCTTCAGCTGAGATCATGATCCCAGAGTCCAGGGATCGAGTCCCACATCGGGCATCCTGCTCAGCTGGGAGTCTGCTTCTCCCTGCCATTCACCCTGATTGTGCTCACTCTCACTCTCTCTCAAATAAATAAATCTTAAAAAAAAAAAACCATTCAATTACTTTGAAAAGTGAATATTCATGTTCTTGAAAACATGCGAATGCATAAGCCCTTAGGAGTCCATTATTCAATTCCTGTCTCAAAATATGAAAGATAAATCAGGAAGGAAATACATTATTTTTAAACAGACTTATCCCTTGACACACAAACAACTATTTTAAACCAAATTCTATTGAAATTAGGTAATAGGAGTTTCTAACATAAGTATACTTGACCTGGAGAATTAAAAAAAAAAAACCAAAACAGTAATTTGGAAAAATTGGAGTATTTAAAATGGATTTATCAGGGCGCCTGGGTGGCACAGCGGTTAAACCTCTGCCTTCAGCTCAGGGCGTGATCCCGGCGTTATGGGATCGAGCCCCACATCAGGCTCTTCTGCTATGAGCCTGCTTCTTCCTCTCCCACTACCCCTGCTTGTGTTCCTTCTCTCGCTGGCTGTCTCTCTCTCTCTGTCGAATAAATAAAAATAAAATCTTTAAAAAAAAAAATTTAAATAAATAAATAAATAAATAAAATGGATTTATCTACTTCTGAAAGTAAAATTTCACTTTATAACCACAATAGATATTATGTATATCTATACAAGAATATAATCAGATTTAATTTGTGTAAGTTTTAAAAAGTCAGAAAATTTCACACAGAAGTCCAGATCTCTATCTTCTCTTGGGGGAATAAAAAGGAAGATTGGCAATACTGAGTCTTAACACACAGCAATTATTGGCTGGAGCTGAAAAGAGGCTACCTCCTTTGAAGGGGGTGAAGCTTCCTTCGTCTGCCACAATTCATACCACTCATTGTTTAAACTCTACCTCACCCAGTTAAGTCATCGGCTGGACTCCTGTAGGTACTCAAAACTGTTGTGGCCGCTGACTCACATGGAGCAGGAAAAATTCCTAATGATTTATTCTAATCATTTCATTCAGAACTTATGGAGGAAATGACTGGTGGAATACAAATATAGGGGTTGGCATTTGGTAAGCCTGAGTCCCATTGGTCCTGCCAATAACCAGTTGCCAGACTTTAGCTAAGTGGCTTACAACCTAAAGAGATAACTGTAACTATTCTTTTGGTTTCTGTGTAAGCACCCACTTAAGTCTGGACAGAGAAGCTGCATCAGTAATGTCAAAAGCCATTAAATGTTAGTCTAAAAATTTTTGGATTTTATTTAGGTAGGAAATGAAGAATCATGACGCAGGGAAGAGTAGGCAAGTGCTAAAGAGGTAGTCAAAAAAGAATAAAGGAATTAAATAGGATAGTAGAAATGGAAGATAAATTATAGATGTGAAAGATATTGTGGAAATTATAGTCTGCAGTAAGCCAAATGAAGGAGATATGAGGAAATGGGGTGAATTATTGATGCTCGGTGCCACTTACAAAATTGAAAGGTTTCAAATGAGATTGTTCCTTGAAGGCTTCCTGTGTTTATTTCCCACATAATTTATTACCATATTAAGTATGCTTTAAAAAGTTAAAGTTGTACACAAATATAATTGCCTTCTGAGTAGGGTCTCAGTGAATTAATTGGAAGTTTCTTTAACTCTTATAAAGTTGCAAAGTAAAACTTTACTATTTTTTCACTATGATCCATCCCATCCTATAGTCAACCCTAAATGTAAATTTATCTAGGACTGAAACATGATTTCAGAAAAACCATAGCAAATGTCAAAACACTATGGTATTTCATCCAACAAACATTTATTACATATTTACTGTGTCCAGCACCAGGAATATAGAAAGCAGTAAGATGTGGTCCATGCCCTTACAGGGGCTATAGACTAGCAGAAGGAGACATATAAATTAATTAGTACAACAAAAAATAAAACTAGTGCCGGTCACCAGCTGGGACATGTTTTTAAAAAAAAATCTCTGCATTACTAACTCAAAAAGAGCTTTATTAATATATACATGTACAAAGTCCTATGGAAGAAAGGAAAAAGGAATAAAAGAATCCCCAAATTATGACTTTTCCTTTTATCAGTCACCTCTCACACCACCTCTTTCCAAAGTCCTCTACTATATCATGCTCATAATATTCTTAAGAATTAACAACTTTTTAAAGCCACACCTTACTCTAAGCCAGCACCAATAGCTTTTGCTAGAATGACATTCTCAGGTTTATCTTACATTCTTCCACCCCCCCCCAATTTAAATAAGGACAAACTCATGCTTCTTTAGGAAATGAATTCTCCATTTCCCTAACAGTTAAGACAAATTATAAACGAGCACTCTATAATGGGAGATAGAGGCTTCCAGGTGGAATGAATATGTCACTGGAATAAAAATTACAATATAGGGAATGTAATCAATGATATTGTAATAGTGGTGAAAGATGGTAGTTACACTTGTGGTGAGCATAGCAGAACATACAGAGAAGTTGAATCACTATGTTGTATACCTGAAAATAACGTAATAGCGTGTCAACTATACTTAATTTATAAAGAACATTCTATAAACAACAGGCTAGGATGATCTAAGAATGACATTTTATCAATGATGCTAAAATTATCTTTTCAGAAATAAACTGAACTTCAAATACTAACGTAAGTACACACATAAAACATACTTTTTAGGCTGCAGTTTTTCCATAGAAGAATCTTCTTTAATACATCCATCTGTTGGGTAGTATCCTTGTCTCATATTTATAGTTGTAGCAATCTTCGGACAAAATAAGAATAAAAACAAATAAAAACAAAAACAAAGTCATTCAATAAATTGTTTATCCAGAATTCAAACAACTAGTGTGCCATTCATAGAGAAACTTAATTCTCTTTAAATCAAAGAAAAAATCTTATCTGTATGATGCTTTCACCCCATTTTAATTTTTGAAGAAATCTAATTTTTGAAGAAATCTAATCTATTAATTAAACAGAACATTAATTAAAACACTTCATTCTACCACCATTCTAAAGGAAATACTTATAATACTTTAAAAATCTCTAAAATTTTCACAATAACATCTCCAGTTATGTTCAAAACTCTAAAATAATACTTAGGAATAAATTTAATAAGAAAAATATAAGTTGTAAGAAATGAAAACCAAATAATTTATTGGGATCATATAACAAAAACAGAGTAAATGGAAAATCATGTCAAGTTCCTAGAGACACAGGTTTAATATCCTAAAATATATCTAATATAAAATACAAAAAATACAATTCTACAGTTCATATGGAAAATACACTATGCAAGAATTATAAAAATTTTAACATACCATTCAGTAGAGACTTATCCCACCAGATCATAAAGCTAATGTAATTAAAATGCTAGGGTACTAGGACAATAAATGAGTAGAATACAGCCACATTTGTATGGGAACTTAATACAGAATACAAGAGGCATTTCAATGAAATAGAAGGATTATTCAGCAAATAGTATGAGAAAAGCAGCTAATCATTCTGAAGAAAAAAGTTACACACTCACCTTATATCATATAAAATGAATTTTATATATATCTATAGATATATAGATATATCTATAGATATCTATGTATATAATCTTAAACATGGTAAAAGTATGGAAAATACATATATAGCTCTGAGATGGAAAGGACTGCCTAATCAAAGAAAACCTAGAAACCACGAAGGAGGAAGAAAAATGACTAAAAGAAACATTTCTGAATGGCTAAATGTAATAAAGTTAAAAGTGAAAGACTGGGAAAAAATAGTTAAGATATATAGGACAAAGTATGAATATCTCTATCACATGAAGTATTCTTACAAGTTATGAAAAAGACAATTCAAAAGGAAAATGTGCAAAGGATCTGAAGGGACCTATTGAAGACAGAGGAGGTGATAAGTCAACATATGAAAGTGCTCAATTTCACTAGTAATCAGGGAATTGCAGTTTAAAGCAAAGATATACCTACTTCTTGCTCATCAAATTGCCAAACATTAAAATAAATATGACAAATTCGAACATAGATCTGTTTTGGAGTTAGAAATTAACAGAACTTGCTCACAGAATTTTTTTGGTAGGAGTGGTTTTGAGATTATATAAAAATATAGTGAAAATTTTTGAAAGCCACCTAAATGTTTATAATGAAGGGATTAGTTAAGAATTAATAGCCCTTTGGGGCGCCTGGGTGGTTTAGTCGGTTAAGTATCTGCCTTCAGCTCAGGTCATGATCCTGGGGTCCTGGGATCAAGTCCACTACTAAATATTACAGCCTCCCACTTAAATATACTTTTTTGGTGAGGGAGAGGATATTCTGTAAAGGTTTTAAGTATAACATACCAAAGATAGCCGTGTACTTTTAAAATTTTNTACTTTAAAAATTTTTTTTATTATGTTATGGTCACCAGCCATGTATTAGTAATTTAGGGATAAAGTGTTACTTTTGGGGCACCTGGATGGCGCAGTGGTTAAGCGTCTGCCTTGGACTCAGGGCGTGATCCGGCGTTATGGGATCGAGCCCCACATCAGGCTCCTCTGCTATGAGCCTGCTTCTTCCTCTCCCACTCCCCCTGCTTGTGTTCCCTCTCTCGCTGGCTGTCTCTATNCTGGCTGTCTCTATCTCTGTCAAATAAATAAATAAAAAATCTTTAAAAAAAAAAAAGTGTTACTTTTAACCAATCACAATAGACCAAATACTATTTTTAAGAATGCCCCACACCTCAAAAAAAAAAACAAAAAAACGGGGGCTAAAACCTTAATTTCTATATGCCTACTGATTTATCCTCCTTTGGTTTGGCATTTCATAGTAAGATTAATGTTACTATCAACAGATTTGATATAGAACATCTCTTCCAGAAAATTTAAGAAAATATTAAATACAAAAGATTTCAGTTAAAATTGTATGAAGATTCTTAACATGTAATTTACAAAATAAAGGTTCTCTTCCCAATCCCCACAGCTTGTCATCTAAATTATAGTTCTGGTGGTATTTTGGCTTATTTTTGTTAACTGTAAATTAAAAGTGTGGTCAAATTTAGCCAGTATTTCTTTTATGGTTCCTGATTTCAGTGAGATGTTTAACAAGGCTTCCCCACTCAAGATTATACAATTATCTATATTTTCTTCTAATTTAATTTTAATTTGTATATCATTAACATTTCCA
>NC_048224.1:61155581-61171418 GCF_002007445.2 Ailuropoda melanoleuca | reverse complement strand
GAGAGAGCACAAGCAAGGGGAGCAGCAGAGGGAGAGGGAGAAGCAGGCTCCACACAGAGCAGGTAGCCAGATGTGGGGCTCAATCCCAAGACCCTGGGCTCATGACCTGAGCTGAAGGCAGAGGCTTAACCGACTGAGCCACCGAGGTGCCCCTAAATCTTACTTTTTAGAAAAGAGCACATAATATAAAAATAATAAACTATATTACTGAAAAATTCTATAAATTCATTCTTACTAATTTAGACTAGATTCTTCCATTTGCTCTTATTCCAAATAAATACTAGATATCAGCAAAAATCCTAAATTTTGAAAGCTAATAAGAGTGGTAACAATTTCAGGAAAACTTCTTGAAGGGACTCCCTTAAGTGATCAGCTGGGGTGCCTGGGTGGCTCAGTTGGTTAACCATCTGCTTTTGGCTCAGGTCATAATCCAAGGGGTCCTGGGATCAAGTCCTGTGTTGGGCTCCCTGCTTGTGCTTTCTCCCTCTCTTAAATAAATAAAATCGTTAAAAAAAAGATAGTAATCAGCTTTAGTGCATCTGAAGAATCCGATTATAGTCCCTTGTCAATTCCCTGGGCTAACAGCACAAGGAAAATGGGAGAAAGGAGGGAAGGATAAGACAAATCACAGATCTTCCAAAGAGTCAGACCTAGTCAAAACAATAAAAAATAGGGGCGCCTGGGTGGCACAGCGGTTAAGCGTCTGCCTTCGGCTCAGGGCGTGATCCCGGTGTTATGGGATCGAGCCCCACATCAGGCTCCTCTGCTATGAGCCTGCTTCTTCCTGTCCCACTCCCCCTGCTTGTGTTCCCTCTCTCGCTGGCTGTCTCTATCTCTGTCTAATAAAAAAAAAAAAAACAATAAAAAATAGATTTATCACAACCCTAAAAATCAAAACCAATATTTGTAAACATACCATAAACATCTGTATAGATGTTTTCCAAAATAACAGAAGTATAATGATTTAAGACCATTGAACATGAAATCATTTGACAAAAAAGGGAAAAGTTACTGTTGTAATAAATTTGTCTGTTTTTTTGAATATTAGAACAGGATAGGTATAAGCAGAGATAGTTCCACCTGCCTGCTTATTCCCCTTTCCTTATTCTTTACCCACCACAAGACTGAATCAGTCAGGGATCTTCCATTACAACCACAGAAACTAGGCTCCCCTTTGCTTAAACTATGTAGTCAAGCCACATCTGAGGAGCCCACTGACCAAAAAAACCCCAAAAAACAAACAAAAAAATCCAAAAAACAACACAGGAGAAGGGAATCTTCCACAATAATGGCCATTATTTGTAAAGTACATAATTCCAAAACAGACGTCTTTTAGTATGTAAATGTTTCCACTACAATTAAAACCTTCACAAATTTATATAAAAGTATGTATGTGTATTTTTTCCATGTTTAACCTACAAACCAATTAATCCATATCTAAATGTCATGGGTCAATTATAACACTTAATTTAATGGTCTTGAAGCCTGTAGAGAACTTCTACATAATTCAGATTTGACTCTTACAATCCTAAGAAAAGCAGATATTATTTCTATCTCACAAATTCAGGCTTAGTGTGACAGAACTAGGACTGCATTCCAGGTCTCCCACCTCTGTATTGTTTGTCTCACTGACACAAAAAACAATGGATACCTACAAATCCTCAATATCTGGTATCTCAAGTGGAACATTAAGAATTTAAGAGATTAAGACAATTTTCTAGGGACATACTATATAAATTGAACTACATTTGTATTTGTAGCAAATGCAAAGATGTTCATTAAATTTTACTTGAAATCCTTGACTTGCTCTCATTATTATGGGTCTATAGTGCAACTGTACTTTTTTAGTGTCTCTGAAGTTAACTCGAGGCCACTGTTTTGCTCCTCTTTTTAAACTATGGCATCTCTACAAATGTAGATTTGATGACACACAAAGATTAAGTGCCAGGCAGATTTCAAAATTTGCTTCCATGGTATTGGTGTGGTAAAGAAGGGTAGGGATTTGAAAGGAATATACTTCATTAAAAATAAGTGAAAAGAGGCAATTTTCCACAGAAGTCTCCAAAGAGTAAAAAAATATGTAGGCTGATTAATACAGAACTTAAACTCTGTATTCTTTTTGATCGCTCTGAACAATTATAAAATGAATCAGAAAAACTTTATTTTTCGTTAAGCTCCTTTAAGAGTCAGCAGCAAAAATGCAAGTTTTTAGGTTCTAACCAGAAGTATGTTTTCTCTAATATTTTTACCTTTAACATTAGGCTGTAATGTATTGAAGATGAAAGATGAGAAAACTTACCTCACAATCAGGGCATATAATTGTGCTGTATTCTTCAGTTATTAACAAGCAGAGTTCACAAAAAACATGTCCACATTGAAGTTCATGGTAGTGACCTATTGATAAAATTTTGTTGTGAATTAAACTTCTAACAATTTGTTAGCTTTGAACATGAAACATTAATCAGAGGGGAAAGTTGAAGGGGACACTCATGCATAGGAAAAGATATCAAGTTTCATTAGAAATGTAGGAATTACTAAACAAAATTCAGGAGAAACTATGTAAATTCAGAAGAAAAAAAACATAAAAAACCAGGCAGTACCATGTAATATTGTTTGCACTAATTTAGATAGCTTTTGGTACCTATAATACTTTGAATTTGCCATATCCTATAATCATAAAAAATGCTCTGACATACTTTATTTGATCTTTGTAAATATCACAGCTAAGTAGGCTTGGGAAGGTTATATTCAACTTATAAATGGTAAACATTTTGGTGATCTGGCTAAATAAATGGTATAATTCACACTCCAGCCTAGTTCTATTTCCGAATCCAATATTCTTTCTACTTGATCCTATTGCCTCTACTAATTTATACTTCCAATCCTGTTAAGGGAGCAGGAAGGGCAGATATGAGACATGGGGAAGACTCTCTCTTACAATGATCTAAGATACTGGCAAGGACAGAAGCCAGATGCTACTACTGTCACACACACATGACCCACATAAAGATCATTTTCACAAACCTAGCACTCATACGGGGAAATACCATAATCTTGAGTGAAAATCTAATATCAAGATTTTAATGCTCTAAATAGAATTTGACATTTATCATAATAAATATAATTTGTTTTGGCTATGTAACTTGAAAAATTGTCATTTTAAAATACTTTGCAAGAAAAAGGAAAACTATTCGATTAAATCAGTCATTTTTTATTGGCAAAGAAATTGGTGTTCTTGCTGATTTGTAAGAATTACATTCTTTTGATAAAAAAGCGCTTTAGTTTTCAAGCCAAGTGAAATATCTGAAACTTGCTTATGACCAAGCTAAATTTAAAGTTCTATTTAAATTCCAGAGATACTACCAAAGAAATAAAATTTGTTAAACTGTGTTCTATCTTTATAAAATTTGATATTGTTCAAGTCTAATTTGTGGTGCATCATAGCTTACAAAGCACTTTCACAATTTTATATGCATAAACGCCATCTAGAGTATTTCTGAGCATTGTAATACAAATATACGGAAGAATGAGTGATTTTAAAAGGTCGTGTTCTAAACAACTTATTTCTTTCAAACAGTAGAGCTTTTCTATGTAACAGCAGTGTTTAAAAAACAAAACAAAACGGAGTAGGAGAAATTTGGCCCTCCACCCTAAAACAGAATCAACTTTCTTTACAAAGGTCCATGTGTCTTAAAGGGAGTCCATTAACGACCTCACTTTTAAAGTACAAACATTAAACAACTATGGGGGCGGTAATAAAGACTTCATTCAGCAGCTGCAGTTTGAAATTCGACAACTTCTCGTTCAGAGACACAGCACTCTAAGGTATTTTAAAGTAACCTGAATGTGTTTTCACTTGAGTTGATTCTACATTAGAGCAAAAGGAGTGCAGTAGTTTTTTCCCCCTTGACGTACAAAGAAAAGCACAAGATGCGCAACAGGAAAAATTGTTTCCCAAACAATGCCTTAGGCCAAACTGAGCAGTAATGCCTTCCACCCGATCCCAAACATTTTTTTTTTTTTAATCCAGGAGCATTTTAAAGCGGTCTACTTGTTACTCCTGTAACAAAAACTACATCAGAAAATCTAATCTCATTACTTCTGGATCACAAGACCATGGATTAAATTTTTTCATTTACTACTTTCATGAACCTGTGAACCTGGGGAAGTTTTCGAAATAGTGCTCAAGAGAGCTCACACACCATCCCCTAAGAGAATCAGTGAAAAAAGGGGAGAAGCAGGTACAAGTGGAGAAAGTTTTGGAGAGGCATGAAACCACCCTCAACCGACCACAGTGGGTGTCTCTGCTGCCCTGAGGATGGGCTCCTGACAGTCGGGGACGCCCGTGAGACAGTTTTCACCGTCCATGTTGCTGCGGCTGAACGGCTAGTCCCCGACACCGCCAGCTCACTTGGCTCTCAGACCTACGGGTGGGCCTCGCCCTCAGGTCTACACACCCAGCAGCTTGATTGGGGTGGAGCCCTCGAAGGGCAGGGGGCCAAGGCAGAGCAGGACCCTAGGGGGCTCACCCTCAATCTCCTCACCGGCAACTCTGGACACCCTTCTTCCACACTGAGTACACTGAATCTCGGCAGTACCCCAGGGCTGACTCTTCCTCCCCATCTGTTGATAGGAAGACAGGGTGAATCGAGCTGTGGAAGCTTCCGCCGCCATTTCTGCCCCCTTTTGGCTCCGAAGACCGGTACCACGTGCCAGTCCCGGCGTCCTTCGCGGCAGCTACCAATCATCAGAGGCAGGCGTCTCTAGATAGCCAATCAAAGAGATTAAACCCGCCCCCTCAGCCTGCCTTGCTGGGGCGTCTTTCCAGGGGCTGGGGTGGCTGTTTGCGGTTTTGCGTTGCTACGCTGCATTCAGAAAAAGGACGCCGCGGGGGTGGGGAACGCTTTTACTTTCAAATCTTTACCAAAAGCCCACCACCTTACTGCATTCAAATTCAGATTTCACATATTATTACTTACATTGTTGCTGACTTTACAGGTAGCAAGCAGTCTTTTATATTGTAGTAATCCATATTTGCTGAGTGTACTGGTTTAGTTTCCTAAACCAGTGTGCTACGCGTGTGAGGGTTGGGGATGGTAACCTTGGCGGAGAACCTATCAAAAGCTACCGGTGGGGAGAGTCCGTTAATAATTTCAAACTAAGGCCTGGTCATCTTCAACAGTTGTTGATCATAATGATATACAAGGCACTGCTGGGAGCGGTTGGGATAGTAAGAATTTATAAACTAACAGGTTCCTGCTTGAGTGGTATGTAGCCCTCTACCTAAAACGGTAATTTCTGGTAAGGTAGCTTGTATTCAGTACCAGAGGAAGGTTAGAGACCGTAAGAATTACTGAATTCTAAGAGATGATGTCAGTATGACCCTACAGTGGTATGAAAGACCTTCCTAGAGGATATAGGGGTTTGCATTAGACCTTAAAACCTGGGTAGGACTAAGTAGTACATAGGAAATCAGGCATTCTGGGGAGAAAGAATAGCATAAGCAAAGGAAAGTAGGTGGGAGATACAGTGGCCTCTTCAGAATTTATTTTGCCAGCCATTTGGTCAGAGCATTAATTTCCTTAAAGTTAACTTTTTGGAGAGGTATGTTGGGTTCGAATTTTGAAGAGTCTTGAACGTTGTACTAAGGAGTTTGGACTTTATCCTTTAGACAATAGAATGCTGGTGAGGTTGTGTGAGCAAGGGCTGCAGTAATCTGGTAGCAATGGCCAGGTATGTTGTGGAGGAAGCACCTAGGGCTGGCAGGGTGCCTTCAGAGGTTAAGGATAAAAGCCTGCATATATTCCTTACTTTCCCCTCTACATTTAAGAAAATACAAACAGAAATATTATGTTCAAAATCTCATCCCTGCTCAAAAATGTTTATACTTTGTTGCCCTCAGGAGAAAGAATAAATTTCTTAATCTATCCTCATGCTATTCATCCAACGGTTTCTACTACTATTCCAAAATGGAATTTAAAGTACTGATTAAGCCAATATTCCCATGGAGCATGCCGATTCTTTTTTTTTTTTTTTTAAGATTTATATACTTATTTGGGAGAGAGATCGAGCATGTGCACATGAGCCAGAGGGAGGAGCAGAAGGAGAAGGAGAGAATCTAAGCAGGAGCTTGAGATTCCATGTTCCACTGAACATGGAAGCTGGTGGGGGGGCTGGATCCCCCAACCTTGAGATCATGACTGGAGTGGAAATCAAGAGTCAGGCACTCAACCCGCTGAGCCACCAAGGTGCCATGGAACATGCTGATTCTTACACAATTTTGTGACAAATATTCTATATCCCCCTCATCTAGAATACCCACTCCTGCCTCTTTGTTGATACATTCTTCTTATCCTCCATGAGTCATCTTTAAAACCACCTGCTTCTCCTTGAAACCTTTACATTTCTCCCTGCATTCAGTGCTATTTTTGCATGCAGCAACAATCTTCTCTTCCACTAAGGATATCTGTACTGTAAGTTTAATAATAATAATCTCATTGCATAGGGGTTCTTATTGGGTCATACTATGAATCTAACATGGTTCAGTACAGAGGAGTCATCTCTGAATGTTGCCAGATGTGCTGGAGAGAATTTTGCCTTTGGTAATTTCAGGGTTATGTTCAAAAGCTCATCCCTGCTCAAAAATGTTTATACTTTGTTGCTATTAAGAAGTTTTCTGTAGGGGCGCCTGGGTGGCACAGCGGTTAAGCGCCTGCCTTTGGCTCAGGGCGTGATCCCGGCGTTATGGGATCGAGCCCCACATCAGGCTCNAATCTATCATTTTTATGAGTAAGTTGTTTTTCTTTGGCATTCTGTATATTTGGGGTTTTTTTTTAGTAAAGACCTATCCATTTATTTTAGAGAGAAACCATGAGAGCTGGGGGCAAGGGTGCAGGGGTAGAGAATCTCAAGCATACTCCCTGCCAAGCATGGAGCCAGATGCCAGGCTGAATCCCACGACCCTGAGATCATGACCTGTGTCGAAATCAAGAATCGGATATTCAACTGACTGAGCCTCCCAAGTGCCTCTGGCATTTTATATATTTATTATAATATCAAAGTGTAGGTATATATTTACTCTGCTTGGGATTGATTGCAGTTCCTCAGTCTGAGTATTTTTACTTACTGGTCTGGAAAATTTTTGGCCATTTATCTCTTTGTATATTAGTTCTTCCTTGTTATTTTTTTCTGGAATTCCTATTAGATAGTAAAGAGGGTCTTTTCATTCTATACCTTTCTTAACTTCTCTTTCATATTTTCCATTTCTTTATCTCTCTGTGCTGTATTCTGGGAACTTTTTTCATCTGTATCTATCCCACATAATCAATTCTCTCTTCAACTGGATCTAATCTGCTATTTAACATGACTGCTGAGTTTTAAATTTTCAGTGTCTATTTTATTCAATTCTAGATTTTTTTTTTAATTTCAAAATATGCCTGATTTTTTTGGATAGTATTGTGTTCCTTTCTCATGCTTTTTATTCCATCTTTTATTACTTTAGTATTTTAAGCACAATTATTCTGTTATATAACCCCAAAATTCCTTTNAATTTCAAAATATGCCTGATTTTTTTGGATAGTATTGTGTTCCTTTCTCATGTTTTTTATTCCATCTTTTATTACTTTAGTATTTTAAGCACAATTATTCTGTTATATAACCCCAAAATTCCTTTCTCTGATATTCTTGAGGGGTATAAATATGCAGTTTATTATTTTTACTGATTCTTAGTCATGGTGATGTGTTGCCTCATGTGTTTTGTAATTTTGGATTTTAAGCTCATGTTTGAAAGTGTGTATCTGTGGGAATCTTGTGAGGCCTGTATTAAGGATACAGGTCTTCAGATTTCATTTTTCTTCCTTTAGGCACCCTAAGGCACAATGAATCCGGGACCACTTTAATTTAATGTCTTGGCTTCCTAGACTACTCTGAGAGCACATTTCTAATCCCATGCCTACTTAAAAGCACATATGTATTCTAGATGACCTGGGGAGATAGTTTCTCCACCCAAAGGTATACAAGATTAACAAAATTCTTTGTCTTTTAGCCTACCTGTTCACTCCCACCATCAAAGTATGGACCTACTATGCAAATGCTTGGATTAGCAGCTGTTTTATTTTTTTGCTAATTCAATGGTTGTGCCATGATATCTTTTTGTAGCTGTAATTTACATTTCTCTAATGATTAATGAGTTTTCATATGTATTGGTCATTTAGACTTTCATATTCTTTTTTTGCCTTTTGGGTTGTCTCTTAATTGATTTATAGCAATTCTTTATTCTAAATTCCATTGCAAATATCCTTTTCTAGGTTATGACTTTTTTTTTTTAATGTTAGTCACCAAACAGTACGTCATTAGTTTTTGATGTGGTGTTCCATGATTCATTGTTTGCTTATAAAACCCAGGGCTCCATGCAATTCGTGCCCTCCTTAATACCTTTCACTGGGCTAACTCATCTGTCCACCCCCCGCCTCTCTGAAACCCTCCATTTGTTTCCCGGAGTCCATAGTCTCTCATGGTTCTTCTCCCCCTTTGATTTCCCCCCTTCATTTTTCCCTTCCTTCTCCTCATGTCCTCCATGCTATTCCTTACATTCCACAAATAAGTGAAACCATATGATAATTGGCTTTTTCTGCTTGACTTATTTCACTTAGCATAATCTCCTCCAGTTCCATCCATGTTGATGCCAATGTTGGGTAATCATCCTTTCTGATGGCTGAGTAATAGTCCATTATATATATGGACCACATCTTTTTTATCCATTCATCTGTTGAAGGGCATCTTGGCTCCTTTCACAGTTTGGCTATTGTGGACATTGCTTCTATGAACATTGGGATGCATGTGCCCCTTCTTTTCACTGCATCTGTATCTTTGGGATAAATACCCAGTATGCAATTGCTGGGTCATAGGGTAGCTCTATTTTTAACTTTTTGAGGAACCTCCACACTGTTTTCCAAAGTGGCTGTACCAACTTGCATTTCCACCAACAGCGTAAGAAGGTTCCCCTTTCTCCACATCCTCTCCAACATTTGTTGTTTCCTGTTTTGTTAATTTTTGCCATTCTAACTGGTGTAAGGTGGTATCTCCTTGTGGTTTTGATTTGAATTTCCCTGATGGCTAACGATGTTGAACATTTTTTCATGTGTCTGTTAGCCATTCATATGTCTTCTTTGGAGCAGTGTCTGTTCGTGTCTTCTGCCCATTTTTTGACTTGATTATTTGTTTTTTGGGTGTTGAGTTTGAGAAGTTCTTTATAGATCTTGGATACCAGCCCTTTAAATGTAGTGTCATTTGCAAATATCTTCTCCCATTTTGTGTGTTGCCTTTGCTGTGCAGAAGCTTTTTATCTTGATGAAGTCCCAAAAGTTTATTTTTGCTTTTGTTTCTCTTGGCTTTGGAGACGTGTCTTGAAAGAAGTTGCTGTGGCTGATGTCGAAGAGGTTACTGTCTGTTTTCTCCTTTATGATTTTGATGGATTCCTGTCTTACATTGAGGTCTTACATTTTTTTGTTTTGTTTTGTTTTTACTTTATGATATCTCTTATTGTCCAAAAGCGTTTTATTTTACTATGAAATGTTCATTAAGATATGCAATTTTTGAGTATTATTTAAAAATCTTTCCTTGAGCTAAACATTCATTTTATTCATTATCTTCCAAAAGCTTTATTACCTTCTCTTCTATTTTAAAATTCAGCTTTGTTGTTGTTGGTATTTGCATAGGAGTAGGAGAAAGTGAGGTGCAAAGGAAACATGAGATCCCAGTAATTTGGATGGACAGGGTCATGAACTTTGGTTTACTCTTTACATGTGTATCTCTACGTATACACCATTGTTATAGTGCCATCTCAGAACGCAGATATAGAGGTAGATATCCACATTTTATTATGATTTTTAAAATTATCAAGCATATTTTAACTTTGATTCTATTTTTGTTTCAGTGAGACATTGGATTTAACAATTTCTTCTAGACTCTCTGAAAGTTTCAGGTTGTAATTAAAATAATTTATTATAAAACATTTGGGCAACCCTCTTGGATCCCATCCTTCTTTGGAAGCTTTGTGCTATCACATTACTATCGCTCAATAAAACTTTACTTTAGTAATGAATCATGGACCTTTACATCAAAAACTAGGGATGCACTGTATGGAGACTAACATAATATAATAAAAAAATATTATTAAAAAAAACCAAAAAACCAAATGCTTTGTGGCCCATCAAAAAAAAAAAAAAAAAAGGCACCTGGGTGGCTTCCGCCTTCAGCTCAGGTCATGATCCCAAGGTCCTGGGATCAAGTCCTTTATTGGGCTCCCTGCTCAGGGGGCAGTCTGCTTCTCCCTCTCCCTCTACCCCTCCACACTACTCGTGCTTTCTTTCTCTCTCTCTCAAATAAATAAATAAAATCTTCTAAAAAATAATAATTTATTATACAACATTCACAGAACCTCATACACAGTGTGTGCTGTAGTAAAATGTGAAAATGTAGTAGTAAATGCTCACCTCGTGTCAAGAACACAAGATGGCTGTAGGGACAACACACCAACATAGCAATAACCAGCTTGACATAATCTCAAAATGCACTAGATGGCGCCAGGCCCATAACAAACAGTGTTCGCAATTTGGTTCCTTCCTTACTTTTTGGAGGTAGTTTTCGGGTCTTTTGCTATGTTGCCTCGGCTTTTCTGTCTTAATCACTACTAGCAGAGGTGTGCAGTAAAAAGGTGTAAGTTGTCTTCTATAATTTGTCTGGAGGAGGCAGAATACGCAGATTTTCCAGGAAGCGACTGGTTATTTTTTAGAAATTGCAGGGCAGTGGAGCAGGAAGGACCTTTAGAAATGCTGCAGACCCCTCCTCATTTGGAATGGGGAAGCCAACGCTCAGAACCACTCTGACCTTCTTGGGTAGAGTCCTGGTGTTCTGATTTCTGGACTGTGCTCCTATATTTTACTATACTAATTTCCACATCCACTTCCAGAAGACTTTACTTTGGGGAATTGTAACAGAGATGGACTGGACGAATAGGAAATTTTGGATTTATGGAGAGATAACAGTTGCTGCTCCAGGCCAGATTTGGAGACCTTTTGTAGGGATCAGCAAACTTCAACTTGGCTGTTATGAAGAGTTAGTGGACAAGATGGGGACTGCAGAAATAACCCCAAGAAGAGCTCTGGGGTCTTAAAATTTGGGAGAATAATCTGCAGGGCCTGAGGAAATGTACCCCTGTGAGCCTTCTTATAGGGCAGCAGGGTGTTAGCATCTGCCACTGTTCCTCCTGTGCTCTATTCAGGACTCATTAATTGGGAGACTTCTCCATCTGCATTTGTCAGGGCAAGTGATTGCTTTTCTGACTGAGTTGGGTGTGGGCTAGACACCACTAGTCCAAACTTAGCCAGGAGAGGTTATCTGGTAATTCTCAGACTTTGGTGTGCTTAAGAATCCCTTGGAGAGGTTATGGGAATACAGAGGACCAAGCCTAGAGGCTCTGATTTAGGAAGTCAAGGTGAAGCTCACTAAGAGACTGCCTTACATAGCTGAAGTTTCTTCTGCCTCCTCAGTGGTTTATGTACATTTCCCTAGTTCCTTCCATTCCCTACTTTCTACATCTTTTTTTTTTCCTCTTGGAAACATAAAGCTATAGACACTGAGGGAGAAGCAACACCCATGTTCACAGTGATTTTGTTTGTTTACATTGATGCAAGTTGTTATGATTAGAAAATCTCCAAAGGATGGTCAGTCAAAGCTCAGACTCTGCATCTACTCTGTGGTGAAGCAGATGAAGGGAACTACATTTGCAGATAACTTTCAATAGAAAAATATGACCTGTTGTTTCAGACTCTAATAGTTGCTGATTGTGTATGCTATGCTGTTAGCTCTAAGGCAGTCTTGCCTGTTGAGCCTTTTCTCAGGAGCCATGGCCAGAGGGGTGGGTAGCACACATCTGCAACCTCTGCTCTCCACCTTTCCAAACCCTCACCTGTCCATTTCTCATGGACAGAAGGCTCTCCATCTCTCCTCTCAGATATTGTAAAAGAATAAAAACATTTCCTGCAAAGCTTGAGAAGTAGAGACACTTCTTCAGTCTCATGTTGTCTCACTGTGGTATTTTATGGCTGCCATTTTGTGTTCTAAATGCCATCCTTACTCCCCGTACTCAAGTCAGATACGTCTTTAATGTGGTTTACAACACTGGGTATGATTCTAACACATGGCATCGGTTTCAATGATGGCTTCAGAAAGGAGATGAAAAAATAAATGAAGGGGTGTTTAAGCTCACTGTGGTAAAGGAGGATTTGAGAATTATGGAAGAATGGCAGCGGGGGGTGTGGTGGTGTAGCCTGAGTCACAATATGGTGACGTTTATCACCCTTTTCTTGCCAGGAAATTTATTTCTCCTGTTTCCTCTCAGAGGTCCTTCTTTTTTCTCCTCTAACCCCCTCACCTTTTGTCTTAAGGGTAAATAAAACATCAGAATCGACAGAAGTTTTTGGAAACCAATGGACTCATTCCTATAGGCCAGGTTACTGGCCTATCTCATTTTAGTGAAAACAATATATTTAATGTCACAATTCATCATTGTGTTTTTACATAAAGCTGCTTTTAAATCCTCAATGGCTCCTTCAAACATTCCCCACCAGGGCTGAATCCAGGTGGTAGATTCCCACCATCACCAAGATCTCTGTACAGTGTTATTATATTGATTTCTGGTGTACAATATGATTCAACACTTCCATACATCACCTGGTGCTTATCACAACAAGTGTACTCCTTGATCCCCCATCACCTATTTAACCCATCCCCCCACCCACCTCCTCTCTGGTAGCCATCAGTTTGTTCTCTATAGTTAAGAGTCTGTCTCCTGCCTTGTCTTTTTTTTTTTTCTTTTGCCCATTTGTTTTGTTTCTCAAATTCTACATATGAGTGATATCATATGGTATTTGTCTTTCTCTGGCTGACTTATTTTGCTTAGCATTATACTCTTTAGTTCCATCCATGTTGATGCAAATGGCAAGATTTCATTCTTTTTTACGGCTGAGTAATATTGCATTATATACATGTATACCACATCTTCTTTATGCCTTCATCAGTCAATAGACACTTGGGCTGCTTCCATAATTTGGGTGTCGTAAATAATGCTGTTATGAACATCATGGTGCATGTATGCCTTTTTAAAAAAGATTTTATTTATTTATTTGACAGAGAGAAAGAGAGAGAGCACAAGTGGGGGGAGTGGCAGGCAGAGGGAGAAGCAGGCTCCCAGATGCAGTGCTCAATCTCAGGACCCTGAGATCATGACCCAAACTGAAGGCAGATGCTTAACCAACTGAGCCACCTAGGTACCCCTAGTCTTGGTTTTTTGAGGCAGATTGCATTTTCCTAAAGATGGCTCCCATATTATCCCCTGCAAGGTGCTGTTGACACCCTTCCTGTTAGTGGTGGTAGGTGAGAAAGATGGTACAAAATGAAGCTGGAGAGGTGGGCAAAGGCCGATCAGTTACAGCATTGCAGGCTATGCTAAAACTTTGAATTTTGTTAAGCAGGGGGATGATAGGATCCAACTGCTTTCTCTCTCTTTTATGTTGTGGGGAGGAGTTGGTAGCAATGGGTAGAAGAGCTTCAGTTGTTGTTATTTTTAGCTCCAGAATAAGGAGCTGTTATCCTCATAGCCTGGGGATTCTCCTACCCAGGATATTACTTACCAAGGAAATGGGCCTGTTACACCACACAGGCAGAGCAGTTTAGTAAGAGGGCTTAGGTTGGCCCAAGGGCTGTATGGACACTTACTATCCATGTGACCTTGGAGCAAGTTATGTTACCTTTCTAAGCCTCTTTTTCCTCATCTGAAAAATGGGCATGATCACAGTCCCTACAATGTAGAGCTGCTTACAGGGTTCACCAAAATAATGCATGCAGAAGGCTCCCACAGAGGGATCCAGTGGGCACATGAACTAAGATGGACTCCCATTGACTCCCAATCTGCCTGGAGTTTCTGTTTTAGTCCCTCCATCTTTCAAGAGTTTTGAATGAGGAATTCACTGGGGTCATGAAAAATACTCCATACCAGAAGGCAGATAAACTCAATTTCTGTCATTGATTATCTGTGTGACATTAGGCAAGGGAATCTTTTTGAGATTCGCTCCCCTCGCCTGTAAAATGCCTGGATCATTTCTCAGGTTTATGATGAGAATTAAGTGTGGAAGGGCTTTGTAAACAGTTCACTATTAACAAGTGTCAGGTATTAATGCTCTTCTTACATAACACTTGACCTCCCATGTTCCTGGAGATGTTAATGAGTGGAAAGAATCTGGGGCTGTGTCCAAGGGAAGCATTCACTTGTAAAGATGAATGTGTGGTAGAAACTACAGCAGCCTTCTCATTACACTTTGTTTCCTAAAATCCCATGGTCAGACTGTGTTAGCATTTACATTGCATGAGTGAGACATGGCAAATGGGCTCTCCATCAACTCACAATTTTGCCAGTTCTGCTCTTTGGTTAAACCTGAAATTACCTTTCAACGGTTAGTCCAGGTGAAGCATGAGGGGTCCAGGAGAGGTCTGGCTGCAGTGTTTTGTATGTAGTCCAGACCTAACTTCTTGGAGCCATGGTTTTCCTTCCTACAAAGTAGAAATATAGTAGTAAACCTACTCCCCCCATTTAATTTCCACCGATGCTACAAAACCAAACGGAATTGTAAAAATTATGTCAGACTCTTCACATATTTTTAAGGCTTTATTTTTTATGTTAATACATAAAAATCACTATGGAAAGTATTGTTGGAGAGTGTGTTCTCTTCAAGTAGAAGAAACTGAAATAAATATCTTTGGATTTCACAGGCGTTGACTGCTCCCACAGTGGCTAAGAGCACAGACTGTGGAGTCAGACTGGTTGGGTCTGATTCCTGCTACTTAAAGCTAATTATGTGTACCTGGGCAATGTACTTACCCTCTCTGCCTCAGTTTTCCCATGTACAAAATGGGATGATAATAGTACCTCCTTCTCAAGGTTGTTGTGAGGATTAATTGAGTTAACATATATAAAAGTGCTTAGAACAGTGTCTGACAAACAATAAGCACTAAATAAAGTCCTGTAGTCAGTGTCTAGCACAGCTTTCAGCACCATGTAGAGCTTCCAGAACTGTGTTGTCTCCAATATTGCTTCTTTTCTTTTCTTTTTGAAAGTAATTTTAGGTTTACAATAAAATTGAGAGAAAGAGAAAGATACCCCGTATACCACCTCCTCCCACACATACATAGTTTCCTCCATTATCAACATCATTCACCAGAATAGTACATTTTTTCTTCTTAACCAGGAATGAACCTACATTGAAACATTACTATCACCCAAAATACATAGTTAACCATAGGATTCACTCTTGGTGTTATATATTCAGTGGGTTTGGACAAATATATGATATATATCCATCACTATATCATAGAATATTTTCACTGTCCATAAAAATCCTCTGTGCTTTGCCTATTCATCTCTTCCCCCTCCTCATTCACTAGCAACCACAGATCATTTTACTGTCTCCATAGTTTTGCCTTTTCCAGAATGTCATATAGTTGGAATCATACAGTATATAATCTCAGATTGGCTTCTTTCACTTAATAATATGTACTTAAGTTTCTTCTATCTTTTCATGGCTTGATAACTCATCTCTCTCTTTTTTTTTTAGAACTCCTGTTATTCTTTTATTTTTTTAATATACTTTTTACAATTTAAAAACATTAATTAATTAATTAACATAATGTATTATTAGTTTCAGAGGTAGAGGTCAGCGATTCATCAGTTTTATATAATACTCAATGCTCATTACATCATGTGCCCTCTTTTTTTTTTTTTTT
>NC_048224.1:61155397-61155545 GCF_002007445.2 Ailuropoda melanoleuca | reverse complement strand
AGGGAGCCCAACAGAGGGCTTGATCCCAGGACCCTGAGATCATGACCTGAGCTGAAGACAAACACTTTTTTTTTTTTAATTTTATTTTATTATATTGTGTTAGTCACCATACAGTACATCCCCAGATTCCGATGTAAAGTTTGATGCT
>NC_048224.1:61069378-61155297 GCF_002007445.2 Ailuropoda melanoleuca | reverse complement strand
TCCAGCTCAACTCAGGGGACCGGCTGAAAAAGGGGTCCCCTACTCCTCCGCCATCTTAACCTCCCTCCATGTGCCCTCCTTAATGTCTATCAACCAGTTACCCCATCCCCCCACACCCCTTCCCCCCAGCAATCCTGTTTGTTTCCTATGATTAATAGTCTCTTATGGTTTTTCTCCCTCTCTGCTTTCATCTTGTTTAATTTTTTCCTCTCTTCCCCTATGATCCGTTTTGTTTCTTAAATTCCATATATGAGTGAGATCATATGATAATTGTCTTTCTCTGATTGACTTATTTCACTTAGGATAATACTCTCTAGTTCCATCCACATCATTGCAAATGGCCAGATGTTATTTTTTTGATGGCTGAATAGTATTCCATTGTATATATACACTACATCTTCTTTATCCATTCATCTATTGAAGGACATCCAGGCTCCTTCCAANCATCTATTGAAGGACATCCAGGCTCCTTCCAATGTTTGGCTATTGTGGACATTGGGGTGCAGGTGCCCCTTTGGACCACTACATTTGTATCTTTGGGGTATCCAGTACTGCAATTGCTGGGTCGTAGGGTAGCTCTATTTTTAACTTTTTCAGGAACCTCCATACTGTTTTCCAGAGTGGCTGCACCAGCTTGCATTCCCACCAACAGTGTAGGAGGGTTCCCNTGTTTGGCTATTGTGGACATTGGGGTGCAGGTGCCCCTTTGGACCACTACATTTGTATCTTTGGGGTATCCAGTACTGCAATTGCTGGGTCATAGGGTAGCTCTATTTTTAACTTTTTCAGGAACCTCCATACTGTTTTCCAGAGTGGCTGCACCAGCTTGCATTCCCACCAACAGTGTAGGAGGGTTCCCCTTTCTACACATCCTTACCAAAATCTGTTGTTTCCTGACCTGTTAACTTTAGCCATTCTGACTGGTTGAGGTGGTATCTCATTGTGGTTTTGATTTGTATTTCCCTGATGCAGAGTGATGGAGCACTTTTTCATGTGTCTGTTGGCTATTTGTATGTNACACATCCTTACCAACATCTGTTGTTTCCTGACCTGTTAACTTTAGCCATTCTGACTGGTTGAGGTGGTATCTCATTGTGGTTTTGATTTGTATTTCCCTGATGCAGAGTGATGGAGCACTTTTTCATGTGTCTGTTGGCTATTTGTATGTCTTCTTTGGAGAAGTGTTTGTTCATGTCTTCTGCCCATTTCTTGATTGGATTATTTGTTCTTTGGGTGTTGAGTTTGATAAGTTATTTATAGATTGTGGATACTAGCCCTTTGTCTGATAAGACATCTGCAAATATCTTCTCCCATTCTGTAGGTTGTCTTTTGGTTTTGTCAACTGTTTCCTTCACTGTGCAAAAGCTTTTTATCTGGAGGAAGTCCCAATAGTTCATTTTTGCCTTTGTTTTCCTTGCCTTTGGCGATGTGTCTAGCAAGAAGTTGCTGTGGCTGAGGTTAATAGCTCATTTCTTATTAGCACTGAATACTATTTAATTGTCTGAAGGTACCACAGTTTATTTATCCATTCATCTACTGAAGGACATCTTGGTTGCTTCCAAGTTTTGGCAATTATGAATAAAGCTGTTATAAACAGCCATATGCAGGTTTTTGTGTGGACATAAGTTTTCACCTCCTTTGAGTAAATACTAAAGAGCACGATTGCTGAATTGTATAGTAAGGGTATGTTTAATTTTTAGAAACTGCCAAACTGTCTTCCAAACTGGCTATAACATTTTGCATTCCCACCAGCAATGAATGAGAATTCCTGTTACTCACATCCTCACTAGGATTTGGTGTTGTCAGTGTTTTGGAATTTAGCCATTCTAATAGTATGTAGTGGTTATCTTATTGTTGTTTTAATTTACATTTCCCTGATGACATGTTATATGGAGCATCTTTTCGTGGGTTTATTTGCCGTCTGTGTATTTTTTTGGTGAGGTGTCTGTTAAGGTCTTTTTTTTTTTTAAAAGATTTTATTTATTTATTTGTCAGAGAGAAGGAGAGAGAGAGAGAAAGAGACAGCACAAGCAGGAAGAGTGGCAGGCAGAGGGAGAAGCAGGGTCCCTGCTGAGCAAGGAGCCCAACCGACATGGAACTTGATCCCAGGACCCTGGGATCATAACCTGAGCTGAAGGCAGATGCTTAACTGACTGAGCCAACCAGGGGTCCCTCTGTCAAGGTCTTTGGCCTCTTTTTAAATTGCATTGTTTTCTCATTGTTGAGTTTTCAGAGTCCTTTGTTTACTTGGGTAAGAGTCTTTGATCAGATGTGTCCCTGTTGTTTCTTCATGCTTGTCCTCCTTGTCCCACTGTGCTGACTTGACTCAGACATGCCCCTGTAGTAAGGAGTCAGACTCCTTCTTTTTGACATTTGCTGACAGCTTTTAAGCAACACTCATCTCTTTTCTTTCTGTCCCAGATTTGGAAAAGGTAGTAAGAAAGCCTGAATGTTCTCTCTTTTGGAATCCTCAACACAGCCCCACCTCTACCACAGTATAAGCCCAAGCCACCATCCTTTCTCTGCTCTCACAGTCATTTTTGGACCTTCTTGGGAGCAGAAAGTCTCGTTACGTGAGTAATAAACCTTTCCATACCCTCTTGGTGTGTGTATAGAGTCAACAATTTTGACATCACCAAATTTTGGGTGGGGTCCATTCTGTTTAATCTGTGTGGCTGCAACACCCTCTCTCTAATAATGCAGTATGTGAAATAGTCAGTTACTGCTTATGAAAGAGGTAACTGAATAATATATAAATAGAATGGCTGCTACCTTCTGGAGAATTCAGATGAATCAAAAGGGCAAGACGGAGCACCTAGGTGACTCAGTCAGTTGAGCAGCCAACTCTTGATTTCAGCTCAGGTCCTGATCTTAGGGTTGTGAGATTGAGCCCTGCATTAGGCTTGCATTCAGCTCAGAGTCTTGTCTTTCTCCCTCTACTCCTCCCCCTGCTTGTGTGTGCTCGCTCTCTCTCAAATAAATAAATAAATCTTAAAAAAAAAAAGGGCTAGACAGTACAAATTTGCCCTGTTGTCCCAAAGCTGTCATCTTTAGGTGGTAAAAATAGGACATATATTGAGGATGTAACCATTCTGGAGATAGTCTGAGTATTTGGTTTTAGTATCTGAAGATTGGAGCAACTTTCTGGACTGGCCCCCATGGAAGCTGTTTGAACAGTTGGTGGTTAGAGGAGGTACCATTCTCCTGAGAAAGCCCTACATTCTATTCTTATTTGACCCCAACTACTAAGGAAGACAAGGTTGCTGGTTCCGAGCGTAAGTCCTTTTTTCAAGAATTTAAGAGGCTAGATTCTCAGAACTCCTATAGAAAATGCTTCATAACATTAGAAACATGTTATCACACACTTGATGAGATATGTTTTAAATAAGTATTAATAACTCTTTCCTCAAGTCATCCTTTTGAGATGAAGAGAGATTATCATCATCTCTCCCTTACATTTGAAGGAATTGCAGTATAGAGTGGTAAAATGAGTTGTCCATGAATATGTTTGGATGGAGGGTCTGGCCCCAGACCTGTGCTTTTTCTGCCAGGTCACACCACCTAATGCACAGGGTGACCATGTATTCCAGTTAGCTGAGGACATCCTGGTTTATGCCTCTTATCTCAGCACAATTATTAATAGTGCCTGATTTTATTTTCATAAGTGTCCCAGTTTAAGTGATACATTATATGGTTACCCTCCTAACACAGAAGATCGTGGTATATTTTTAGGTGACTAACAGTCTGCAGTGATTTGCATTAGTGCTTATTATTTTTCTTATTAGATTCAGATCATGTTAATTTGGGGAAACTGGTACTTTGCAAAGATCATTAGAGGATTTCAGGGCCCAGAAAGGTCTCCCTGGCCTTCTTCCCCTTGCTTCAGGGTTGAACTTTATGTGTAATGTAACTCTTGTCAAGATTGCTGAAGGACTTCCTTATTTAACAGATTTAAACCAACACTGTCTTTTTAGCAGCTTCTTGAGAGAGCAGCATTGGAAAAATCCTGCCTCTGGTCATGTGTGTATATGTGCATGCTTACACGAGTGATCATGCCAGCTTGGAAACATTTTCCTTCAGAAAAGTAATCTCTAAGCTAATGGAAAGTTGTAATGATCATCATGAGAATGACATTGATAATAGTTTAACTACCAATTCTTGAGTGCTTACTATGTACAATGAATAATACTTATCACTTTGTGTGTATTAACTCTTCCAATCTTTACAACAATAATATTAGTGAGATAAGTTTTACAGAGGAGGAAACGAAGTACAGAGAGAGAAAGTTATTTGTACAAGCCTTTACAGCTAAATCAATTCAAACTGAATAGGTAAGGAAACAGTCCTGGCAGCTGACAGGCCACAATATTCCCAACTGAGCATGAACAATTTTCACAGACTTTAACCAAGACTCAGATAAATTCACTCTGTGGCTGGGGTGGAAGAGGATGGAAATACAACTACTTGGTTCATGTCTGATCCTAGAAAGAGACAAGGATACTCTGCAACTAGAAATAACTAAATATCTCTTTCTTCCACCTAACGTGAGTTTCTTTATCCATGATGGCTTTAGCCCCCTTTAATTCTCCCTTCTCCCAGGTAAAAATTTCCAAGATACCCAAACACCAATTTGCCCTTGCTTCTTGATAGCACCCAATCAAACCTCACTCTTGCTCTCCCAGACCCTCCTTACAATCTCCCAGGATGAACCAGATCCTAAAATGAGACCCTCCAAATTCTACTGCACTGAGAGCCCCATGATTTTCTTGGTGTGTTCTTTCCTTTGAAGCAGCAAGTTAACTCAGCCTTGCTTCTTTGACTGCAGGTGCGTTCCTGATTCTCTTTGGTTGGTGGGCTTTGATGATGCCCAAGTAGGCTGACTCCAGGGCCTATATCTATTTGCACTATTACAAACTGCCTTTCTTTATGCTTTTCTGACTCCCAATCATATGTCACAGTTGTTCAGTGATACCACATCAACATGTCCCCTTTCCATCCCACTCAGTGTGGGCACAGATCCAGGGAAATAAAAAAGAAAGGAATTCCTAGAATATGATATGAGATGCTGCAAGAGGTCAAGTACAATGAGGACTGAGAAGGAGTCACCACATCTGGTGAGCCCTGTCCTGGTGGAGAAAAAAATCAGACCTCAAGGAACTTAGGATAGGGCAAGCAGAAACAGTGAGGGACTTTTTGTCTTTTTTTTTTTTTTAAGTCACTGCTGATTTCTTTTCTTTTCTTTTACTTTCTTTTTTTTGAGTATTTTCTTCTTTTTAAAAAACTGAAAAAGAAAAAACAACACACACACACGCACACACACACACACAAACAACCTAAACAAGGGATGCCATATTCTGCGATCCTTTGTAGATCCATTGGTAAAACAAGATAAAACACGCAAGACTCCATTTCCAGAAGGTGTAAGCATAATGAAATGCAAGGGAGCTCCCTTTCAACAAAGGAAGCTGACTGAAATAGAGTGAGAGTCTAAGCAGATCATACTCAAATAATTAAAATGCACAGATATTGCATGAAGATTGGTCCCAGACTGCCTCCTCACTCTTTTATTGGAATTTCTGAAAGCATTTCACTTGGAAGAGAAAGTAGATTTTAACAGAGTGGGAAAAATACCAAACATTCATGGCGACTTAGAATTTTTCCACTTTCTTTACTTGTTCAATGGAAACTTTCATAAAATTATAAATGAAAGGACACATTATGAATACTTTCTTTGAAGGGGAAAAATGGGGTCTGACACAGGGCGCCTCGGTGGCTCAGTTGTTAAGCATCTGCCTTCAGCTCAGGGTGTGATCCCGGGATCCTGGGATCGAGCCCCATGTCAGGCTCCTCCAGCTGCCCTACAGTCAATCCTATATAACCATATCAGGGATGTAGGCCATGGTTTTATACATGGGATAATATACATTGTGTTTATTTTAAGTATTATTTTTGTAATTAGTTTTGTAGGTTTTTCTTTCTTCCTCTCCCACTCCCCCTGCTTGTGTTCCCTCCCTCACTGGCTGTCTCTCTCTCTGTCAATAAATAAATAAAATCTCAAAAAAAAAAGGGGGTCTTACATGGAAGTAAAATCTTGGAGTCTATATCCTTCTAAGGGAGACTACTTTTTACATAAAGTTTGAGAATGAAGAGGGAAGAGATTATTTCTCTGTGTGCTCAACTTACAAATTATAATGGCCACTAATGACTACTTATTACTCTATCAATCAATTAACACACCTCAGCCTGGGCTCCTTTTCTGATATTTTCACTATTTGATGAGTATTGGGAGCCTATTATTTGTCTAAAAGTAGAATAAGTTCCATGATGAATATAAAAGAAGTAGAGGACAGTACACCTGACACTAATATAACAATATATGTTAATTACAATGGAATTAAAATACTACCTCTCCCCTCACCACCACCCCCCCAAGAACTAGAGGACACCATCCCTACTGGTTGAGTAGTTGGATAAACCTGTTTTCTGTTCTCTTGAAGGAAAGCATATGAAGACTGCCACCTCTGGGATAGCCTACAGGAGGATTTTCTCAAAGGCCAAGAATTTGAGTGAATGCAGAAATTAGGGCATTACCTGTATTCGCTGCTTTCTACATATTTGCAACTTTAACTTTTACTCCACTCTTAGTGCTTCAAGTTAATGTTGTATTATTACTACCTTTTATTTCTTTATGGTTATATAAGCATGGATAAGGAAGACTACATATCAGTTTGGTTATATAGCTTACCTGGGGGGGGGGGAGGGAGAAGCAAGCAAAAAAGAAAAAAGATTGCACACCATATACGAAAATAGTTTCAAATGGATTAAAGACCTAAGTGTAAGACCTGAAACCATAAAAATTCTAGAAGAAAACACAGTCAGTAATTTCTCTGACGTTAGTCATAACAACGTTTTTCTAGGTATACCTTCTAAGGCGAGGGGAATGAAAGCAAAAATAAACTTTTACACAGCAAAGGAAACCATCAACAAAACAGAAAGATAACCTACTGAATGGGAGAAGATATTTGCAATGATATATCTGATAAGGGGTTAATAGCTAAAATATATAAAGAACTATACAATTCAACACCAAAAACCCCCAAACAATCTGATTAAAAAATGGGCAGAGGACCCGAGTAGACATTTTTCCAAAGAAGACAGTTACAGATGGCCAACAGACACATGAAAAGATGCTCAACATCACTAATTATCAGGGAAATGGAAATCAAAACCACAATGAGATATAGCCTTATGCCTGTTCTAATGGTTAAAACCAAAACCACATGAAACAACAAGTACTGGTGAGGATGTGGAAAAAAAGGAACCTCGTGCACTGTTGGAGGGAATGGGAATTGGTGCAACCACTGTGGAAAACAGTATGGAGGCACTTAAATAATTAAAAACAGAAATGCCATATGATCCAATAATTCCATTACTGGGTACCCAGGGAAAATGAAAACACTAATTCAAAAAGATAAACACACCCCTATGTTTATTGCAGCATTATTTACAATGGCCAAGACATGGAAGTAACCTAAATGTCTATCAATAGACAAATGGATAAGGAAAACGTGGTATATATATATATATATATATATATATATATATATATATATGCAATGGAATATTACACTCTATTACACAGCCATAAAAATGATGAGATCTTGCCATATGAGACAACATGGATGGACCTAGAAGGTATTATGCTAAGTGAAATAAGTTAGACTGAGAAAGACAAATATCATGTATCCACTCATAAATGGAATCTAAAAAAATGCATAAACAAAAAGCAGAATCAGAACTATAAATACAGAGAACAAACTGATGGTTGCCAGAAGGGAGGGGGGAAGGGGGTTGGGCAAAATTAGTGAGGGAGAGTGGGAGATGCGGGCCTCCAGTTATGGAATGAGTAAGTCATGGGAATAAAAAACAGAAGATAAGGAATATGGTCAATGATGTATTGATCATGTAATGGGGCAGAGGGTAGTTATACTTGTGGTGAACATAGCATAATGAATAAACTTGTCAAATCACTAAGTTATACACCTGAAACTATGAAACATTGTGTCTCAACAAACTTAAAAAAATGGTTAAGATGAGAAAAAGAGAAAAGGTTACATATAAAAAGTATAATATGCATAGTGTAATATGACCCATTTATTAAAATTATGTATGTATGTGAGTGCTTTTTTTTTTAAGATTTTATTTATTTATTTGACAGAGAGAGAAAGAGAGCAGAAGCAGGGGGGAGCAGCAGGCAGAGGGAGAAGGAGAAGCAGGCTCCCGAGGAGCAGGGAGGCTGATATGGGTCTTGATCTCAGGACCCGGGATCATGACCTGAGCTGAAGGCAGATGCTTAACCTACTGAGCCACCCAGGTGCCCCATATGTATGTGAGTGTTAAGGGAGAAATAGATCTACATTTGGTGACTGTAAAGTGAAAAAAGGAGGAACAGCAACTGAAAGGTATTGAGGGCCTCATAGGTTTTGTGCCCCGTGAGGCAGGTATCATTATCCCTATTCTGGAGATGACAAATGAAGACTCAGAGAATGCCACAGTAATGTAATAAATGGCAGGGAGTATCTACACTAGCTCTATCTGACTCCATAGCCCAGGATGCTTTTCCACTGTGAACAATCCCCTTTCTCCCTATCTTCTGAATCCCTCTCCTTTTTTCCTATCTTTTTTTTATGTTTTTTTATTATATTATGTTGTCACCATATAGGTCTTTTCTTGACTTATTCCCTTGTTGATAGTCTGTTCCAAGCTCCTTCAATCATCCATTCATCAAATATTTATTAAGCATGTACTATGTGCCAGGCACTCTTCTAGGCCTTAGCAGTGAACCAAGGAGACCAAAGTTCCAGCACTCCAGGACCTTACATCCCAGGGCTTGTCCATGGGGAGATAGGCAATCAAACAGATCAGCATGTGAAACATGGAGCATGTCAGATGCTGAGGATTGCTATGGAGAAAGATGAAGCATGAAAAGGGAGAGGAGTGTTGGGGTGAAGGGGTGTTGGGGTGTTTATAGTCATCAGGCAGATCTCAGAAGGTTGGGAGGAAAGAAGCCTTGGGGTGTTTGGGAGAAGGCATTTCCAGTAGAGTGAGCAGCCAGCACAAAGGCCCTGAGCTGGGTGACCACTTGGCATCCTGACGGGGCCAGATCAAGGCCTATATGAACAGCTCACAACATAGAGATTAAAGGCACACTGCCTAGGGCCTTGTAGACCAATAAGGACTTGTGAAGTTCTAATGAGGATAACAATACCATTTGAGCTGCTAGTAGGTGCTAAGAACTCTTCTAGGTGCTTTACATGTATGGGCTTGTTTAATCCTTATGACCCCCAAGAGCTCAGCCTTCTTCATCCTTCATTGCCTGTTGAATGAAGTCCTGACTCCTGAGCTAGACACTCAAGGGCTCCACAGTCTGCCTACCTGACTTATCTTCCACTCTCCCCTAGGACCAGCCCATGCTTTCCCACCCTAGACATTAAAGGGAATGATCAGAGACCTGTCAGGGGCAATGGCCCTTTAGGCTTCTTTGGGGAGTTGATGGCTTCAGAGTCTCATTCCACCATGACTAGAGGCTCAAGTATATAAACCAAGTGCTGGTTTAATGAATTTACATTATGAAATAACTGCCTGGGGCATGAGGTCTTCATATTCCCCAGCCAGGCCTTCCTCCTCTGGTTGTGTCAGAAGCCAGAAAGTCAACAGGTGAGTACAGAATTAGAGGAAGCAGATGTGGCTTTGTGACCTGATGTGGGTCTGATATGCCAGGGATACCATCCCATGGCTCAGTGGAACCAGGCTCCTTCCCCTTGACAGGCATGAGTGGACATATCAACCAGGCTTCAGTGTTCCTTTTCTTTGTCTCTGTTGTGGACAGCTGCTTTCTGATGGTCTTTAGCATGGGTCTTCTTTTATAAGGTAATTCTGCCATCTCTGCTTTGGCCCTGGTTGTATTCATTTGAGTTTTACTCTCACATGCAATCTTATTTCTGTCTTTGGGGGTTTGGTCACAGATACTACAGCGCCGCCCCCCACCCCCAGGGTACAATCAGGCCGAATACTAGACCCAGGCGCACAGGGTCCAAGAGATATGTGTCTCTTCACCCTCCAGTTACTACACCCAGGTAGCTTAAAACCTACTTTCAAGGGAGCTGGCTTCTGGGACACACTGGGACACATCTCTTGCCCCTGCCCCTTCCTTTCCCTAGCCGTGATGCTTTCCCTCATCTCTACCATTGAAATTCCACCTCCTGAAGTCTCAGTGGGCCTGCTGAGGGTGGCCTCCTAAATACTTACAACACTGTGCCCCTGCTGCCTGCGTCAAACCCTGCCCTCAATCCACAGCTTATACACAAACATGCCCTTCCTGTTGTATTATTTGCTCCTCTGAGGCTAGCACCACACTGATCAATCTTAGTTTCCTCACATTGTTTAGCCTGCTGCTGTCTACCTAGCAGGTGCTTGATTTTGCTCAAAAATGAAAGCAAGAGGGAGAAATTCCATGTTATAACTATAAAATGCAAAAAAGGAAAAAAAACCTCTAATAAATTCTTGTACTTTTAGGCTTACAAGTGCTTTTCTCCACAGTATCTCAATTTATCTTTATAATGACTCTGTAGAGGGAAGCTTCTATCCCTTTAAAGTGAATCAGGCTTTTGTCTTAAATTTCCATTAAACTTTATCTTAGAGCCTCTGGACCAAGAAGATAAAATCCCGAGTCAGTTCTGGTATGTCGGAAGGGAGGAAGGAACCTGCCCAGAGATCTGGTCTGAAGCAGAAAAAACAGCATCAATGAAGCAAAAGTGGAAAACAGAAGACAGGCCCTGGAACTTGTTTGGCAGCAGGCTGGGTTGGATTAGCCCACCTGGAGTTAGTAGATGTCAAACTACACCAAGGCTAAGAGCCCCTGAAAGGAGTGGATGGCGGTTTTCTTCCTCTCTTTTCATTGTGAAAGGATATTTTTCAAAGAAAAGGTAAAATCATGGCTCTTCTACAACTACAGAATGAACAAGTACTGAAGATTTTATTGGCTCATTATTTAGATGAGGGAACTAGTTTTTAGAACTGGTTCAAAGGACAAAAAACACATACTTATTTGTAGTCAAGCAATGTCCGAAGATTGTACAAAAGGAGTAAACCTGGCTTTTCCAGAGGAAGCAGGATGTCCCTCATGGGATGGGATTCATTTACATATCTATAGACAAGGAATACTTTGAATTGCTGTTAGTTCTTGATAACTTTAGGTAACACCCAAAGGCTGCTTTCCATGGAAGCACAAATTCTCCCTACATCACCTCACAGATTCTAAAATTGAGCTACTTAGTAGAGCAGAAGAAATCCACAGTGCTGGACAAATCACTTAAACTGAGTCTCTGTTTCCTTATTTGTAATGTGAGGTTGACACTATTCACTGGTCTGGTGGTTGTGAGCATTAATAAGATAATGCTTTTAGAAGGATATCACTGTGTCCAGACGTAATAGGTATTTAAAAAACATCAGCTGTTGTTACTGTCCTGTTAAGTGACGTTAAACTCCACAAGTAGAGTGATGATGGCAGAATGAATGAATGTGGAGACCTTACACTCTTTATAAATGTAGAGTCAGGAGCAACTAGCATATGTGCATTTAAATGTTTATCTTGTTCTATTTAAGAAGTCTCCTGGCAGGAAGATCCTTGCCTCAATATCTCTCCTCTCCTCCATTTTGATGATCATGGAGTCGGTCAGAGGAGTTGGAGGCCTTTCTAGTGGCCTGATCTGAATCATATACAGGTTGTAGATGATTGTCCGTTACAAAATTCTTCCACGGAAGTCTGTTTATCTAGTTAAAGGTACACACACACTCAGAGGGGCCAGGTGCTTCACATTAAAGTGTTCTCATACCTGTCACCACCTGCCGAGTCTAAATCACAGCTCTCCTTGCCCAACTCATCTCCTTGCATCCATTCATGCCTGGCTCCCCTCTTCCTGTCCTCTATGCAGAAGTCAAAGTGATCGTAACATGTAAACTGGAGCAAGTAACTGCCTTTATTAATAATCTTCAATAGTATGACCCTGTATTTGTAATGAAATTCAACCTCTTTCACAGGTACTATGAGACCCTATATGATTCTTTCCTATTTCTCCAACTGCCTGATGAACCAGTCTTCCTATTGCTGTCCCTGCCACAGCTCTCTGTGCCCCATCTTCTGGAATTCTCTTCTCTCTGCTCGTGACAATGACTGCTCCTTTTCACTCAACCTCCTCAAAAAGGACTTCCCTGACCAACTGTTTAAAGTAGGCTTACCACATCTCCCCATCTTATACCTTACTACCTAAGCCTCAGTATGTCTTTTAAAGCCTTTTCGCCATTTATATTTTTTTCTGCCCCCTCCCATTGGAGTATCAGCTCCATGATTCTGTCTTGTTCTCTTCTGTATGCTCAGACTGTGCAGCAGGCACTCTGTATATCTTTGCTGAATGACTACAAGTCTCTTATAGTTGACTAATCCCTCATATCATTTATGACAGGCAAAATAAATATTCACTTTATTATTGCTGGCAGGAATGTAAATTGATACAACTTATCTGAAAATAAACTTGGTAATGTGTATCAAGAGCCTTAAAAATGTTCTTAACCCTCCACTCCATTTTGAGGAATCGATATAAAATAATCAGAGATGTAGTACAAGATTTAATGACAAGATGCAGTCTTTTAAAAAAAGATGAACAGTCAGAAATAAACGAACCACCCAACAGTGGAGATATGATTAAAGCGCTCTTAATACGGAATACTACATCATCATTAAATCACATCTTCTGTGTTAAGTAAAAAGGTAGAATGGAAAACTATTTCAATTTTGCCTAAAAATAAATATATGTATAGAAAAGCCCCAAGGAAATAACTACTCTTTTATTTAGGTATATTACTGGGTAGTGAGATTCAGGGTGATTTTAATTTTCTTTTTACTCTTGGATATTCCAAATTTTCTAAGACAAGCTGGAGTTTTAGAATCAGAATAAAACACAGATTATTTAAAAAAAAAAATAAAGGCTTGGGGCACCTGGGTGGCTCAGTTGGTTAAGTGTCTGCCTTTGGCTCAGGTCATGATCCCAGCGTCCTGAGATCGAGCCCCGCATCGGGCTCCCTGCTCAAGGGGGAGCCTACCTCTCCCTCTCCTGCTCCCCCTGCTCATGCTCTCTCTCTCTCAAATAAATAAAATCTTTTTAAAAAAATACAAAAATAAAGACTCAAATAAATCCAGCCTCATCCTCATATCCCTGAGTTACCGTGCCACACCAAGTAAAGTTAACTCCGTTATTGTTTCTAAAATGTATCTAGACCTTCCTTAGTAGGTCAATGAAGTAGCCCCTCCAAAACACAAAACAAGGCAAAACGATTCTCTGATATGGGACTCTATTGCCTTACTCTGCTACAACTTAATAAAGCTACTTGATATACGAGTCTCATTTCTAGGATTCCTTAAATTAGTTACGTGTTCATTTTACAATATTTGTCAACTTTTTGCAAGAGTGGGTATGTACAATGTGAAAGTTATTCCAAACAGGACTCCTTCTGTGAAGAGACTTGTATTTCAAATGTTACTCCTTTCAACCTCAAGTTAAATCCCTTAGAGGTTTTTATGTTATATTTATAGCCTTCCCTGGCTGGCTCTGGCAGGACCAAGAGCTGCCAACCGTCACAGCCAGGAGTGCTCAGACAGCCTGGCAGGAAACAGAGTGAGGACAAATTATTCTTAGTTGAAGTTTAGAAAGCATTAGCTGCCTTGTCAAGACTGGAATGAGAAAGCCATGATGTTGCTGCCTGGAAAGGGTTTCCAGTTCACTGCTACTACTGATGTGAGATTAGCCTAATGATAACTGTGGTTGAAAATAGAGATGAAAGACCTTGAGGACACCACTAAGGTTCACTTAAATACACACATACAATACACATTGTACATTATAATCTATTCACATAAAGTTACAATGGTGGCCCCTGACTTCTTTCATGCTTTTCAATGTGACCCCTGAGAAAATGCCACAGAACTGTGGCTCTGTGCCTCCCTCTTCCTGTCCCAGAGACATCAGCCTAGAGCCATTAGCAGCATAATGTCCTTTTCTAAATGAGTAATGGAGGAGAGGTTATAGGGTAGGCCAGGGAATGGGAAAGCTTAACCAAATGCAATTTTCAGGTTCTGTCAAATCAGGTGCTGTGAAAACTGCTTTCCCCAGTGCTGCTGATGAAATGTGTATCCTCCCCCAGAAATCGTGACTTAAAAATGTAGGCACATCAGACTCAGGATACAGAGCAGTAATGTTGGTGAGGGGAGTTCAGAAAGTAAATCCTATATTTTTAGACCTTCCATAGAAAAGCAAAATAACTGAAAGATGAAAAAAAAATTGAAAGTGATTTCATCTCATTTTTTTTGTGCCCAATGCTCTGCATTCTAGAAAAACTCAAATTAATTAAAATACAACAATTAGACTGGGTTTTATAAAACATCTTTTACTTAAAAATGAGACCTTGTAGGGGCTGTCAACATGAATGTATGTGTCACACGTGAATAAAGCGAAGTTAAAGCATGAAACATAACTGTCATAAAATTAGTGTCGGAGAGTGCTTTGCAACTGTTTTATGTGAAATAAATATTACTGTTTTAAACCCCAGTGCTTCTCTATTGAGGTTAAATCCTGGTAAATGAAAACCTCTTTGGGTTGGGAGAACATTTGGAGCTGGGATGTGCAAAATGAACGTGAAGCTTAGTTTTGCAGTTGGTGGTAGGGGTGGAGGGCAACGTGGGAGGGAGGGAGGGAGGTAGGAGTCCAGCTGGTAGGAGGGAGGGCGTCAAAGGACTGGTGAGGTGGTGAGGGGTGGGATGAGCAGGGATGCAGCTGAGTGACTGGGGACCGTTAAGAAGGATGTCTGAGAGTCAAAATTGAGGTTGTCCACGTTGCTGTGATGTAAACCAGCCATCACTTCCACCTCTTGCAAATCTTCAGCTGAATTAACCTTTTTTAAGCAAGGTGACTATGAAATTATAAGCTCTCTGGGAATTCACAGAAATCTAGGAAAGTCATTGGACTTTTAATAGGGTATGGAATAGAGGTTTGAGCAATCTTATCTAGCAGGAAGATCTGAGCAGGTAGCTGGATTACCCAAGACTATTTAACGTGAGTGAACTTTATAGACATATAAACATGTCGTTCTTCCCTTGAAATTCACATATTTTTGAATAAGAAGATGGATATAGAGATGCAAATCATATATAAACAGTTGAAACTCTCCTTGAAAGTACCAAACCTCAGTGAGTATCTTTCATATTGTTTTCTGCCTTCTCTTTCTGCATTTTGATAAGTCCCTGCTGCAGCCATCTCCCAGGTGCAGCCAGAAGATGAAGAATATCCCAGTGTGCAACTGGGAGGCTTGGGAAGCAAGGTGGTCTTAATAATACATGTTCTTATCCCACCAGCCTGTAGAGGCAGAAAAAAGTTAATGAGAAATCAGGAGTCTGTTGAAGTAAATAAACAGAGTCTCAAAAATCATATTAGTACTTACTTCCAGGGTAGAGTCTGATGAAAAGTTTTCGCACCTCATCATACACCCAAATCAGAATGGCAAATGGCACAGCCACAAACCAATACTGAGGCCTGGAAGCAGAAGGGAGGACAATAAGTCTGAATGCATCCAAAGAAAGGGCCAAGTTCCTGCCAATGGGCAGAGGGCTTCTTGTTCATTTTCTCAGCTCTCCTGGAAAGAACATATCTATTGGGCCATACAACATAAGACCGGAAAGCTTCTTATTTAAACTGGACTGTGACTGGTAGAAGCAACATCTGCCTTTGAAGTGGCCTATTGGATGAAGGTAGAGATGGGATGGTGAGGTTTAGAAAACCCATTTCCTCTTCTGGGAAAACTAGCTGGTCAAAATCTCTGACTAATATAGAACTAATTTGGTTTTATCTCATTTGAAAGCCTGGAGGGGAATGAACCCATTGGAACCCTAATGTTTACTTAGGCTACGACCACTCAGAACAGGGCTGGTTTTTCCTGCCCACTGTTGAAGGGGAACTCACCGGAGCATCGTGAAACTCAGGGCTGTGACGCTTCCAAGCCCATAGGAGAGGGTTAACGCAATGATAATCTGTGAGGCAATCCCCACCCAGATGACTTTATTTCTAAAAGAAACATAAAAGCAAACAGATTCTGAATTCACATGGTCACAGGACCACACACCCAGTGGAGTCAAGGCCTCAGGTATTATAGGCCCAACCCTCATCATTCCTGCATCGAAGGCCCAGGGTTGAACTATGAAGTTGGATGTGGGCAGTACCTGAAGAGACCTTGCTGGAAGATGGAATTCCTCCTGGTTTTCCTGATGATTAGATCTGCTATTTGCTGGACCATGATGCCAACAAAGAAAGCTGTATAGCCTGTCCATTCTAAGTATTTCCTCTGGTACTGTGTCTGTCAACGGACAAAAAGGAGACCATGAAGCCCCAGAGGGAAATCTTCAGGAAGATTTTAATGTAGTTCTGTAAAGTTTTATTCTTTCCCCACCTCACCAAGATTGACCCTCACAAGAGGGTCACCTCCTTGTGTTTGGAAAGAAACTTTTTTTTCTTTACTTGGTTGAGTAGGGAAAGATGCTAACTTAATTGATTTGGCCCCACTGTGGGTATTGTTGGACTGGTTACTCTTCCATACCAATTGCAAAGCCAATGTAAGAAATTGAGCTTAAGGCATCTAATTCGAGAGAGGAGGCTGAGTTCTGGCAAAGGCCAAACCAATGTAACAAAGGGGCCCACAAGCCATATTAATTGAGAAAGCTTTCACCTTCTTTGACTCATAAGGCTGTCCAGGGAAATGCAAGTTCTGTATCAGTCTGGGCAAGACAGTGAGAGGAAGGAAGAAGCAGGACTTTGAAGGCAGAGCCTCCTTCCCTTACCCACTGCTGTCCATAGCTGTCTTCCAAGTCATTCACATTGCTATTTTCCCATTCCACCCGGATGTTAATGAGAATGCTGGGTTTAAAGCCCTCCTGTGCGTACACAGTGAAATAGACAACAAAAGCTCCCACAGCTTGCATAAGGCCTAAAAGCACAAAAGAGATAAGGGCAGAGGTTCTATAAATGACTTCAGAATTGTGCCTGTGCTCACTTTCCTTTTGGTTCCTCCTCCCATCCCAATCCTGCCCCACAAGGAAAAATAGTTTCTGACTGTGACTGGAATGAATTCTCGGGGTGGTCCCTTGTCTGACAGGTCAGCAATGCCTTCATCGTACCAATGTGCAGGTAAGAGTATATGGCAAGTTGCTGGTTCACCAGTCTGTCCTTCTTCTTGTGGCGAGGCTTCCTGTTCATAATGTCACTTTCAGCTTTCTCATAAGCCAAGGCAATGGAGGGGATCTAGAGGAAGAGACAGTCTGTGAGGTCTAGCCCTGAAACACTGTGCTGTACCAACAGAGTGATAATGGCAGTAGCATAGCTGGGGGGCCTCAGGGTGGGCAGTGGGGCTGGTAGACTGCAGTGGTGGTAGGGTTATGGAACTGGTCTATCCAGGGTGCAGGCAATGGGGGTTCATTATTTCTAGAGAATTTATTTATTTATTTATTTAGTTATTTAGTTTTAAAGATTTTACTTATTTGACAGAGAGAGCCAGCGAGAGAGAGAACACAAGCAGGGGGAGCAGGAGAGGAAGAAGCAGGCTCCCAGAGGAGGAGCCTGATGTGGGGCTCGATCCCAGAACGCCGGGATCAGGCCCTGAGCCGAAGGCAGATGCTCAATGACTGTGCCACCCAGACGCCCCTATTTCTAGAGAATTTAAAAACAGTTGGCTTTAAAAATCAATCTGCTTTTTTATTACCACCATGTGCTGGCAGTTCTAAAGATGCTAGCTATAAAATACTTTCCCCCTCTGGGGCGGATTTTTCCTACCATCCTCTCCTCCTTAGGCATGCTACTGGATCACACCTGTTCTCTCACAGATCCTCCCACCTGCAAGGCCTATTAAAGGTGAGATTGCTGGGCACCACCTCCCACCTCCAGTCTCTCCCAAAGTCTGAGCTGGGGCCAGAGAATCTGCATTGCTAACAAGTTCCCAGGTGACGCCTGGACCACACTGCACTGGAGAAGCACTGCAAGTGGAGAAAAAGAAGTGAATTGAAAGAGCCTGGAAAATGATCTGACTGTAAACCACGAGGACCCCAGCTCCCTTCTAAGGCAAAGATATCTTTAGTCTCTTTGCAATGTGTTGATTGCCTGGGTATTGTATAAAACAAGGGGATAGGAGGTGGCCATTTGCAGCATTCTCATTGTGAATTCAGCTTGCCCCCTGTTGCCTTTTCCCCCTTTGCCTATGTAAGCTGGAGCCATGTGGGTAACTGTCATGATACTTTCTTAAATGGATACATACCAGAAGAGGGGAGGGTTTAGGTGACATTACTGTAGGTCAATGTGAGGCCTGATCAGGAGTTAATACCTGCTACTTCTAATTGTATGTAGGTGAGGGGCTTCCAGATCACAGATTCTTTGACTTGACAAGAGGCAGTTGTGGGTTATCACATTGGCCATTGGGCCCCCAGTGTTACAGAGGCTATTTAGTGATAGCTCTATCTTCTCAAAAGGGAAAGGAGGCAGGTGAGCTGAAACCGACCAATGGCATATTTTGGGGAGAGGGTAAAGAACTCATATCTTGAAAAGTTATAGGAAGTGAAGTGGTTTTAACTTCCAAACATTTGACAGATCTCTCTAGTCCTTTGCTTTGAAGTGTGACTGGTGGACCAGCAGAATTGGCATGTTAGAAATGCAGAACTTCTGGCCCCATCACATTGAATTTTGAGGAGCACTAATTTAGTCCATTCTCCTTGCTCTTGACGGTAATGCCCCTTAAGTTTACATCATCTGGGGCAGTTATCAGATCCTGTTCCCTTTAGTACTACTTACTATGTCTGTGCCCAGGTCGATGAACAAGATAGTAATGGTCCCAATGGGTAGGGGAAGCCCAGCAATGATGTAGATCAGAAAGGGGCACAGCTCAGCAATGTTCTTGGTCAGGGTGTAAGCGATAGTCTTCTTTAGGTTGTCGAAGATCAGGCGACCTAGGCAAAGATGTTGCTCTTATAGGACTTGCTTTTGATCCCCCAGGTGACCCCTGTCTTGGTAAGACCACTTGAGACCTCACTCACCTTCCTCCACCCCTGTGACTATGGATGCAAAGTTGTCATCCAGCAAGATCATGTCAGCTGCATTTTTGGCTGCATCAGAACCTGCTATCCCCATGGCAATCCCAATATCTGCCTTTTTTAGAGCTGGAGAGTCGTTAACGCCATCCCCTGTCACGGCAACAACTGCATTCTATGGGGACACATTAGAAAACGGGAGTCATCAGATCTAAGGGGTCACAGGTAGGGCAAGATCAACATAGTCTGTCTTTTCTCTGGAGGATGTAGGGCCAACTGGAGCTGAAATGAAGGGCCTGTTTGGGGAAAAAGACAAAGCTGGGAAATCCCAGAAGTAAGACAACAAACTCCAAACAAGATGTGTTCCATAATTAAAACCATTGTGTGTGGCAGGCTAAAGCGGATCTTTTATATCTTGTGTCTTTACACTTTTTCTTCTATATCTTACATTTTCAAATCTTTCTATACGTACGCCTACCACAGGACCAAATGTTTCATTGTCAGAAAGCACTGCATGCAGGAAGATCTTTGAGATCTTTGAGATCTTTGAGGGTGGAAGGTCAGCTCCCTGAGACGGTAGAAATGTAAGGTGATGAAGATGGGCAAAGAATTGTCTCTTGAGAGGTTTAAAAAGTGTCATAGCCCTGATCTGGGATCCAGATCTCAGCCCTGCATTTCCCCATAGGACAATGACAGACCTGGAAGGTTCTCTGGGAGCTGCTGTCCACCCACCTGCCTTTGACAGCCCTCCACGATGATCAGCTTCTGCTGGGGGGACGTCCGGGCAAAGACGATCTCTGAGTAGTTGGTTAAGAGCTCATCCAGCTGTTCTGGACTCATGTCCTTCAGCTCCATGCCAGTCACCACTGCAGCTTTAGCATCCCTAGAAGGGCCAGAAGGAACTGAGTGAGGCCAAAGGTTGGATCTTAGGCGGAAACACTGTTCTGGGCAGGAAGTGGGCTGAAACCTCTTTGACTTTACCTGGAACCCAATATCCTTGACACTAATACTCTAGTGGGATGATAGGGGTTTTAAGTTCTGGGGACACTTAGGTCTCCATTTCAAGATAGTAAACTGAAGTGAAATAGTAAGGCATTTTCTGATATCATACAATAGGAATAAGGCAAGTAGCCTTTTGCTTGTGGGAATGGGTAGGAACACCTGTGGGGCAACGTTTTAAGGGGTAAAAGGAGGGTAAAAAAACTTTCTGTTCATATGTTTTGGGTCCTAAAATTCAGCTTATGCCAAAACACATGGGTAACAATTCTTTGTTGTTGCTTATTTCAGATTTATAGTGTCTACTGTGCGATGAGCCATGTAGGGAGAAATACTGAGGCCCTCTTTGAGGGAAACTGTTATCTGCTGCTGATGAAAGTAAGGTTCTAAAAACTATTAATTATGCAGATCTGACTGTGTTGTTCCCTGCTAAGACATTTCAGAGGCTTTCCACTCTGCTTAGAGCTGACCCCAGCGTGCCTAACCTGGTCTGTAAGGCCCGCTGCAGCTGCTGCTGTTGAGCTTCACCTCCCCTTTGGCTCCCCCCTGCAGTCCGTGGGACTCCCAGCCCTGAGCCCTCCACACCCTCATCACACTCAGGCATTCACAGGTCTTTCGCCATTGCCAGGAATGGGCATCTCTCACCTCACTTTCCCTTGGCTAACACTTCACATTTTAGCTTTCAAATCTTAGCTTATACATTCTACTCATAAAACGTTGCACGCCTTTTTCTTCACATGTTTGTTTTGAGCTTTTTTAGGTTTGTGTTTTCCTGCTGGTGCTAAATACTGGAATCCTAGCACTTGACTCAAACTATAGCTGTTCCTATGTTCTGGTAAAAAAATATAAACATAAGATAAGAAGAAAAGGGTTTGTCCTTTCTCCCCACAGCTGCAAAAGTTCAGTTATTGTAGACTGCTGAAAACATTAACAAATTTATCTATCTCATCTCCTATTCAGTTGAGGTGAGTTGCATGGATATGTGTAATCCTATTATTTTTGGCATTAAGGAGGGCACATGATGTGATGAGCACTGAGTGTTATATACAACTAATGAATCACTGAACATTATTTCAAAAACTAATATGTTGGCTAATTGAATTTAAATAAATAAACAAATAAAACAAATTAAGAAAAGCTCCAAAAAGTTTTTGTCATGTATGTTGTTTACACAAAGGAGTGTTGGATTACTCTTAGACTTCAGATATTGTTGTTGTGCCCAGAGGCTATAATTCTGTGTGGTAGTCTTAACCGGTAATTTGTTGCCCTGGTGATAATTTATTAACTGACAGCTCTGTATTCTCATAGGTATAAATGCTTGGGTAAACTAGAAGAGGTTCATTGGTCTCTCCCTTTTCCCTCCATATTCATGAAATTATAATAAAGCCAATAACATTTATTTTTACACTAAGACTTTGGGTCTTTGATCATTTAAATTGTCAACAGTCCAGGTGACTCTGGACTCCTCCCACTGCTTGAACTCTTGTCCTCTGTGTGTCCTTCACTGTACTTGTCTCATCACAATTAGCTTTTATTTTTCTGTCCCTCTGCCTGGTTGGAAAGCTCCCCAAGGGCAGGGATAGCGTCTGATCTGTTTGCTACTACAGTTCTAGTGTCCAGGACAGTGCCTGGTATATTGTTGGCACTCAACAATTAATTGTTAAGGGGCACTGAGGTGGCTTAGCTGGTTAAGCATCTGCCTTCAGCTCAGGTCATGATCCCAGAGCCCTGGAAAGCCCACCTTGGGCTTCCTGCTCAGCAGGGAGCCTCCTTCTTTCTGTCCCTCTGCTTGTGCTCACTTTCATTCTCTCAAATAAATAAATAAATAAATAAAATCTTAAAAATAACAGCCAACAAGAAAAAAACAACTGTTGAAAAAATTAATGCATGAGTGAATGAATGGGTGAATGGACTAAAGGACAGACATGATTATAAGAATTAGGAGAGAGAAGGAAAAACTGAGTCTTTCCTCAGGAAGCCTTCATTCTATTTACTACCAAATAAAAAAGAAAAGTGTATGTTCACATAGCTACACATTATGAAGCAACTGAATAAATACTCAAAATAAGCACTAAAGGAGTGCACCAAACACAAAGAGTTCTTAATTTTCCTGATTATACAACTGGATCAATGGCAAGTCATTTCATATAAATTTTGTTTCAGTTTTTCTCACTCTGAAAACTGAAGTTTTCAGATCTACTCCATTGGGTTTTTAAATTTCATATAAGGAATATATCACAGGTAATTTTCATGTACCAACACAGCCTAGCATTACCCTGAGGGAGTGTTTGGCAAAAAGGGGATTTGCTCCAAATAGCACAAATAGCTCTTTAGAGCCAATAAGGATAAGGACTTGGATAAGAACTTTAGTTTGTGCTACATTGGTTCTATGCTTACCGCTTGTTAACTTGCTCCACAGCAATGTGGAGGCGTTTTGCAATGTCTTCCACTGTCTCACTGTTGGCTGAAATGATACCCACACTCTTGGCAATAGCTTTGGCTGTGATTGGATGATCACCTGTAACCATAATAACCTAGAACACAAACAATGAGAAAGGCATGTGGACAATGAGAAACTCGGCTGGCCAGACAGTATCACCTACTCTACCATGACCTGGTAGAATGCGATTAGTGATTATGGTGGTTTGCCCTTTTGGGCAGTTCTTGATCTTTAGATCAAAGACAAAACTGTCTCTGAAAAACACACTGATCTCATTGGATCTATCCTTGCTTCTCAGCTTCTTATATTTCCTTCTCTGATATTAAAAGAGGCCCTTTCCCTTGGATGTTACCTTATTTGTGAAAGGGCTAGTGGATGTGTACTTGAGACAGCCTCATGTTGCTTCAACAGTCTTGATATTAACATGGTAATGGAAGTAATATTTTGGCTTTGATAATATGAAGGCAAATGGATTTTGGAGGCTGAAGCTTAAGATTAAGTAATAAAACCTTTTATTGTCTGTCATAGTCTAGGGCAAGATAAAGCCAGTTCATGGTATTCTCATGCAGTTACTATTGTGGTTTGTTCCATGTAGACACAACATTTTGCGTTTACTGGGACAGTTACTAGAATCTTAGTATAGTGAAGGTAGAGATAAAAAGGGGCTGAGGGATTATGATATTTATTTGAGACTTAAATACTATCTCCTATGACAAACATTCTTAGACAACATAAATGGAGGACTTCTTAAGTCAGGAAAATAACTCCCACCTTGATCCCTGCACTCCGACATTTAGTGACGGCATCAGGTACAGTGGAGCGAGGGGGATCAATCATTGATAAGAGCCCCACAAAACAGAGGTTAGATGTGGGAAAGTTCATGGTGTCTACATCAAATGTATAAGTTTCTGGAAACTTGTCTGCTGGCAGGTAGAGATGGCAGAAACCTGGAATGTACATGAATTTGGGAGTCAATGAGAAATAACAAAAGAAAAGGAGGAACATTTTCACATACTCCTTTACTAATACTTGAGACTATACCAGAATCGTTTCGTTCTTTTAATTCCAAAATGCATGCTGTAATTAGGAAGGACACATTTCATCCAGAAGTAATTTACTGTGTCCCCGCTAGATTTTCTGGTATGTTCTAGGGATACAGAAACCAAGAGGGGGTGGCCTTTGCTTCTGAAGATGTCTCAGTTTCGTGTGGAGACAGAGACATAAAGAGGTAAAGCATAAAAAAGCATAGTGAGTGTTATAGAATAGAGCCACCTGGGGAATCAGGAAAGACTTCCCCAAGGAGTCACATGTGAGTTGACTCTTGAGAGAGGAGTTAGAAGTTTTCCAGGGATGAGGGAGGGTTAGGGATGGGAAGGCCATGTGAGGCAGATAAAACAGCATGTGCTACTGCATAAACTGGTTAAAGAATTTGGGGCACCAGGGGAACGGTATGAAGCCTGGTCTTTAATCAAGGTAAGTGTGAGAGGAAGGCCACTAGGAATGGAGAACCTTTTGTTACTCAGAAAGTATCTCTTCCTCACAGGTTGAGGTAGAAGGGATTCCTGGGTCTGGTTGGACTCCTAAGATCATGTGACTTTTCATCAGCTTTTATATCAAATTTATTCTCAGCATGCCCCACTGCCTTACACATTTCAGTAAACCACTGAGAGAGTCTGAGAGGTCAAACACAAGGTTCCTAGAACGATTCTTGTCAGATGGGTATCAATCCTGCATTGAAAACACTACCTGGTGCTGTGGGCTATTTAGGCATGCTTAAAGCATTATCACCTCATTTAATTATTTCATTTGCTTTACAAGCTCGAATATCTTTTAGAAACACACATTCCACAGATTCCATCTCTATTGGCAAGAACTTTTATGACGTTTAATGAGCCTTATCATCAACTGTGAACTTCTGTTACCTTGAATTCATATTCTGTAGTTCACAGGTGCCTTTCTGTCAACCCAGATTCTCGTGAGAGAACATAACCTGTGATACCACTTAAGTTACCACAATTAAGCTCCTATCAGTGGCTGTATTTCTATGGTTCCTTCCACCACTGACAACCCCTGTCTCTATTCCTGGCAATATTTTCTCCCTAATAAGCAAGTGAGAAATTTGACATTATTTTAAACTTATTTTTTTCTTCTAGCTAGTTGCTAAGTCTTACCAGTTCTGCCTCCATAAAGTCTCTTGTGTCTGACCCCTCCATCATATTCCTAGTGCCTTGGATCAAATTCCCACCCTCTTTTACCTGAATGAGGGCAGTCACCTCCTCCTGAGACCCATGCCTTTCCTCTCCCTGCTGCTGCCAAGAATTAAACTCTGTAATTCTGATTGGTTCACTCACCACAAAGCCTTTTGTGGCTCCCTCTGACTGTGGGATGAAACCCCAGTTCCTCATCCACATAAGGCACTCCATATCATGCCCTCCAATCTATCTTTCCTGCCCATTTCCTAGGACTACTGCATCTCATCTACCTGCAACACTCCACACAGACTGGCTCACTCATAAGTGTGCACACACCCCATCCATTTCTAACTCTGTGCTTTGGCCTATGCTCTTACCTCTACTTCAAATATTTTTCCTCACCTCCCTTCAGGAATTGTTGTGCAAGACCCAGTTTAAAATGTAATTCCTTCCATAAAATCTTCCCAGATTTTCTTTATCTGGAAGCCACCCCACCCTACTGAGTACTACCATATAATATTCTTGTATGTTTGTTTATCTTATGCTTCTTTCTATGATTCATGTGGCTGCCATAGCTACTCAGCTTGATAATAAGCCCATCTTCTCTTGTGCCCTGACCTGGCACAGAGCCTCACACCCAACAGGTGACAGGTAAGGGTTCTGCCCCCAAGAGCTCACCCAGTACGCGTTCCCCCAGGCCTCCCAACTCCATGTATGCTGTGTGGAAGGCCTCAGCTGTGTTCTTGTCCAGAGGCTGCTCCTGGCCGTTGACCATGATGGTGCTGCACTTCTCTAAGATCCTCTCAGGGGCCCCTTTCATCACCATGAGGAAGCGCTTGTCATTGGGGTCATCCATTTTGTGTATGGAGAGCTGGGAAGGAAGAAATTGAGCATGTTACGTATTCCCTGCCATTGGATAATGACACCATCTTTACTCATAAGGGCCTGAACTGGACGGATCTCTTAGTTAGCAACACGGCAAGAAGATTAAAGACATCCGTTTCTCTCATTGGGCTACTTATCCTTGACATAAAAAGGAGTGTTCACTAAAGGCATGTTCTATCCTTTTTATTTTGTCGTCAAACAATATGCAGAGATCTAGACCATGTCCAGCTCAGAGTGGCACCCTGAATTTGTATCCAAAGTGAGTAGATCTTATCTTTCAAACAGAAACTAGTTGCTTTAGGGAGGCCAGATGTGGTTGTTGCTCTGTGAAGTCTCGTGTATTGAATTTCCTGGGGTTCCCATGGGGGTTAGGAGACCATGAGCCACCTCTTCTTGCTTTTTGTCTCTACCTCCCTATCAGGGGGAGCAGCCTTTGGGTCCCAAGTTATTCTGAGCTCAGGCAGGCATGAGGGAACTCCAAATCAATCCGGTTTTACTGCCTGGAGGTGAAAGAAAATGGTAGGGATGGAGGAAGTGGACACTCTCACGTACAGGCTTTCAGGACAGTTAAGTAACACAGTTTTAATATTGACATCCTCTCACCTACTGGTTCTACTTCCAGATTCATTCTAAAAAGGTAATCAGAAAAAATCTGAAAAAAAAGAAACTTATATAAAATGGCTAAGTCTTATGGAAGCCGTTGTTATATACCAGGTACTCTTCTAAGTCTTTGAAAGGAATTTCAGGAAGCTGGAGTGTTTGAAAGAGAATGAGTAAGACGTTAAATAAACAAACAAACTAAATCTACCATTTTGGGTCTATCAGTTGATTCTAAATCAGTAGTTCTTAGCCTTCTGGATAGCAGAGAGGAGCACAATAAAAAATAAAAAAGTAGAGGGCAAACATAGTGTTTTCTTTTTTTTTTAATGGCCAAGTAAACACATTTTAAAAAAACCCCAACTAACTAACCAAAACCAAACCTAAACCTCCCATCTATTATCACTATCATTTTCTCAAAGATAGGATATTTTAACATTTAAAAAGTAGAAAAAATAAACACTTCTAAGTGCTTCACATATTGACTCATTTAATTCTCGAAACTACCCTAAGGCTGTGGGTACTATTTCACCTTTTACAAGGAAGGAAACTGAGGCACAGAGAGGTTGACTGGCATGAGCAAGGTCACGCCCTAATAGGTGGCTGAGCTAGGATTGGAATTCAGGCTAGTAAGCTCCAGAGTCCCTGCCTTAATCAGGAAGCATATAAAGGATAATCTTTTAAATTAAATACATTCATCCTTACATAAAACTTTATAAAATACTGTCCTAATTTTCCAGTTTGCCACAACCTACTGGAAATATTTTTATGGGCCAGTCTCAATTTGGGGATTTGCTATTCTAAAATCAATAACATACAGACTTTCCACTTTGTTTCCTTTGGTTGAACGATACCCCAGAGACCTTCCAAGGTCGTAACATCGAAGACTCTTTTTTGAGTGTTGTTCATGTGTAGATAGAAAATGGCACTAAGAGCCTCCAAAGAGGCTCTCTGACCTCTTCTGCAGGAACCCACACAGGTCCTCCTATTTAGTCCCAACTCTGGATAGCCTACTTTCCCTTTCAACATTTAGTACATGAGGCCTCATGGAACCTGCTTTTTCTCATTTCTCACATGATGAGGAAAATAGAGTAGATGGGGCCCCAGCATAATTTTGAGTCTTGTTCCTGATTAGAAGACCATTTGATCTACTCCTCAAGAGCACAGACTCCCTGGGTCTGTTTGAATCCTGGCTCTGGTCCTTATTAGCTGTGCAATAATGCTCTGTACCTCAGTTTCCTCATTCCCTCCCTTGTAGAGTTGAGAGAATTGAGTTATTCAATACATGTAGAAATTAGCATATAATAACTATCATTACTATTGTTATTTTAGGATCGTTACTCATTCTATTTTCACTTCTGTTTTGAATAAGAGATCTGATTAACTGGCTTTAATATTTTACTTCATACATTTTTTAGTTGTCTATTTGGTTAACTGCAATTCTTCATTGGCTTGTTATCCACAAAGATGTTTGCAACACAGTTATTTCCCAATCCTAAATGCCATTCAAACAAAACGTGTGGGTAAACACCAGAAACTTTTACACAAACATGGTTATCTTATTTATATACTTTCCTGTTATGCAAAGAGCAAGTCACAAGGCCCTGCTCTCAGCTCTGGAGTCTATAGGAAGTCTCACCTGCAGCAGTCAACTGGGCTACAAACTATCATTTTTCCCACCCTGAGGAGGATGGAGCTAGCTGACCATTGGCCAGCCTGGAATGGGGGAAGATAGATAGGCAATGATGGCCATTTTCTTCCTGAGCAATGCGTAGAAAAGAGGTCCCTGTCAACTGCATATGGGGCAGAACTGGAAAGCAACGTGGCTGGTAACAGTCATCTGAGAGGCTATTCATTGGTCTTCACAAAGGGCAAGGTTTACTCACAAGCTCAAGCTAAACTGTTCTGCTTCTGTATTGTGGTAGACGAAGCATGGCTTTGGGAGTTGAAAATATATGTGAAAATTGGTTGTGCACTTAGATGCTTGGAAACTCTGGTCACATCAACATTTCCTAAGGGCCTGTTTCCTCACCTAGAAATTGAGAATAATTAGTCCTACCTCAGGCTTATAGTAAGGATTAAATGAGAGAATGTATGTAAAGTGCCAGATACAGATTAGGGAATAGTAAATATTAATTCTCCTCATTCACCCACTTTTCATTTATCCTTTAGGATGTGGCTTTTGCCCCTCACTCATGCAAAAGTTACCTGGTGGGGATGGAGGTGGCATGTGTGGGGGTGGGGAGGGGGGTGTAATGTAGATCGGTCATTCATGGGAACAGCAGGCACTGACAAGATCATCACTGTTGTTTTTTTCTCTACCTACCTGGCAAAAGAAAGAGGTCGGCAAGGGAAACCTGTTCTCGGCTTAGCAGATGCCCAGGCCCTGCATCCCTGATGGCTATTTTTGAAGTCAAATATCATTCAAAATACATACTAACCAAAGGACACTTACAGGTAGAAATGCCATTCTTGTGATAACAAAGATTCAGTTGTGAGGGAAAACTCACCTGAAATTTGTTGGTCGAGTTAAAAGGGATTTCAGCTACTTTGTGGTTTCTTTTTCTAATTTCCATCACATCACCCAAAATGACCTCTGAGAACTTCAAAAGAGCAGTTTCTGAGGCATCTCCAACCACAACTCTCTGAGAATCAAGAGATAACAAATATTTGTAGCACATAATCTGTTTTTTTTGTGATTATTTTCAATGAGCCAGCAGACGGCCTGACTAAGCTCAGTATCTAGCAAACGACTGCGCTACAACAAGCCATTGACCAAACCATGGTGGAGGTGTTAAACTGAATGGTGCTGCTTACTGGCATTAGGGAAATTCAAAACAGAGCTCTATGAGATCTGGGGGGTTGCATGAAAAAACCAGCTAAGAGCTAGTCTTGAAAGATGGGTGGGTAACCAACAAAGGAACAGAAGAAAGCCTTCTGGAAATCAGAATGCCATGAATGACGGCATGAAGTGGAAGAGTTCCATTGTAAGTGCTGGATGTACAGGTGGATATACAGGATACAGAGAGATACAGAGGGCCCTGAAAGGCAGGCAAGATCCAAAACTCGAGCAGCAGAAAACAGATGCATGGAAAGTTTTTGAGCAAAGTTAGGTGAAGCAGTTCATCTAATGAAGTATTTAAGGAAAACTACCGGTATGCAAGAAAGACTGGGGGGAGGGAAAAACTGGAATCATGAAGGCCAATCAAGAGGTTGGTATAATTAGATGTAAGATATTGGCAATAACAGAATAGTAAAATTATATATTTTTGAAGCAAGAATAATAGGACTTGGTGATTCACTAGATATGAGGAACGAAGAAAGTTAAAGATGACTTCCGAAAGTTTTGGACTGGATGGTAAGTTAAAATGGTTATGTCATAGAAAAATAGAAAAGGGACAAGATAATGATTCAGAGCCAGGTTGGGTACAGGTGGAAGGTGGTAAGCATAATTTGTTGAGAGTCTAACATGTGGGAACACACAGGTAATTGGAGATAAACATGGAGTTTGGGTGAAAAAATCAGAATTGGAAATAAGAATTTGAAAGATGGACAGAAAAGTGATGGGCCAAGAAGAGAATCGATGAGCTGTCTGACAAAGAAAGAAAACCAACCAAAAAAAAGTATTAGAAAGAGAAAGAGTCAATGAAGGAAATAGAGGGCAAATAGAAAAGCCAGGAGAAGATAGATTTGGTGACTCACTCAGAAGGAGAGGAGGGGGAAGAGGAGAGAGGAAGGGGTGGAGGAAGGGGGAGAAAGAAGAGGTTTGTTTTTGTATATTTCAACCTTCCAGGGCCCCTTAGCACTGCATCGGCTGCCAAGAGGAATATGTTCTAAGGTCAATCCTTCTATTTCCTTCCAAATATATTTTAAACTTCAGTGAATGGCATTTCTGTAATAAAGAAACTTTGATTATATTTACTTAGCTTGTAAAGGAAAGTAACTTAAAGGTACATTCATTTTCAGGAATGAGACAGAATTTTCAATAGACCTAAATCAATGTTCTGAGGACTTTAAGACATCTCTGTGATTTCTCAAAGCAAGTTAGGGTGAAGAAAATTTTCTGCAGGTCTTGCGAGTCAGACTTGCCCTTACTAGAACAAACTTTACTCAGTGGGAGAGATTTAAATCAAACACCAAGTCAGAACAGAGAAAGTGACTTCAAACTGGCTGTGATTTAAGACCGAGTGGTACTGAAGCTTTACCTTCATGATGGGGACACTTTCTTGTCCTGGTCTGAACTCAGCTCTGTTACACAGTGTTATTATCTTTGATAAGGAGGCCCAGGTTCCAGAGCTTTGATCAAAGACTTGGTCTGGAAAACAGAACAGTAGATGCTGTGGGTGCTGGACCTAATATCAATACTATTCAACCAATTCTCTGAGACTGCACACCAATGCTGCCATGTTCTGCTCAGCTCCCTCTGCTCGAGTTCACAGCTTTGGGCCACACTGAATGTTCCAGAAAACCTACTTGAATGGTCTTCACTGGTGTCAGCTATGAAGATCTGATTGTCGAACCACAGATGGGCCACAGTCATCCTGTTCTGGGTCAGAGTCCCAGTCTTGTCTGAGCAAATGATAGAGGTGGAGCCGAGGGTCTCCACTGCTTCTAGGTTCTTCACCAGGCAGTTCTTTTTGGCCATCCGTTTAGCTGTTAGTGATAGAGTCACCTAGACAGGAGAAAGAGAGAAAGAGAGGAAGAAGCTCTGAGAAAAACCATTACTTTGAACTCAGGCTCCATAACATAGAAGCAGTTGGAGCTGAGCGGTTTCAGGACAGAGGTATAGTTAAAGACGCCGCAAAGCTGACCCAGCGGCTGATAAACCACATAAAGCCCTATGTATATGCCATAATCCTTTTATTAAACGTAGGAGGTAAACAATGTGCCTAAATTCCTCAGTTGTAGAAGTTGCCAAGTATTTTTTCTTTTTAAGAAATGTGAAAATGTAGAGAATGCATCAGCCTTCCTAAAAACCTGTAAGTGGTGGTTTGCGTCTTTCTTATCCAGATCTTTTTTTTTTTTTGTCTTATCTAGCTCTTAAGGAGAAGGATAATATGCAATTTGCAGATAGGGCTCCTAAAAATGAAAATATAAAGTTTTCTAGGACAGTGTTAAAAATGTTAACAATACCACAATTACATTTGTCTCTCTAAGAAACAATCTATTCAGGATGTCACATGGTATCTCCTGACAGGGAGGGAGTGTCGCTCTGAAGATGGAGGAGACTCGCAGTATATAGTGGGACCACACTGAGCACAGCAGAATGTCATGCGTTAACAGGGTCAGGGGACAGCCCACCGAGCAGTAAGGACTCACAGTGACAGTGGCCAGGAGACCCTCAGGCACATTGGCCACAATGATGCCAATGAGGAAGATGATGGAGTCCAGGACCTCATACTTCAGGGACACTGCGATGATGAAGAAAAGGATGCCGATGGAGACGGCCACTCCTGCCACTATATGAACAAAGTGCTGGATCTCAATGGCAATGGGTGTCTTCTCATTTCCGACTCCTGAAGCCAGTGAGGCGATCTGACCAATGATGGTGCGGTCACCCGTGTTGATGACCATGCCAGTCGCTGTGCCTACAGGTGAAGTAGACATTTTATTCTGGGGATCCTTAGCTATGATGCGACCACAGCCTGCTTATAGTCCTTTCTTTGCTGGTTTACATGATCAATCAGCACACAACATTACAAAGTTCTCTGGGCTTTTCAGTTCCATGTTTTATCCTTGAAAAACTTTGTAGCAAGGGATGGTAAAGAGACAACAGCATAAAACCTGAGGGGGAGAGGTGATATGGGTGGGGCATGCAGTTGTGGGAACCAGCTGGACTTACCTTCCAGACAGGTTGTAGAATAGAAGCCAATGTTCTTTGTTTCCAGGGGACTGTCATGGGTAAACTCAGAGGAACGGGGCTGGGGTTCAGATTCTCCAGTGAGAGATGAGTTATCCACCTAGAAGAAATTTTGAAAGAAGTTTAAAACTAGGCGTCTTGTTCCCTGCCCCAGTCACACTGAGATCTATAAAGACAACAGAATGGCAGCTAGTAGTCAGCGTGATCTTTGGAGTGCCCCATGACGCTTACCTTACAGCCCTGAACAGACAACAACCTGACATCTGCAGGGATCCGGTCTCCTCCTCTAATCTCCACTATGTCCCCCACCACCAGCTGCTCTGCAGGGATTGTCTTCTTCTCTGAATCTCGAATAACAAGAGCTTGCTACAAAAGAAAACAGTGACAGGTGCCTCAGATCCTGGAATGATGCCAACTCTCCTCCATCTGCATCTCCCCACATCTCTGAAACGGAGGCACTGGAGGGCATAGCTGTCGGAATGGCAAAAATGCAACAAAATACTTTTACTTGGGTTCTGAAGACACTAACAGCTATCTTTTCTTGAGAAGGAACTCTTAGAGATATTTTTGGAACCAGGAAACACTACTGTGGAAAGATACAGCAACTGACAGCCCCAAGCATGACAGAGAAAGGGACGATTAAGGATGAATGATCTTGGGGCGCCTGGGTGGCTCAGTCCTTAAGCGTCTGCCTTCGGCTCAGGGCGTGATCCTGGCATTCTGGGATCGAGCCCCGCGTCAGGCTCCTCTGCTGGGAGCCCGCTTCTTCCTCTCCCACTCCCCCCTGTGTGTTTTCCCTCTCTCGCTGGCTGTCTGTCTCTGTCAAATAAATAAATAAAAATCTTTTAAAAAAAAAAAGGATGAATGATCTTGGCTAGGATGTCCAGAAGAACCCTGATGGCTGAGCCAAAGGGTTTAATACTCTTGCTCAGATCAGGAAGAGTTTAATGGAGTGGGAGGCAGATCTCCCACTTCTTAGCATGGACTATTTCATCCAGAACCTTCCCCAGCTGGCAGCTCTGTGGGCCAGGAGCAGTGTGATGTGGTCTCCCTAGAGTACTCCTAACATGGGGTCCTGTGGGAAGACAGGAGCAGTGGGCCTCCCTCACTGAGAGCAGTTTGGGGCCACTGGCAAAAAGACTCCAAAATGGGAGCAAAAATGGTCACAGATAAAGAATTGCAGGGTGACCTCCTTGGCTATCAGGGAACATTCCCGAACTTCTACAACTCACTCTTGGAAGCACCTGAATTACTTGTGTTTGAACAGTTCTCCAAAGCTCAAGAGCAGTAATAGAAGGTATGCGATGACTGATGTTTCTGTCCTATTTCGCTCTTGACTAAGCATTTTCCTGTATCTTACTTCCCTGATTATCTCAAAACTGTGTGTGGAAATGGGGCTTCAGAAGGATTGCCTAAGACTTCTCAGACAGTAAACAGTGGAGCACAGACCCTCTGCCTCACAGGCCCCACTCTCCTCCTTATCTGATGCTTCCTCATCTGAAGTCATATGGAGACCAGAGAGGGATGGCTGCCACTCACCTGTGGGATCATCTTATTGAAGGTGGCCATGATATTGGTGCTTTTTGCCTCTTGGTAGTAAGCAAAGATCCCTGTTAAAATAACGACCAAAGCAAGCACACAGCTCAAGTATACCTGGGTAAGAAGAAGAAGCATCAATCAGAAGAAAGGCATCAGGAATGAGCCAGGTCCTAGGACTAGAGCTCTCCATGGGAAGGTGAGAGACATGGCAGTGGTATTCTGGTGTCATTTACAGGTCACAAAATTTACCCATTTAAAGTGTATAATTCAATGATTTTTGATGAATTTATACAATTTTGCAACACCACAATCCAGTTTTAGGACATTTCCATCATCCCAATAAGACCACTACTGCCCAGTGGCAGTCATTTCCCACTCCCGTCCCCAGCCCTGGCCACCTCTGATCTGCTTTCTGTCTCTAGGGTGTGCCTGTTCTGGACATTTCATATCGATGGAATCATACAGTCGGTGGGTTTTTGCATCTAGTTTCTTTCTCTTAGCATCATGCTGGCCAGTTCAGTTTTCTGGTTTTGGTACTGTTATCAGCAGGCATAGATGCTCCCCATGTTAGAGGGACACAATTAGCTTTGAGGACAGAGAACCTTAAAGTATTTCACATGTACATAGATCTCCCCCCCCACCTTAGGAACTTATAGTGTGTCTCTCTCTCTCTCTCTTTAAAATTCATGCTCATCGTGCCTTTGAGACATCAGGAAGTCAGCTATAATTTGTATTTTACAGATGGCAAAATTACTGATTTTCCCAAACCTGCACAGTGATTGATCAGTGTAGACTCCTGATTGCAGCCCACTGCTCTGCCCACTAATGGCCTTACTTTATGGTTGTTTTCCCATTACTAGTTTAGCAAACCCTGGAAGGAGAGTCCTTACATTGTCTAGGGATGAGGATGTATTCATGGAGTACTGGATCCCATATGCAATACAGCACAGGACAGCTCCTATCCACAGAAGAAGGGAGAACCCCCCCACCATCTGCTTGAGGAACTTGATGATCTCCGGTGTTTCCTTGGGAGGAGTAAGGGCATTGGGCCCATTATGAGCCAGGAGCTCAGCAGCTTGGGTGCTGGAGAGACCCTGAAAAAGCCAGACAAAAACAAATAGGAATTAGACATTTTTCTTCCTTCAGATTGGATGTCATTTTTCTGCAGGTTGTGGGTAGAAGTTACCATGCCCAAGAAGGGCCTGGGAAAAGTGGATGATGCCTCACCCTCCCCAACTCTCATTTTTTAAAAAAGAATATTTAATATTAATGCTTAATATAAGCCAGCAATATGCCCTGTTCATTTGCTTATTTACTCTTCAAAATAACCCTCTGAAGAAGGTGCAATTATTATCCTCATTTTACAGATGTGGAATTTGAGGCACATGGAGGTTAAATCATCCAGCTAGTAAACGGGACCAGGCAACCTGGCTCCAGAGCCACTACATTACATTCTGCTAAATCATTTTAGTTTCTTCGAGATTTATTCAGAGATAGGAGTAACCTGACTGACGAGGATTTGGAATACAAAAACTAATCACCAAGGTTAAGGGCAATGGGGTAACTATCCAGAAAATATTCTCTATCCTGGAACTTCTACATATTGCACTGGCTAATTTTTCATCCTTAAGTCTGGTGTCTTTCTGCTTTTCTCTATATCCACCCCAGGTTCTAAGTTCTTGCTCATCTTAAGAGTTATAAATTCTGCCAAACCCTGAAGCCCACATGTGTGGTCACTTCTTGCCAGAAGCCCTCCTTGGTAAGCATTCCTTCCACATGTTGTACAAAGGCCCCTCCAGTCCCCTTGAAATCCTGTATTGTGACTCATAAGGTTTTTTTCCTCATGAACTATCCTTTATGGAGAAAGTCTTGTCATCACTTTTTCTTCCTAGTCATGTTGTAAGCTACTTAAAGGGACAGCTTAAACTCTATCCTTGGGGCACCTGGGTGGCTTACTTGGTTAAACTTCCTACTCTTGTTTTCAGCTCAGGTCATGATCTCAGGGTTTTGAGATTGACCCCATGTTGGGCTCCATGCTCAGTGCCAAGTCAGCTTAAGATCCTTTCCCTCTGCCCCTCCCCCCACTCATGCGTGCTTTTTCTCTAAAATAAGTAAAATAAATCTTTAATTAAAAAAAAAAAGACTCTGGGGTGCCTGGGTGGCTTAGTCGGTTAAGCACCTGTGCTTGGCTCAGGTCATGATCCCAGGGTCCTGGGATCAAGTCCTGCAATGGGCTCCTTACTCAGTGGGGAGCCTGTTTCTCCCTCTGCCTGCCACTCCCCTTGCTTGTGCTCTCTCTCTGAAAAATAAATAAATAAAACCTTTTTTAAAAAAAAAGACTCTATCCTTGTTGATGTTTGTGTCCTTTACAGGGTGTCCTGCTTGTTCTGTAATAGAGGCTCAAATATTTGCTGAATAACTGGATTTGAAGTCATTGACTTGTAGTCACAATAAAATTTATCACCGTCTCCTTCCTACTGTTTTCTCTAATCTCTCAGCCCCATGTCCTGCCATGGCCCTACTGACCCCCTGACCAAATCTCCTCCTCCTCCTGCTTCTCTACCTTGGTAACTGGCATCAGGGAATTGTTCAAATACTCCAGTGAAACAAAATCCAACCAATTATGTCTCTGAAACATCTCTGGAATTTGTCCCCATTCCCTTACCATTCTACTGCTACTGCTTTGTTTCAGTTCCTCGTTTTATATTCCTGGGTTATTGTCACATTGTTCTAGACCCTTCCATCTCCCACTTAAAAAAAAAAGTCCATCTACCTACCTACCTGTATCCGTATATATCTTCCACCAGAATTACCTTTTGAAAGTCAATCTTATTTAAATCATTTCCCTGTTTAGAAATTGTGTATAACTAATATAGTCCTTATTCCTTAGTTTAATATGGAAGTGCTTGATGGTTTCACCCAAATTACCTCTCCTCAGTCTCATTTTCTATCCCTTCTCTCCCCTTTCCACACACATTAACTCCCAGAATCCCCAGACCACTTTCCAAACATACTCTGTCCTCTCCAGCCTCCTGGGTACTCTGCTAACTTAAACCCAAATTCTCCTATGTCCTGAATCAGACAGTGCACCATCCAGGGAGCCCATTCTGGTTCCTCTGGTCAGAACCTGTCGCTCACTCAGCATACCATTTAGACCTCTCTTTGCCATCTAAGTTGAACAAACTGGATGTTATGATACTCTCTTATATACCTACCTCTCCTGCTGAACTGCTTACTCCTTAAGAGCAGGGATCACCTGTCCCTCTTTGGCCCTCTCACTGCTAGTCTTGCGTGTTGCACATAGTAGGTCTTTTTGTTAACCTGAACAGATGTATCCAAATCTTCTGATGTCAAGACACCAAAACTTTTGAAATTTAATTTGAGTTTGAATTCATACAAGGAAACAGTCCTTCTATGGTGGGGGAATTTGCCACATGCCTGAGAGCACACCAGTGTGTCCTGGAGTCATTGTTCCTTCTCAGAGGAAGAGGCGGATGAGGAGGGTTGTTAAGGCTATCACTCTGGATGGTTGCTTTTTAACACTGGTTTTCCCCATTCTTTGATAAGACCATTATACTTCCTGGACATAGCAATTAAAAGCAAACTCTGACCATGACCATAAGGAAGTGTCCGAACCTTTCTGGGGATACTACAGCTTTCCTGCAGTTACAATCAAAAGAAATGTTTACAGCCAGGCATCCAACTCAGCAGAAGGGCTTGACTCTGGGCCTTGGTTCAGACACACCAGCTTTTGAGGTTAACCAGCCCTCTTTCACATGCTGGGCATGTGGGTGACTGGCATTCTCAAAGATGCTGCTTCATCCTAAAGAGGCCATCTACTTTTCCATACACCATAAGAACAGAACTTTGTACAGTCCTTTACATAGTCCCAGGGTTTCTCTTCCCAATCCCCAATCCCTTGATGACTTACTGTAATGATGTTTGTACCATATTTCTTTTCCAGTTCCTTAATGCTGAGTTTGTGGTCATCCTGAAGTCCATGAAAGGAAGAAGAGAGTGCATTAATAATTCCAAAATACTCAAACCCTAAGCTTTGACCAGTCCACGAAAACAGAGAAGCACTGATGATAGGAGGGGCCAGGGCATGAGGGAGAGAACAAGAAAACCCTCTGTGCCAGGTGGTTATTGCATCTAAGGAAGAGAGGGTCTTGCTACAGGAGAGGCTTGCTCTTCTGATTCACCAGCCAGGGGATTTTCTGGCCATCCCTTGAGTTCAGACTTAATTTGTCATTTACCACATATTAGCTGTCTTTGGTTTTTATGAACAAAGCAATGCACTTCATCTCAATCTGATCTCCAGCACATGCAAGTTCTAGCATATCTGTCTGCTTTCTGGGTACTAGTGATCTAGATACTTAATTCAGACCTGAGTTCTGGGATTAGTTGAGGGTGATGAGCAATACCAAACCAGACCAGACCCATCTGACAATTCTTTACCCATGGAGCCCTCATTGGGAAGGTAGTCTCTGGCAGAGAGAAGCAAGCCTTTGCTTAATCAAGTACTTGAGACTTGGGGAGCTCACTTGTTAGAGAAGCCCTGCAAATCTAAAACTGCCAAATAAATACCAATATGATCCACACTTGCCAATTTTGTTATAGAATCATTAGACTAAAGCAGAGTTTCTCAACGTTGGCATTATTGACATTTGGGCCAATAACTCTTTGTTGGGGGGGGGCTCCTACCCACTAGTACCCTCCCTGAAGTTGTGATAACCAGAAATGTCTCCAGACCTCACTAAATGTCGCATGGGAGGCAAATTACTTCTATCCTGACCCTTGAGAGCTATTGGACTACAGGATTAGAAGACTCTTTCTGTCTCGGAAAACCCAGGGGTAAGTAAGTCTTCTTTATCCCACCTAGAAAACCTAACACCAGGGGTGCCTGGGTGGCACAGCGGTTAAGCGTCTGCCTTCGGCTCAGGGCGTGATCCTGGCGTTATGGGATCGAGCCCCACATCAGGCTCTTCCACTATGAGCCTGCTTCTTCCTCTCCCACTCCCCCTGCTTGTGTTCCCTCTCTCGCTGGCTGTCTCTATCTCTGTCAAATTAATAAATAAAAAATCTTAAAAAAAAAAAAAAAACCTAACACCCAGGATTCTTCAAGCTCTGATCATCTGAAATGAAGATTTATACTGTGATGGGTATTAGAATCATCTCTTCTTAAGTATATGCAAAAAAAAAGTTACCTGTTGTGTTAAGAAATTAGATTTTCCAATTAAAAGTTATTTTGTCCTCTCCTCAGCCAGATTCTGCTTTATTCATTTAGTCACTCTACCAATATTGATTGAAAGATATTGCTAGGGATTCAAAGGATTAAGACACAGTTCTGTGCACAGTGGCTAAATTCTGGGCAGATACAAATAACAGGTGATTAGAGCCACTGTTTGCATGGATGGACCTCAGACTTGAAGGCACCTGGACGGTGAGGCAGAATGAGGCAGAATATTTTTCCTTCTCTAGCCCTGGCTTTGGCGACGAGAGCATGGAGGAAGGGCAGGAGGCATGGTTGGCGCTTGTGGCGCGCTCTGCTGGCCAGCACTAGAATAGCTCAGGGCCCCACCCTGTGGCTCAGGCTTTGGTCATTATCAGCCTGTTTACTCAGCGGCCAGGGATACTTCCAAGGATACCTTCTTGTCAAGGTTCTAATGTGCCAGAGGGCATCCCAGTATGCAGTCACAAATTAAATTATAGGATTCTCATGAGAATGTTGGGAAAGAAAAAGAAAAGGTGTTCCTCTCTCAGCCAGGAAGCAGGGGAACCCTAGGTAACACTATGAAAATTATCTTTCTGTATTATACGTCTTCATAAAATGCTCAAAGAAGCATTGTTCATAATACAGGCATATGATAGAATGGATATAAATTCATGTTATAAGTAGCAATTTCAAGGAAGACTAGATATGTCTTCAATCCTAAATGTAGGAGAGACATAGGAAATAAGAATGACTATTATCTGGTGCTGTGATAAGTCTTTCTCCTGCTTTATTTCATTTAACCTTAACAACTCCAACAGGTAGGCACTGTTTTTAATTCCTATTTTTCGAAATAGGAACTGAATGCCAATCAAACTGGGATCTGAATTCAGGTCAGTCCAATTTCAGGGCTGTGTTCTAAAATGTCTGTCAGAACATAACACGGGGAAATGCCTAGTGGTGTGCTGCTAAATGTTTAACAAGTCTCCAGGAAAAATAAATAAACTCTGATTTGTAGCATTTACCGATTTCTCACTATAGCCAAATTCCAAGCTGCTAACCCAATATCAGTCAACTGGCCAAATCCCTGAATATTTAAGAATGGGCTCTCTAGCCCACAAGAACTCACACCACTTACAGTCTACTCCAACAATAACAGTTTTAAAGTCTGCAATGAACTACAGGGACAATCCCGTAAAACTTCAAGCTTGGTGTAGAAGTTTCCCCCCTGATATTCCTGAAACATAACCTGTCACATTTCAGTTCTGAGGTGGATCTTGCCCATGGTGGCCAGCTTTAGTAACTCCAAAGTTCTTCTCTAACAGGAATAATATTATGCTTCCATAAATTACAAAATTACTATAATTTAATTATAAATTGCATAAATCACAAAATATTCTTACTCTTTTCTCACTTTCCCCCCTCACCCATGCAAATTGTTTATTTTTCACTTTACAGAAAGAAAATGGAGGTTCACTGAAGCTAGGTAGTTTGCTCCCAGTTACCAATCACTGAAGGGCAACTTAATTGAGCCTAAGGTCCTCTGAATCCAAGCCTGATATTCTTACCAGTGAAATTATTCTTTCTCATGAGGCATACCTAGCCAGAAACCTAGTAAGGTTTAGTGGTTTTGTTTTCCTCCTGCATGGTTCCAGCTCCAATAGTTTTACCTTACCAGCTAAAAACTGGCAGTTGGTTACCCTTAATGAAGAAGCTAGGAAGGAGAGAGGTCTGGACTGTGCCTGTGGGGACTGCAATCAGAGGCTCTTCCCTCAGTGTTCTATCTGGGAGTGCCTACAAGCAGAATGCAGGAATCCTGCAGAAGTCCTGACCCCTGGGCAGATATTATCACACCACTTATTTTAAACAAGGAAACAAATCACAGGGGGATTTTCAAATCCTTGGGACTGATCTTTCTTTTGTTAAGAGGTAGGTTACAGGGGCAAGTTCTCAAGGGGGAGGGGCAGCACTCAGTGGACCCATTCGGCTTAAGGACCAAATCAACTGACCAGATCCAGTTCTTTGGTAAGCTCCTCCTTATGGTGATTCTTTCTGGGTTCGAAGCAGTTCTTCAGGCCTCTGTACTTCTCCTTGCCACTCCCCTTGTCTGTTTGTTGGATGTCTTTTGTGCCACTGAGCTCCACAGAGTAAATTTGCAGTGTTTTCTGAAAGGAAAGCACAGGTACAATATTGGTCCAAGATGCGTTTTCTGAAGAGGTGTGGAGCGCTGCTCTCTGTGGGTCAGGGACCTACAGGGAAGGGAGCTCCTGCCCCCTCATTGTCTCCTCTAGAGAGAGTAAGGCGCACAATGTGGAGAGGTTCTCTCTCGCCCATCTTCAAAGAGCAACTCCCAGGCCCTTTCTCTCCTTTCTTCTCCTCCAGTGTAGAGGGAAGGATGGATGGCACAGCCCTGCTGGCATCTCCTCGGGGTGACCCCACCCTGGGGTTGGGGAAGGTGGGAAGTTACTTCCTCCAATTCGAGACAAGACCCCTCCAAGCCCCAGGGTCTCCCTAGTACCTTACTCCCCACAGGACACACAGGCGTGTGTCCCGCTTCTTGGGTGGGGCTTGCCCATTGAATCTCAGTCCCAGACAGAGCGGGCTTTACAGACCACAGCGCCCCCCTATACCCCCCAGCCCGGCGCCCCCCGCCACATCGGAGTCGGCCTAGGACCCCTAGGGCCCCTTCCTACAGCTTTTGGATTCGGGTCTACACCCCAGCTAGCTGCGGGGAGGGAAAGGAGCCGTGCAGAGGTCAGGAGCGTAGAATAAAGACGGCCAGTCCTTCCTCTTTCCCCTCGCCTTCCACCCGCTCTGCACTGGTCCAGGGCCGGCGCCGGACGCCTGCACGCACCTTGGTCATGGCGTGGATGGTGGCGCCGCCGGCAGGCGGGCTCGGGGTCCGGGCTGTGGCGGTGGCCGCGGGCGCAAGGCGGGGGTCCCGTCGGACGGCGGTGGCGAGAGGCGGCGGCGCGAACCCCAAGCGCACCTCCAGCGGCCGTGCGCCAGCCGCTGACCCGGGGAGGCGGTGCCCGCCTTAAATGCCGCCTGCCCCGCCCACGTACCTACCTGCGAGCAGGTTACCCGGCCTCGGGACGCCCCGGGAGGCGGGAATCCCGTAGGCGCGGACCCGGGAGCGGAAGTCCGCGGAGGGCCTCCATCCAGGGAGGAGGGCGCGGCGCGGGCCCCGGCCGGGAACTTGGGGTCCCCAAGGCCAGCGCCGTCGAACCACCGCAGCCCGCCTCTGGGAGAGCCCCCCGACGACCGCACGCCCTCATCCCAGCTTTGGTGGGATGCTCACCCGCTTTGCTTTTAAAATGTGCTTGCTGATAAAGGAATTCGTGAAAATACCCAAGCGGAGCGGGAGAATTGCCGCTCCTACCAGCTGCTGCTCTCTAAGGTGTCCTGGCCATAAAAGGCAACCTTATTATCGGAGGATAGTCTTCCACAGGCCAATGTGGCTGTCAGAGTGAATTTGGGAATTACCGGGACAGCTCTGAGGAGTAGCTGAATTACCTTGAGGAATCCGGATAAAAACTGGAGTTCTGAAACAATTGTGGAGGGAAAGAGTGGAAAGGAAAGATGGGAGGAAGCTCTGCAGTCAGAGACTCAGGAATGACGCTGCCTCGTGGGCCGAACTGAGGCTGTAAATTGGGGTCGGATAAACACCCCCATCCCCTAACTGGGACGGACATCTCCTTCTCCTGCCAATGCTGTAAATCCCTTCCTTCCTTTCTTCTTGCCTTCCTTCCTCCCCACTTCTTTTCTTCTTTTCTTTCCAAAATGGCAGAATTTGAAGTCAGATCCCTCCCAATCCCCCACCCCACCCCTCGTGCACTGTGGCACTCCACCACATCAACTCCTTAACTAAACAATAAGGGACAGGAAAATGCTGGGTGACATCTGGTTTGCAGATGCAGGTCACAGGTTCTTTGGAGTTGAAGGGGACATGAAATTCTAGTCCAAACTTAAGCAACAGCGGACCCCTGGCTAAGTCTGTGTTGTGTTCTTCCCCCCTCCTTCTCCCCTGGAGAATGCTCTTCAAAGAAAAAGTTGAAGACAGGGCTAAGGAGAAAGAAAATTTGCAGGCAACTGATGTTCCCACTGTTCGCTGGGAATCCCAGAGAAGGGATTTTGCAGGTACAAGTGGCTGCTTGCTCACCTTCCCTTCTTCCAGCTCCTGCTCTACCGTTTTGGACAGAGAGAGAATAGAGAAGCAGGGTGGCTAGAGAAATGCCCCTGAATTCAAGTCTAGTTCATGCTTCAAAAGCAAACTCATATTCACACTTACTTAATTAGGGGAATAGGAGAGAGTGATGTAGGGAGAGGAATGGTCTAGTGAGAGGTGATAGCAGATTTTAAAATCAGCAAATTGTAACAACTGCTCTTAGAGAAGATTGCTACTTAATCTTCTTGGTGTCAAGTTTGGGAAGGTGTTAGTTACTATCAAATTGGACGAAAGAGAACATTGTCAGACACTCTAGCACCTCTCTGGTTCTGCAGAGTTCCTGGTTCCTGCCAGGGGCCAGTCTTGGCCATTACTGCTGTGGCCCACTTGGCAGCATCTGACGCCATCAGGTATCCTGGACTGTGACTTCTACCAAAGAAGACAAATGGGGCCACTCCTCACACACCCACCCTAACTCCAGTTACTGCTTTGCTGTTGCTGGTCATCTTGCCCCAGAGTCCAGACGTCCCAACATTTCTTGAGGAGAATGTCCTCCAGGAATCTGTGAGGCAGGTACCTGGAGTAATCCTCACCTGATAGAACTATGGGCTGAATTTCCCTTCAGAAACACAGACTCACCTCTTTTTGGCCCCAGGAACTATCACCCATCCTGTTCTGGGCAATATACTCTGAATTCCACCCAATTCTATGACCTCTCTTAAACTGGCCATAAAGGCCAGGATACAACTTGGGACACCTTCTCAGCCCAAATATTCTAGTAGCAGCTTCTGCTTAAAGCTGGGTTTTCCTGTCTTTCAAGAAAAGCCTATCCAGTCCTATTCTAGGACTGTTCTCATTGGTAAATATTACATATATGGATAGGCTGTCATAATATATGTAACTACTCCTAGCTCATTTTAATCAGTTAATGTACACAATGTATGTGAAACTGTACTAGACATAGGGGGTGGTGGGGAGAAATGGTACTAAAATTGTGTCATTCTCTGCCCTCAAGAAAGCTACACTTGAGTTGGAGAGGCAAAATTAATGAGTAGACAATAGTAAATGACCCAAGCCAGAAAAGAATTTAGTACTAAATGGCATAGGCTCTAAGTGCTTTAAAAGTTTAAGGGAAAGATGAGGGAGATGGCAAGATTTTTATTTCTTAGAATTAATTATTCAGATTTTTTTCCTATCCCTTTTCACTCTCTGTGAAAGGTGGGAGAGAGGCAGAAGTGGTGGCAGAGTTAGGGCCTTACGTTTAGGGATCACTCTTGCTGCCTTGAAGGCCCCCCCTCCTGCTGCAGAGTCCTGGGTAAAGGGACATCCACCAGCTGGCTCAAGAGGTGCGAGTGTGAAGATTCAATACTCCAGAGAAGGGGATCTAGGTGCTAATGGGAAGAGGAAGGTTCACTTCCTGCCTCACATCTGGATAAGCCAGTGCCACTGCTTCCCACTGTCTTCTTCCTCTCCCTGGATTCCTGACCCACGCACACAGTCAGTCCCCACACACCTGTGTTCACTCATCGTGCCAGGCTATGACTAGGCTGCATTTCTCTACCAACAAGGGTGCCTGGATTGGAGTCAAGATGAAAAAACAAAAACAAAACAAAACTTCAACCAAGCACACCGCTATGCTGTTTCCTCATTTCTTCGTGTATAAGAAACCCTGAGATTGGCATATGAACAACCTGCAGAAAGGAAACCTGCTTTCAAACATAAGCACCAGCACCACAATAATGGCCCTGTCTGAGGCTGTTAAAGACCTTGACCAGAGTGGATAAGGGTGATTCCAGAAGTAGATAAAAGGCTTGCATGGGGCTTAGGTGGGGCCATGCCACAGGGCATGTTTTCTCCCCTTGTGAATTTTTCTTCCCAAAATGGTAGGTTACTACAATGTTTATTCTCTGTGACTTATTTTGGGTACTAAGATCCTTTTTCAAAAAATTAGCATTTTCCTTTTAATAGATGATTGAAAAAAATTGACTGTATTCTGAAGTTCTTAAATTTGGTTTTGGATTTTAGGGTGAAACAGATTTTTCCCCTTTGAATCATCTTCACCTTTATCATGGAAGTTATATGATAAATAACACATATGACCTGAAGGATATTATTCACATAATTATGCTTGGTTAACTTCACAGAAATTTGCCTCTCCACATTCTTCAGAGTTAGGGAGACAAAAGCAGATGCCCCAATATTTATTTATTCTGAAATATTTACTGGAGGCCTGTGATAAATGTGTAGGGCCATATTAGGTCCTTCCTCTGAAAGAGCTTTCAACCTGGTTGAGGAGTTAAGATACATCACCCTGGGTTAGAAAATAACATAAAGACATGTCAATGGCTATACCTGAGGGACACCTGGGTGGCTCAGTTAAGTGTCTGCTTTCGGCTCAGGTCATGATCCCAGGGTCCTGGAATGGAGTCCCACATGGGGCTCCTTGCTCAGCGGGGAGTCTGCTTCGTCCTCTGCCTGCCACTCCCCCTGCTTGTGCCCTCTCTCTCTCTCTTTCCCTGACAAATAAATAAATAAGATCTTTAAAAAAAAATGGCTACACCTGGTCCAGCACTGAGTCAGTGGGCAGACACCAGAATTAGAGAGGAGCCAAGGAAGAAGTGAGCTCTAGACAGTGGAATGATGGATGCTTCTTGAAGGGGGGCAAGTGCAAGTGAATTTTGAAGGCCACGTAACCTGAGACAATTAGGGAGGAGTAGGGCGAAGCATGCTAGAGGAGAGGAGGAAAGAGGAGGAAGGTAATGGCTCCTGCGATGACTGAAGGGATGGGAAGGGAGAGAAAGGTGCCTGGTAGCCAGAGCAGGCAGGGTCTCTCAGGGAGTAGCAGGTGGTCCAGCTCTCCCAGTGGGACTGTGCAGGGGCTGGACTTCATCAATATGCCTTAGGGAGCGCTTGAGGATGAGAGTAGTCTAATGGAAACAACATCTTGGGAAAGAGGAGCAATTCTAGAGCAAAAACTGAAAGCCCTCCTGACTCTGAGCTTACTGGGTTTGCAGCTGTCCCAACATAAGTCTTGAACCTTGTTCTCTTTATTCCAGGTTCCTGTCAGTGAGCAGGTTCTAAACAAGGTGTCTTGCTGCTTTTGTCAAATGTACTTTGGCACCCTGACATCCTAAGCACGCCTGGTCTCTAAGCAACTGTTATTTTAGGCAGGATTTATTTGTTCTTTCAAGAGTCTTTGGAATGAAACCAGGGTGAGAGCAAATGGTCGTCATACAATCTATGTTAGGAAGCTTATAGGACGCTTCCCTCTCCACACCCCAATAAATTTATATTTATCCTGTGTTTCCAGGATGAACTGAGCTGTTCTAAGACCTGGGGAAGAGGAGCTATGGAATTAAAGGACATCATAGGAGACATAGTCTGTCTCATCCACGGCTTCCTCAGCTTCAATTTAGTAATAATGATGAGGTGCTTCATTCTTTATGATGACCCAAATAAAAACAAAGGGAAAAAAAGAAAAGGAACACAACCTGAATTCCTGGTCTCATTCACAGCGGGGCCAACTTAGCTCTTGCTAACCCACAAAAGTACACAAGAGTGGACCATGCCACAGCCCAGTGAAGAGTCCAAAACATGGCTTGAGACTTTGGGCATTTTGCATTTTGAAGGGAAATAAAAAATGAGTAAAGGAATGAGAAACTGCTTCCAATGGACAATTAAGAGAAAACTGGCAGATGCTTGCTTGCAAATTCTACTGGGAAGTTCCCCTAAGAGGTGAGTTGGTAGTGGCAGTTCTGAAGTTTTGTCTGCCATCACTCAGGGGAGACAGCTAAGGGTCAGATCTGCTCTGTAAAGTGCATCTGGGTGCTGGGGGAAGCCAGAAATGAGAAAGGCAAGAGAAACACTTAGTACATTTATAGGCCATCTTACTGTGGCTGCCAAAGTATCCCCTTAGGAGATAAAGCCGCTGGCTGCTGAAGTGCTATATGTGTTAATTAACATGAGACCAGCATGATGATAGCCTGGGAAACAGGCAGAGTCAGAAAAACAGGACAAACTGCATTTAGTTAATTGACAGATGCAATAATGCAGGGCCTATCTCCAGCTCTAGGGAGAGAAGATTAAATTAACAAGGGTCTTGGTAGGTCTAGTTCAGCTGTCCCCAGCTTCAGCTACTGTTACGTTTCGGCAGTATTCATCTAAGACGTTCTTTGACTCTGGACTGACATTTCTCCCCATCTCACTTTTCCTCTTGCTAAGAGTTGCCAGAGAAAACACAGGGCTCCCGTTAGTGTTGCATTTCAGGTAAGCAACGAATAATTTTTTTGTATGTCTTAAATATCACATAGGGCATACTTGCTAAAAAAAAAAAAAGGGTACACTCGCTATTCGTTGTTTAGTTGAAATGCCAATTTAACTGGATATTGTTATTTGCTAACTCTGGGAATCCTATTCCCTGTAGATGCCTTGGGGGTCAATCCTTTATTGCTTGTCAGCAGGCACATTTTGGGACATTGGCCTAAGCTCTACCGGTCTTCTTATTGGGAGGGCAAACATGAAAATAAAAGCAGATTCAGATTTTCTCTTTTTGCCAGGCCCTCTCAAGAGCCCATCTGAACCAGATTTGCTTTAAGGCAGTCAGTTTGAATGAGTGTGGGAGTAAGTCTTTTTTCTTTGTAAGTCAGATACCTTTTCAGCCAGAAAATTCTTACCACTCTGCAGAGGTCACAGTCTTGGGTCTGAGAAGAGCACTATAGGAGTTCAGTGACTCCTCAAAATTAATGTTCACTTTTAGAGGTGACCAGCAGGGGGAGCACATTCCAAAACGACACACTAGGCTCAGGACACCTGGATGAGATCATCACTGTCGGGGCCACCTGGCATCACACAGGCACCAAGAATTTATAGAACCCCTGCAGGCTTTGCAACTGTGTGCCAAATATTTCATTTCTGACTGAGCAAAGGATAACTTGGGTGAAAGACAAACCCCAAACAAAGCAGGAAAAAAAACCAGTAAAAGAAAGGAAGTAACAATAACAACAAAAACTCTAATGGCAATTAGTGCAAAGAAACAGCAAACTACAAGATTATATGAAAAAACAGGGGCGCTTGGGTGGCTCAGTCGGTTAAGCATCTGCCTTTGGCTCAGGTCATGACCAGCAGGAAGCCTGCTTTTCCCTCTCCATCTGCTTGCTGTTCCCCGCCCCACCACTGCTTGTGCTCTCTTTGTCAAATAAATAAATAAAACCTCAAAAAAAAAAAAAAAAGAAAAGAAAAAAAAGAAAAAAGCTTATATGAAAAAAAAAAATGGTGAATGTTTCCCTACTCCTAGGGCTGGATGGGATTTGGAAACATCATGTTCAACTTCTTAAGACTTGCTTCTCCTGGAAGCTGTGGTCCATTTATACAATGGAATATTACTCAGCTATCAGAAAGAACGAATTCTCAACATTTGCTGCAACATGGACAGCACTGGAGGAGATAATGCTAAGTGAAATAAGTCAAGCAGAGAAAGACAATTATCATATGATTTCTCTCATCTATGGAACATAAGAACTAGGATGATCGGTAGGGGAAGAAAGGGATAAAGAAAAGGGGGGTAATCAGAAGGGGGAATGAAACATGAGAGACTATGGACTATGAGAAACAAACTGAAGACTTCAGAGGGGAGGGGGTGGGGGAATGGGATAGACTGGTGATGGGTAGTAAGGAGGGCACGTATTGCATGGTGCACTGGGTGTTATACGCAACTAATGAAGCATCAAACTTTACATCGGAATCCAGGGATGTACTGTATGGTGACTAACATAATATAATTAAAAAAAAAAAAGACTTGCTTCTTCTGTGAGGCATTCCCTGAGTAACAGCCCATTTCACACTCTACCTGCTCCAAAGGACTAATGAATTATCATAGTCCTCGCCCCTATAGCCCTGATTGCTTCCTTTCATTTGTTTGTCTCCCGGTCAAAGAAATATGTTCTTTGTGGCATGTATTATACTTTAAGTCTCTCAAAAACATGGCCATGGTGATTGGCACATAATAGGTGCCTCCAAATCTCAATTTTCTTGGAAAATGAAAGAATATTAAAAAAATTTTTTAAAGAAAACTCCACACCCAGTGTGGAGCCCAATGTGGGTCTTGAACTCATGACCCAGAGATCAAGACCTGTGCTGAGATCAAGAGTCGGCACTTAACTGACTGAGCCACCCAGGTGCCCCAAAAGAATATTTTTAAAATATCATTTTAAAAGGAGAGATCTAATTTCATCGCCCTTGATTTTGTGATTGACTCTTGGAATTAGGAAAGCATCTTCCTTATAACTACTGAAAAAAACTCATGTTGAAACTAGATTTTTCTAGATGTAAGGAGCTTTTGATGAAAAAACGACAAAACATGGTTTAAAATTTTTGTGAGACTAAAATATGAAAGTAATTTCTTTCCAGCTTGAAAGAAAGACTTTATAATTTCTTCATAAATAATGTTGAATCGAGAACCTGTACAACTGAATTCTAGTCCTGGCTTTCTTGTCTGTTGACTGCATTTGCTGGGGCAAAACATTTAACATATCTGTGGCCTCAGGACAGTGTTAGAGCGGGGTATATCAATGGTTCCCAAACCTGACTGACCACCGAATATCCTGGAAGCTTAAAAAACCCCACACCCAAGTAAGTCTGGGGTAAGTCCCAGAAGTTTATTTTTATAAAGTTCCCTAAGTGATTCTTATGGACAAGTGGCCTTGAAAACCATTGGACCAGATCACTGGCCCTCTTGTACATGTCAATGCCTGGACCTCCAGAAAGTGACTTCAGTGGTCTAGTGTGAGCTGTGTCCCCAGGTGGGTCTAATGTGCAATCAAGGTCAAGGGCCCTGGACCAGATGTTCATTAAGATCCCTTCTGACTCTAACACTTTATGGTCTGAGAACCTTTACCTTGCCTTTGTAAGTACTTATGTGGTAGTTTTATTGCATTTAATTAAAATGGGTGCCTTGCTATTGTGGCTCAGATCTGTAGACTAAAGGGCAAATGTCTCATAGCCACCCCTTTACAAAGGGTTACTCTTGTTTCCAGGAAGAAGGAGATGTGGGAGTGTGGGTGAGTAAGTGCAGGCCAGTTATACTATCAGGCAGACCACTTGAAGTGCACATTCACCAACAGCAAGCTGAGTGTCCCAGCCATGTGCTGGCTTCCAGTAAGTAATGTGTGAGTATTGACATCTGAGTAGAGCTTTTCATGAATAGGGATGTAGACTCATTCTACAAACAATGGATTGAATTGTGATGACCTTAAGGTAACTACATTTTTAATTATTTCTATATTTTTAAATGTAACTGATGAACACATTGAGAGCATGACAGGACTGCCAGCTTGAGCCTAAATTGTGTCCAACAGTTGGACCTGCCTGGGCATGTCTGGTTAACTGGTGGGGCAGGCCAAGAGGAAGGAGGTTGGGTGGAGGCATCTCTTTGCAGGGAAGAAAGAGCAAGGTGTGCAAAGGTTGGTCCAATACAAAAACCTTAAGTCATTGGAAAGACAGTACAAAGTGTTGTCATTCTAATTTGTCTCTTGACCCAGCTCATCAGTGCACCTCTGGTCCAAGGAAGAGAGAGCACTAGAATAAAAGCTCAGAAGTCTGTTCCCCACAACTCTGAACTCTGGGGTTTGGCACCTGTAAGTTTCGTGCATTCATAGTGGCCATACTTCATAAAAACTAAGGTTCAGCAGAAACTTGCAGGAAGTGGTGATGATCCTTGGTGCCTGGTAGACAGGGAGTTAGAAGTGGAGTATGACAGGGCTAGAGCAGAGTGAGGGAAGAAGGGAGACTAGACCTCTCCCTAGCATCCCAGGCCTTCGAAGATGCCGGGGTTCTGAATTAGCAGAGTGGAGTGAGGACCGACAGAACACAATTTATATCACAATGCCAGTTTCTAATTGGGTCCCAGAGACCAAATCTAGGACCCAAGCACCTGTGATCTCTTTGGGAGATTTTCTAGTTCAGTTCAGCAAATGCCAGGCTCTGTCAATTGTTCTCCATTCCTCTGTGATGAGTTACTCGGTTTTGAAGCGATCATCAAGACTGTGTAAGAGATGGCTCATGTGCAGTAAGAACAGCATTGCTTCTGTGGTGAGTAAGGGACTGGAAATCCTACTAGTTTAGGTGATTATAGGCTGTTTGAATCTCTACTACTGACCACCTCTTCTCAGAATGCCTATGGAAGCTTATCAGCCCCTAGGTGGCAAATTGGAGGCACCTTTCTTCTACTTCTTTCCCTCCCTATGTGGCCAGGAAAGATGAGCTGGGGTTGGGTTTAGAATAGAGTAGCCAGACCCTGTCCTGTGTCCTGGAGTCTACGCTTTCCCAAGGGGCTGGGTCTGACACAGATTGTGAACCAGATCTTCTACCTCAGCCCCACCTCAGCGAGCAATGAAAGACATGCGACACAGAAGAAAAAAAGCTGGTCTCAGGTCAATCACTCCATCTTACTTCTGACGCAACCTTTCAGCACTTAGAAAATTCTGATTGAAGGTCTGTGATGGTTGATTCTATGTGTCAACCTTGCTAGGCCATGCTACCCAGTTTTTGGTCAAACACCAGTCTAGATGTTGCTGTGAAAGCATTTTTTTTCAACGTGATTAACAGTTAAATCAATAGACTTTGAGTAAAGTAGATTACTTTCCATAATGCAAATGAGCCTCATCCAATCAGTTGAAAGACTTAAGAGAAAACAGACTGAGGTCCCCAAGGAAGAGGGAATTATGCCTCCAGACCTCTTTGGACTCAAGCTGTAATATCAAGTCTTCCCTGGGTCTCCAGCCTGCTGGCCTGCTTTGTAGAGTTTGGACTTGCCAGTCCTGACAACTTTGTCAGCTAATTCTTTAAAATAAATCTCTCTATATTTAAACATCCTGTGGGTTCTGTGTCTCTGGAGAATCCTGAGCTAATACAAGCTAGTGCAAGCTCTTTAAGCTCATCAGCCTAGCAAACCACACAGAGAACTTCTAGCATATAGAAAAGAAATCAGATGCCAACGGCAGTTTTCTGTCATTTGTCTAAAACCTAAAGGTGACCTGTATGATCAACCACCTTTTAGGATGGGATTTATATGAAAAAAAAAATCTATTGATGTTCTCATAACTGGATATTACTATCAACTGCTCCATTTTCATAAGCATTATTTAGAACCAGATTTCCTTGTGATTTGTTCTAAAGCCATTTTGCTAATGTTGGGGTATCTGAGTAGCAGTGGGAGGCAGACAGTGAACAATCACCTTCAGGTAAGAGAAGCATGGACCAGAGGCTCTGGCTGTGAAATATTTGAGAGGTTGCAATGAAGTGATTTGAATTCTTAGTTTTCCTAGGAACTCAGAGAAATAAAGCTATTTCTGCTAAATCTCATGCTGGTTATTAGCTCTGTTTTAAAATGCAGTATGTAAACTATTTCTACAGAATAAAAGGAAATAGGACATCCAGTAACTTTCTGGTGGATTTGAACAGCATTAGACATCAAGTCTGCAGGTTGGAGATTTGGGGGTTTGGGAACTGGAAAGATCCAAACAGTTGCCTAAATACCCTTGTTTTCTTGGCTTCTTTGGTGTTAGCCACACAGAATCAGATTATTTAGCTGTGATTATTAATGTACGAGAAGGGGGAACACAAAAAGGTGATTTCTTGAGGATTCTATTTATCTTATTTGTAGTTCCCCAAACATGTGCCATGGAGTCTTAGTTGTGCAACATGATCATAAGGACAAATACATTCAAAAATGTTTTATACTAAGATCTTCTCATCTTTGGAGAGTCGCCATGCTATTAGCATTCAGAAGGTACTAAGACCCCACTAACCTCCCTCAGAGGGTGGTAGAGAAAGTCATTCAAAAGAAGTGGCTGCTGGTTCACCTGTGAGCTGAATCTGGGCACTCAGAGACTCCTAATCCCCTCCTCTGTCCTTGGAATGTGGGTTCCACCTGCCTTTCTTGATCCCAGAGGCTTCTCCAAGGACAAAGCACTGAGATGTGATGTGGTGCTGAGAATACCTACCTTGTATACATGACTGAACCCAGTTAGGGCCTCTTTTTTTTTAATTTTTTAATTTAAATTCAATTTAGTTAAAATATACTGTACTATTAGTTTCAGGGGTAAAATTTCATGATTCATCAGTTGCATATAGCCCCCAATGCTCATTCCATCACATGCCCTCCTTAATGCCCATCACCCAGTTACCTCATTCCCCTACTCACCACCCCTCCAGCAACCCTCAGTTTGTTTCTTAGAGTTGAGTCTCTTATGGTTTGCCTCCCTCTTGGTTTTTATCTTATTTTTCCTTCCCTTCCCCTATGTTCATCTGTTTTGTTTCTTAAACTCTACATATGACTGACATCATATGTTATTTGTCTTTTTCTGACTGACTTATTTTGTTTAGCATAATACCCTCTATAGAGTTCCAGCCATGTCATTGCAAGTGGCAAGATTTCATTCTTTTTGATGGCTGAGTAATATTCCATTGTGTGTGTGCGTGCGTGTGTGTATGTGTGTGTGTGTGTGACATCTTCTTTATCCGTTCATCTGTCAATGGACATCTAGGTTCATTAGTTAGGGCCTCTTAGTAAACTTTTAAAATTTGGCATGCAGAGGTAGGGATCCATTCATCTTGATGTCGCCCAAGATAAGCCTCATATGTAAGTTCCCTTTGCTTATTAAAACTGCCACCTACCAATCTGGAGTGGCCTTCTCTTTCTTTGGTCTCTCCTTGCCCTCTCCATATGGGGTTGAATTTCATATTATACAGAGATAGCTCTGAGTTGGTTGTGACCCAACAAGTGGTTAACCAGCCAGAAGATGGAAGAAATGAGCCTTGGCAGTGAGGCATCTTTGGGAAAATCCCAAGTTGGATATAGGTCTCTATGTGGAGATGGGTGGCCTATATGTCAGATGCTTGTGGACCGCTGTGTAAGTATGGGGACACCTGGAAAATCCAGAAGAGATAAGAAGCACATAGATGTTATGGTGGGCTTGTTTCTACTGTGGGCACTTTGGTGGCCACTGATGTCCAGCTAGAGGCTGGAGCTTGAAGTAGAAAATTAGAACAACTGAGGGGTGCCTGGGTGGCTCAGTTGGTTAAGCACCCGACTCTTGATTTTGGCTCAGGTCATGATCTCAGAGTTGTGAGATCAAGCCCGGGGTGGGCTCCATGCTGAGTGTGGAGCCTGCTTTAAGATTCTCTCTCTCCCTCTGCCCCTCCCCTTACCCCTGCTTGCGTGCACTTTATCTCTCTAAATAAATAAAGATAAAAATAAAGAAAGAAAGAAAATTAGAACAGCTGAGATTAGCGACGGATATGTAAGTGTCTAATACTCTGCTAGCTTCATGGCTGGCAGACAGGTGGGAGAGCAGGATAAGAAGCTAGAGGCCTTGGCATGTGTTCTCCAAAATTAGGAGGGCCTAGGATTCCTCAGATGAAGATCTGGGTATCTTTGACAAAGTTGGGATGCTATGAGGTAGAATCTGACAAAGTGATGAAAATGAAGAGGAAGATGTTATAGTAATTGATGAGAAAACAGATAAAATGTCCCATGTCTTCTGGCCCCTATTACAAAGAAAATTTTAAATGGCAATTACCTCAAAACTCCTAGGAGAAAACTTGCATTCTTTTTTTTTAATGTTTTTTTATTATATTATGTTAGTCACCATACAGTACATCCCCGGTTTCCGATGTAAAGTTCGATGATTCATTAGTTGCGTATAACACCCAGTGCACCATGCAATATGTGCCCTCCTTACTACCCATCACCGGTCTATCCCATTCCCCCACCCCCCCCCGAAGCCCTCAGTTTGTTTCTTATAGTCCATAGTCTCTCATGCTTCATTCCCCCTTCTGATTACCCCCCTTTCTTTATCCCTTTCTTCCCCTACCGATTCCTAGTTCTTATGTTCCATAGATGAGAGAAATCATATGATAATTGTCTATCTCTGCTTGACTTATTTCACTTAGCATTTTCTCCTCCAGTTCCATCCATGTTGCAGCAATGTTGAGAAATCATTCTTTTTGATGGCTGAGTAATATTCCATTGTATATATGGACCACAGCTTCTTAATCCAGTCATCTGTTGAAGGGCATCTCGGCTCCTTTCACGATTTAGCTATTGTGGACAATGCTGCTATGAACATTGGGGTGCAAATGGCCCTTCTCTTCACTACGTCTGCATCTTTGGGGTAAACACCCTGTAGTGCAATGGCTGGGTCATAAGGTAGCTCAATTTTTAACTTTTTAAGGGACCTCCACGCTGTTTTCCAGAGTAGCTGTACCAACTTGCATTCCCACCAACAATGTAGGAGGGATTCTTTCTCTGTCCTGTGAAAGTTGGAAATCTTACCATGTCTTTGAAATGTAAACACTCTAGAGGACAACCGAAACATTGCCCGGGTACACTGCAGGAAAAAAAGGAGAGAAGGGAGGCTTTTTAAAATATGGACTGCTGTAGTAGTTCCCTTATCAACTGTCATAAATAATAACTTCTCATCAGATCTTTAACCATGGCCATTTTTAAGTCTTTTTGTCATTCACAGATAGTTATTTTGCTCTGATGCTTTGGCAAAAAGTGTCCCTACAAAAGTGCTTCACTTCAAGGAAATTCACGGAAAAGATTTTTGACAAGTACAGGTTTCTGATAACTAACATTGATTTGCCTTCATGTGGGAGAGATGATAATAAACCTTTCAAGTGCCTCCCCAAGGCTACCATCATAACCCCGCAGTATATCATTGGATGGTTTCCTGAGACCTGTCCCTATTCTTCCCCACATCAGTATAATGGGCCCATTGCATTGATGATATCATGTTAACCTGTAAAGATTTGTCTTTGCTGCAGGAGACCCTACAGCCTTTTCTGGAACACCTATGAGGGGGGAGGATGGGCAATGAACCCACAGAAAGTTCAACGCCCAGACACTGCTGTAAGGTTGTTTTGGGAGTTATTTGGCCTGGTAAGCTGTGATTAATAAGGTACAAGCCCTTGTAGGGATTTTGGGAGTTTGGAGGACTTTAATTCCTTACCCGGTGCAGTGCCTCCATCCCTTATGCCACCTGGTAAGGAAAGGGCATGTGTGGACTGGTGATCAAAGCTGCAAGTTGCCTTTGAGAAGGCAAAAATACTACCCTGGAAGGTATGTGTCAAATACTGTAGCAGTGACAACAAAATGGGAGAATGCCCCTAGCGGGCAGAAACCCAATATACCCTCACAGAGCACCAGCTCCTGGCAGTGTACACAGTGTTCCTCCAGGTAAACCTCCCACATAGCAGCCGGTGCAACAGCCAGTGGGAAGGATGCGGAGTGGTCTGGCTGGTGATGAGTCATGAACTCTGGCCATTAACCCTTTGCACCGACAGTTAGTTTGTTCTAAAAGGATTAACCCTTATGGCTAGGACAATGGAAACCTAAGGAATAGATGATCACAAATACCTCTTGTGGGAGCAGAATATGTGGAAAAATATTTGGGTACACCTGCAAGAGCCTAAGGTAGCCCTCACTGTTTTTCATGCTCCAGCTCATAAGGCACTTGTATCCCTTGGCAATCAGGAAGCCGATGTCCTAGCTCAGGTACAAGCCCTATTACCAACTCTTTAGTAGATATAGTAGGTTGGGTGCATAGAAAGAGTGGCCATCACAATGCCTGAGTAGGATGGCATATTGCCAAGGATGCTGGATTGCCTTTGAGGTAGGTACAGTGACTTGGTTAATGCAATAACAGCACGTCCTGTGTATTTTAAACAATGCCGAAGGAAGATGTCAAAAGAATCTGGGGCCATTCACTGAAGTTCCCTACCAATGATGGATTGGCAAATTGATTATGTTGGCTCCCTCCCTCTGAGTGAGGTTCTAAATATGTCTTAGTTTGTGTGGATACTACCTCTGGCCTGACCCAAAGTTTTCCGCTATTGCTATGCAAATCAGGCTGCCACCATTAGGGATTAGAGAAGCTAAGTACCAATGGATACCCTCCTTGACTAGATGGTCATTGGGGGTCACATTTCAAAAGTCATGACATGCAAGGGTGGGCAAAGGAACACAACATTGAATGGAGGTTCCATTTTCCCTATAACTTATAGGCAGCAGGGTTGGTAGAAAGAAAAAATGGAATATCAAAGCAGCAAATTAAATTGTTAACAAGTAAAACCACCTTGCCTGATGGACTAAAGTATTGTCCCAGGCTTTAATAAATTTTAATGATCATCCAGTAGGGCCTATGGGGACCCCTGCTGAAACACCCAATACCATGAAGAAGTTGTGGGAACCAGCCATTGTCACAGCTCTCACTGTGGATCAGTGCTATCCTGTTGAGAACGCCAAGCCCCATCACACCTGAGAAAGGAATTATATACCAGAAATTTCAATGGGACCTCCTGCTGGGATAGTTCCTTTGTATTCCTTGGTGAGGGAGAGCTACTTAATTTCCACCAGGATCCTATAATCCTGCTCCAAGCTGGACCTGTTAAAAGGCACTATACCTGGAATGGAATGTGTACCACCAAAAGGGGAGGAGATGGGGGTCCTGGTCTGGCATATCCTTCTCTTAGTCCATTTCCTCATGTCTAACAATGCTGCTTCCTCTCGCCAACATGCTTGGTATATATGACCAGGCCACGTTTCTAAACCTCCCAACCTCCCTCTGCTCTAGGCCAGATAGGTGCATTCTGTTTCCCACTGGTTTGATCATTTGGCCACCATCCTTGTTCCCTCCATTGGCCTGGAGGATGTTATAGCACACAAAGAAGTCCTTACTAAATTCACCCAGCAACTCTTAAGTGATAGTCAACAAATCCTGTCTTTACTGATCACTGAAATGTCTCTGATGAGAAAAGCTATCCTCCAAAATAGAATGGCTTTAGACCTTATTACTGCCTTACAAGGAGGCACCTGTGTCATTATCCAAACAGAATGTTGTGTGTTTACACTTTGATGAATATACTAATGTATCATGTTTATTAAATCACATGAGGACACAGTGAACTTCCTGAGTGATTTGACTCCTAGCTTGGTGGACTTGATGAATCAGTGGTTTGGATCATGGGCTCTTATGGAAAATTATCAGTGATTTTGGAATTATTATCTTAATCTGTATTTTCTCTTACATGTGCCTGTGTTGGTGTGGCATCTGCCTCCAAAGCAGCCAGAGAGCCACCAAAGGGGCCACTCCCATGCTAGTGAAACCCCTTGCTGACTGCTCAGGGCCCATTGTGAAAGAGGTGTGTGTGTGTGAGATTGTAAAGAGCCAGTCATGAGGAGTGGAATGTTGGGGAAGGTCATCAAAAAGACATAACTACCAATTGACCTGTGAGCTCGAACTGGATACTCAGAGGCTCCTCACCAACCCCCTCCTTGGAATGTGGGTTTCACTTTCCTTTCCCATTCCCAGAGGCCACTCCAAGGACCTAGTCTTGAGATTGTGGTGTGATATTGAGAACACCTGCATGGTATACATGACTAAACCTAGTTAGGGCCTCTTTATAAACTTTATAAGATTTGGCAGGCAGAGACGGGAATCCACTCATCTTGCTTCCACCCAAGACAAGCCTTGTATGTAAGTTCCCTTTGCTTGTTAAAACTACCACCTACCAACCTGGAGTTGCCTCCTCTTTCTTTGGTCTCTCTCTGCCCTCCATATACAAGGGGCCAGTTTCAGAATACACCTGGGGAAGCCCCTGAGAGGTTGGTGAGACAACAGAGGGGCATTTGCTGGAACAGAAAACTTGCTCTAAAAGATCACTGATTTTATAAATCCCTGCTAAGTCAGAAGGAAAGCATAATTAGTCTAAGTACAGCTAGCAGTAGTAAGTACACCATTACCATATGCAGAATCTAAACTTTCATAATGAAAATGCTTCCTTTCTTCCAATTTCCAAGCCTGCCAGCCCCTTCTTAGATCCAGTCTGCCAGAGGAGTTCTTTGGGAGACCTGGTACTACATACATGCATGGAAGTAGAGGCGAGATTCTTCCTTTCACCTGTGCCAGGTGATAAGCAGGAATTGTGTAATTGCAGCATCTACAAAAGAAATAGTAAGAATGTTTTTTTATTCAAAAATTTAAAAAAATTATTTGTATAAATATGTTCTAGTAGTGCTTTTTAAATGGCAAACACTTGGAACTATGCACATGGCCAAAAAGGGGCTATGACTTAAAACGATAGCATAGTAACATGAATGAATGCTAAAACTTAATTGGAAAAAATGACAAATATGTAGAAAATGTCAATACCAGGACATGCCTAAATGAAATAAAGTTAGGTGAAAATACCAGAAAATAAGTTACATATACACTGGTTATAACTAAGTGGAATTATATGTAGGTACATTAGCAAATATGGGAGAATTTGAATGAGGTTAGTAATTTAGAATTTAATATTCATTGGGTTCTTTTTCATACAACTGCTCACATTTCTAAAAGAGCAAGTTTACTTAATATAGACATATTTCCAAAGAAGACATACAGATGGTTAATAGACACATGAAAAGAGTCTCAACATTACTCATCTTAAGGGAAATGAAAATCAAAGCCACAATGAGATATCACCTCATACCTGTTAGAATGGAAAAAAAAAAGGCAAGAAATAACAAGTACTGCCTAGGATGTGGAGAAAAAGGAAACCTTTTGCACTGTTGGTGGGAAGGCAAACTGGTACAGCCACTGTGAAAATGGTGTGGAGAGTACTCAAAAAATTAAAAATAGAACTATCCAGGATCCAGTAATTCCATTACTGGGTATTTCCCCAAAGAAAATGACAACTCTAATTTAAAAAGATATATGCACCCCTATGTTTATTGCAGCATTATTTACAAGAGCCAAGATATGGAAGCAAGCCAAATGTCCATTGACTGATGAATGGGTAAGAAAGATGTAGTATATATACACAATGGAATGTTATGTGGCATAAAAAAAAGAATGAGATCTTGCCATTTGTGACAAGATGGATGGACCTAAAATGTATTGCATTAAGTGAAATAAACATAGTAGCTGGGCTTGAAAGAAACATAGAAGACACTAGAGAATCCCTTACTGGAGAAATGAAAGAACTAAAATCTAATCAGGTCAAAATCAAAAAGGCTATTACTGAGATGTAATAAAATACGGAGGCTCTAACTGATAGGATAAACAACACAGAAGAGAGAGGCAGTGATACAGAAGACAAAATGGTGGAGAATAAAGAAACTGAGAAAAAGAGAGATAAACAACTACTGGATTATGAGGGGAGGATTTGAGAGATCAGTGATACCATAAAGCAAAAACAATATTAGAATAATTGGGGTCCCAGAGGAAGAAGAAAGAGAGAGGGGGGGCAAAAAGTTTATTTGAGCAAATTATAGCTGAGAACTTCCCTAATCTGGGGAAGGAAACAGGCATTCAAGTCAGGGAGGCACAGACAACCCCCTCAGAATATATAAAAATAGGACAACACCTCGACATAGAATAGTGAGGCTTGCAAATTTCAGAGACAAAGAGAAAATCCTGAAAGCAGCTTGGGACAAGAGGTCCTTACCCTACAAGGGTAGAAACATAAGACTGGCAGCAGACCTATCCACAGAGACGTGGCAGGCTAGAAAGGACTGGTATGATATATTCAGGGTGCTAAATGAGAAAAATATGCAGCCCAGAATACTTTAACCAGCAAAGCTGGCATTCAGAATAGTAGGGGAGATAAAAAGCTTCCAAGAGAAACAGAAATTAAAAGAATATGTGATCACTAAACCAGCCCTGCAAGAAATATTAAAGGGGATCCTTTAAGCTAAGAGAGAGACCAAAAGTAACATAGACCAGAAAGGAATGGAGTCAATATACAGAAACACTGACTTTGCAGGTAATACAATGGCACTAAATTCATATCTTTCAATAGTTACTCTGAATGTAAATGGGCTAAATGCTCCAATCAAAAGACATAAGGTATCAGATTGGATTAATGTATGGTGACTAACATAACATAATAAAAAACTATTATAAAAAATTTTAAAAAATAAAAAAACAAGACCCATTGATATGCTGTCTACAACAGACTCATTTTAGACCAAAGACACCTGCAGATTGAAAGTGAGGGGGTGGAGAACCATTTATCATGCTAATGGACATCAAAAGAAAGCTGGTGTAGCAATCCTTATAACAGACAAATTAGATTTTAAACCAAAGACTGTAATAAGAGATGAAGGATACTGTATCACGTTTAAAGGGTCTATCCAACAAGAAGATCTAACAATTGTAAATATTTATGCTCCTAACTTGGGAGCAGCCAATTATATAAGCCAATTAATAACAAAATTAAAGAAACACATGAATAACAATACAATAATAGTAGGGGACTTTAACACCCCACTCACTGCAATGGACAAATCATCTAAGCAGAAGATCAACAAGGAAACAGGGCTTTGAATGACACACTGGACTAGATAGACTTCACAGGTATATTCAGTGCATTTCATCCTAAAGCAACAGAATACATATTCTTCTCGAGTGCACATGGTACATTCTCCAGAATAGATCACATACTGGGTCACAAATCAAATCTCAAGTGGTACCAAAAGATTGGGATTATTCCCTGCATATTCTCAGACCACAATGCTTTAAAACTTGAACTCAATCACAAGAGAAAATTTGGAAGGAACACAAATATATGGAGGCTAAAGAACATCCTGCTAAAGAATGAATGGGTTAATGAGGAAATTAAAGAAGAATTAAAAAAATACATAGAAACAATTGAAAATGAAACACAACTGTTCAAAACCTTTGGGATGCAGCAAAGGTAGTCCTAAGAGGTAAGCATACAACAATAAAGTCCTTTCTCAAGAAACAAGAAAAGTCTCAAATACACAACCTGGAGAAAGAACAGCAAATAAAGCCTAAATCCAACAGGAGAAGAGAAATAATAAAGATGAGAGCAGAAATTAATGAAACAGCAACCAAAAGAATCGTAGAACCAATCAACAAAACTAGGAGCTGGTTCCTTGAAAGAATTAATAAGATCAATAAACCCCTAGGAAAAATTATCAAAAAGGAAACAGAAAGGACCCAAATAAATAAAATCATGAACACAAGAGGACAGATCACAACCAAAACCAAGGAAATACAAACAATTTTAAGAACATATTATGAGCAACTATATGCCAACAAATTAGGCAATCTGGAAGAAATGGATACATTCCTAGAAACATAAAAACTACAAAAAGTGAAACAGGAAGAAATAGAAAACCTGAACAGACCCATAACCAACAAGGAAATGGAAGCAGTAATAAAAAATGGCCCAACAAATAAGAGTCCAGGTCTGGATGGCTTCCCAGGGGAATTCTACCAAACATTTAAAGAAAAACTAGTACCTATTCTTCTGAAGCTGTTTCAAAAAATAGAAATGGAAGGAAAACTTCCAAAATTATTCTATGAGGCCAGCATTACCTTGATCCCAATACCAGACAAAGACCCCACCAAAAAGGAGAATTACAGACCAATAGCCCTGATGAACATGGATGCCAAAATTCTCACCAAGATACTAGCCAATAGGATCCAACAGTACATTAAAAGAGTTATTCACCATGACCAAGTGGGATTTATTCCTCGGCTGCAAGGGTGGTCAAACATCCACAAATCAATCAATGTGATACACTACATTAATAAAAGAAAGGACAAGTACCATAGGATCCTGTGAGTAGATGCAGAAAAGCATTTGACAAAATACAGCATCCTTTCTTGATGAAGACCCTCCACAGTGTAGGGATAGAGTGAACATACCTCAAAATCATAAAAACCATCTATGAAAAGCCCACAGTGAATATCATTCCCAATGAGGAAAAACAGAGCTTTTCCCTTAAGGTCACGAACATGACAGGGATGTCCACACTCACCACCACTGTTCAACATAGTAGTAGAAGTTCTAGCCTCAGTAATCAGACAACAACAACAAAAAAAGCGTCCAACTGGCAAAGAAGAAGTCAAACCCTCACTCTTTGCAGATGACATGATACTGTAAATGGAAACCCCAAAAGACTCTACCCTGAAATTGCTAGCTCTCATGCAGGAATTCAGCAAAATGGCAGCATATAAAATCAGTGCACAGAAATCAGTTGCATTTCTATACACAAACACTGTGACTGAAGAAAGAGAAATCAAGGAATTGACAAATTTACTATTGCACCAAAAAACCATAAGATACCTAGGAATAAACCTAACCAAAGAGGTAAAGGATCTGTACTCTAAAAATGACAGAATACTTATTAAAGAAAATAAGGAAGACACAAAGAAATGGAAAAACATTCCATGCTCATGGACTGGAAGAACAAATATTGTTACAGTGTCTATGCTACCCGGAGCAATCTACACATTCAATGCAATCCTTATCAAAATACCATCAATATTTTTCACAGAGCTAAAACAAATAATCTTAAAATTTGTATGGAACCAGAAAAGACTCCAAATAGCCAGAAGAATGTTAAAAAAGAAAAGCAAAGCTGGAGGCATCACAATGCCAGACTTCAAGCTATATTACAAAGGTGTAATCATCAAGACACTATGGTACTGGCACAAAAACAGATTGTTCCATACATCAATGGAACGGAATAGAGAATCCAGAAATAACCCTCGACTCTATGGTCAACTAATTTTCAACAACACAAGAAAGACTATCCAACGGAAAAAAGACAGTCTCTTCAACAAATGGTGTTGAAAAAATTGGATACCCCCTTCCAGAAGAATGAAACTAGACCATTTTCTTACATCACACACAAAAATAAATTCAAAATGGATGAAAGACCTAAATGTGAGACAGGAATCCATCAAAATCCTTAAGGAGAACACAGGCAGCAACCTCCTTGACCTCAGCCACAGCAATTTCTTGCTGGACAGGTCTCCAAAGGCAAGAGAACAAAAGCAAAAATGAACTATTGGGACGTCAACAAGATAAAAAGCTTTTGCAGAGCAAAGGAAACGGTTGACAAAACCAAAAGACAACTGACAGAATGGAAGAAGATATTTGCAGATGTCTTATCAGATAAAGGGCTAGTATCCAAAATCTAAAAGAACTTATCAAACTCAACACCCAAAGGTCAAATAATACAGTCAAGAAATGGGCAGAAGACATGAACAGACATTTCTGCAAAGAAGACATCCAAATGGCCAACAGACACATGAAAAAGTGCTCAACATCACTTGGCATCAGGGAAATACAAATCAAAACCACAATGAGATACCACCTCACACTAGTCAGAATGGCTAAAATTAACAAGTCAGGAAACAACAAATGTTGGGGAGGATATAGAGAAAGGGGAATCCTTGTACACTGCCGAGGGAATGCAAGCTGGTACAGTCACTCTGGAAAACAGTATGGAGGTTCCTGAAAAAGTTAAAAATAGAACTATCCTATGACCCAGCAATTGCAGTACTAGGTATTTACCCAAAAGATACAAATGTAGCAATCTGAAGGGGTACCTGCACCTCTTCAGATGTTTATAGCAACGTCCACAATAGCCAAACTATGAAAAGAACCCAGATGTCTATCAACAGATGAATGGATAAAGAAGATGTGGTATATATATATAATGGAATATTAGTCAGCCATCAAAAAATGAAATCTTGACATTTGCAATGACATAGATAGAACTAGAAGGTACATGCTAAATGAAATAAGTCAATCAGAGAAAGAATTATCATATGATCTCACTCAAATGTAGAATTTAAGAAACAAAACAGAGGATCATAGGGGAAGGGAGGGAAAAATAAGATGAAATCAGAGAGGGAGACAAACCATAAGAGACTCTTAATTATAGGAAACAAACTGAAGGTTGCTGGAGGGGAGATAGGTAGGGGGTTTGGGCATTAAGGATGGCATGTTATGTGATGAGCCCTGGGTGTTATATGCAACTGATGAATCCCTGAACTCCACCTCTAATAATAATAATACACTAATGTAACTAATAATACACTATCTGTTAATTGAATTTAAATAAAATTAAATTAAATTTAAAAAGAGAGAAAGCAAGTTAAAATCTCCCAGGTATGTGAAGTGTGGGTCATTGTTTCACAGGCCTGGGGCTTGGCAAGAACAAACATTCATGTGAAGATCATTTTGATGTGTCCACTTGGTGAGGCTACAGTCCCCAGTTACTCAATCAAATTCTCATCTAGGTATTGTGGAATGTTTTGAAGATGGACTCAAGTTTCTTATCAGTTGACTTTAAGCAAGGGAGATTGTGCTAGAATCTGCACAGGCACGATCCGAAAAGGTGAAGGCCTTAAGAGCAGAGCTGAGGTTTCCCTGAACATGAAATTCCAGAAGCCTCAGCTTTCATCCAGAGGTCTGGCCCCACTTCCCGATAGCCTTCACACCTGCCTCACTAGCCCCGAGAATTGTGTAAGCCAATTCTTTGTTATCAGTTTCTCACAATATCTCCTACATGTTTTGTTTCTCTGGTGGAACTCAGACTGATACAGTTGCTACAAGTACTTTGTAGGTAGGCAGTTAGAAATTCCTTGGGGTAAGTGGCTTTAGCAATATCACAGAGCAAGTGAGGAACAACACAAGGACCAGATCCAGCACTGCAACCTGGAGTTATTTCTGCTATGTAGCCTCTTCATTTTCTGACTCTGGGCAAAAGGGAAGGGAGAATTTATTGAACATTCTCTGTAAAGTTCCACAGAAAGTTTTATGAGAATTGATAGAAGCAGGAAGCCTTCCTTTGAAATGCGAGGAACTATTTGGCCAGCCCTCCCTTCTTCACACTCTAAGAATAGCACAGGCTCTTCTAGAACTTCCTGAGACATGGATCCATTTTTCTGCTGCTTACCTTCAAAGTGCTGAAAGCAGGCACATGTAGCCTCCCTGAGGGGTTATGGGGACTTGGCAGGCAGTGTTTCAAGAAGGGGTGGCAAAAAGGGATTCTAAGGTGACCCAAACTTTATGGCTGAGTGAACTCACTTCCCATCTCATGCGCACACAGGAATTTTGGTACCCACAGTCTAAGTACTTCATTGGATTGAAGATGGCAACCAGCAGACCCAAGGACAAGGGCAGGGAGGAGTGTGGAATACTTTCTCACAGACAATACATAGCATTTTTTTCCCTTAGAAACCTGAAAAATTCATTTACTCAGGAGACAGGGAGATACACAAGGAAGTCTTTAAAAAATTCCTTCTAGGAAAAATGAGTTTGCATGTAATGAGTTACAAAATTCATCCTTCAGGGCAGAGGATAGCTCCTCCCAAACTAGAAAAATCTTCTGTGCTTAAATAGAGAGAGAACACTCCCCAAATGTATTTACTTGGAATAAACTTTGTAGTTTCCTTATGAGTTCATTGTTTCTAAAAATAGAATTCTCATTCATGTTCTCATAAAGTCTGTGTAAATATAGATCCTAATGTAGGTTGGAAATTACATCTTCAAGGCCAGATGTGTGAGTGGTGCAAAGGATTCAGTTTCCTCAAGTTTTCCCTCATGTGGGGAGCAAGGAACCAGGAAGGATGGAAGTGTAGATATTCTTTTCTTTTCTTTATTTTTTGAAGTACCAATTATAGCAGCAGCAGAAGCTGAGTTGCTTTTGTTTTATTGAGAATAGAAAGGAATCCTGTGTAAGCCAATATATAAAGCCTATGATGTAACTTTTAAGTATAACACAACTGAACAACTGTTTAAGTAGTGTTCCTTTTCTAAATGGTCTTGGAGGACCTATTTAGATAATTTCAAACTACTTCAGTTAGTTTTGTAATTTGGTGACGAGCATCATCATTCTCTCTTTAAAAGGAAGAATTTAGTTTTCGGGTGAGCATTGCTCTTTATCTTGGCAAGTATATGAAGGTGATTGAATCTGGCCTATTTTCATAACTTTTGGGGACTCAGGTAGCTAGTGAGATAACCTTTTGAGTTAAGCTATCTCATGCATTCACTAAAATGTAAAAGCTGAAAAAACTCCATGGCTCCTAACTAGTCATTTTGGTAGTATCAATCACTGATGAACAAACAATTATTTGCTAAGCAGGAATATCGATGTGTATTTAATGCAGATTTTTTTTTAAAGCCTGACAGAGATTGAGAACAGCACTGACTAGATATGGGAAATGTTCTTCCATTTACACTTCACAAATACACCTTATGATGATCCTGGCTATATAAGGAAAGCTTTATGAATCTAATAAAGGCCTTTATATGACATCTTCAGATGTTATACATAGTGTGAGTAATCCTCTTTTTAAGTAAACACAGCATACAATGTGCCAAGCATAATAAAACAGGGAAATAACTCATTTTATGTCTTCTCCATCCTCAAAACTAAAACGCCATGTGTTAGACTGGAGAAGTGAAAGTACTGTCCAGCCTTATAAGTCAACAAAGGAAGGCAAAATCATGACAATAGAAGCAGTGGGTATAAAACTGGGGATTATGGGAAATTCTGTGGCTCAGAAGGAAATGGGTAGCCGACAGCAGACAAAAAAGGCTCAGGTTGCTGCTGTACGGGAACTGTGAACTAACAGGTGACCAGAATCATCAGTTAGCATTCAATTGTTTGATTTCAATGACTATCAGCATTCTGATGGCCTTAGACAAAAAATTTCAGACTGAAATATTATTTCACCTACTCCTCCCCCTTTAAAATAGAAAACAGTGGGGAGTAAGTAAGGGAATAATTTTAGAGATCACATTATTAAAAATTAATTTTTCCATAAAGTAAGACACACATGTGTAATTTTTGGCAATACCTGTTTAAATATCAAATTTTACTTGAATTTATGTGGTATGTTCTGTTGTTTCGAATTTTTTTATATTTACAGTAATTCAATTGGTTAAATGCTTGATCAGTGAGTCAAAATATCCTATTTAAAGATTGGGCAGTGGGGCTCCTGGGTGGCTCAGCTGTTAAGTGTCTGCCTTCAGCTCAAGTCATGATTCCAGGGTCCTGGGATCGAGCCTCCAGCCGGCTCCCCGCTCAGCAGTGAGTTTGTTTCTCCCTCTGCCTCTGACCCTCTTCCTGCTTGTGATCATGCTCGCTCTCAAATAAATAAAAATCTTAAAAAAAAAATAAAGACTGAACAGAATCAACAGTGATAAGGACAAAGCCTCATGTGAAAGGACATAGTCTCATGACTTGTGGACAGTTGTCTCCCAAGAATTGTTTTACCTTGATCTCATTGGTAGCTATCATTTATTGAGAGCTTACTATGTGCGAGGTACACTATAAACATATTTCATTTTTTCCTTTCTTAAAATTGAGATATAATTGATAAGAAGTTCTGCTTAAAATTATTTTTTGATTACAAAAGTAATGTAGCACTGTATAATGCAAACATGAAAGCCTCTGCGCTGCCTTCCCTCCATCTTTGCTCTCAGGAATCATTACCTTAGCAGCTTGCTGGGGAAGAGTTTCTGTCACTTACTGAGATCACCCAAACTGCAACGCATGTGACTTAGGTTGAATCACGACACCTAAAAATTTTTGAGCATCAATAATGTTCATGTAGAGGGAATGAGACTCAGATCACAAATTTGGGAGTGCGAGAAATAGAACTTTGCTTTTCTATAACTGAGTTTAATTTCTATTTCAAAATCCATTTGCCAGCTGGTATGTAGTCAGTATTGCTATAATGGAGGTCACCCCAGCTGTCCCAAGTGTTGAGTCTGTGTGGGACAGAGGGCTTATGTAGTTCAAGGTGTTTGGGGAGAGACCCTTCTGTCCCTGGAGTTTTCTGTCTCCTAGAGGGACAAAACTGCTATTGGTTTGATGTGGGAGACAGGAAACCCTAACTATGAAATGTTAGGCATTAGGGGCTTAGTGGGGAGGTATCTGGGGAGTACAAGGTTGCGCTACTGGCTTATTTGGTGCTATATACTGTGAAGTTTGGCCTGCCTCCAACTTGGCTAAGCCAGTTTCAGGGGAGCTATGGAACGGATATATGGGCACTTGGGGTGCTTCCATATCTTTACTATTGTAAATAAGGCTGCAATAAACATAATGGTGAATATGTATTTTTGAATATAAATCTAGTGTTTTTTTTAAAGATTTTATTTACTTATTTGAGACAGAGAGAGAGAGAGCGAGATCAAGCATGAGCTGGGGGAAGGGGCAGAGGCCGGGGGACAAGCAGATGCCCCGCTGAACAGGGAGTCCCATGCAGGGCTTGATCCCAGGACTCTGGGATCACACCAGAGAGGAAGGCTTAACTGACTGAGCCACCCAAGTGCCCCTAAATCTAGTGTTTTTGTTTTCTTTGGGTAAATACCCAGTAGTGGAATTGTTGGATCATACCTTGTGGTGGAATTACTGGGTCATATTTTTTAATTTTTTGAGGACTCTCCATACCAATTGGCATTCCCATCAATGTACCACTTTGCATTCCCACCAACAGGGCCTGAGGGTTGTCTTCTCTACATCCTTCCCAACACTTGTTATCTTGTCTGGTTATCTTTTTGATACTAGCCATTCTGACTGGTGTGAGGTGATATCTCATTGTAGTTTTGATTTGCATTTCCCTGATGGTGAGTGATATTGAGCATATTTTCATGTGTTTGTTGGTCATCTGTAGGTCTTTTTTAGAAAAATGTCTATTCAGATCCTATGCCTATTTTTTACTTGGATTGTTTGTGTTTTTTATGTTGAGTTGTGTATGTTCTTTATATATTTTGAAGCCCTTATTGGGTATGCTGTTTTCAAATACCTTTTCTCATTCAGTAGGTTGCCTTTTGGTTTTGCTCATGGTTTTCTTTGCTCTGCAAAAGCTTTTAATTTTCATGTAGTCCCAATAGTTTATTTTTGTGTTGTTTCCCTTGCCTGAATAGACATCTATAAATATGTTGTTAAGTGCAATGTCCAGGAGATCACTGCCTCTGTTTTCTTCTGGGGGTTTTATGGTTTCAGGTCTCACATTTAGTTCTTTAATTAATTTTGAGTTTATTTTTGTGTTGTTGTAAGAAAGTGGTCTAGTCTCATTCTTTTGCATGTAGCTGTCCAGGTTTCCCAGCACCATTTATTGAAAAGACTGTCTTTTTGCTATTGTATATTCTTTCCTCCTTTGTCATAGGTTAATTGACCATATAGTTGTGGGTTTATTTCTGGGCTCTCTGTCCTGTTCCATTGATCTATGTGTCTATTTTTGTGTCAGTACCATACTGTTTTGTTTACCATAGCTTTGTAGTATATCCTAAAATCTGGGATTATGATACCTTCAACTTTGTTCTTTCTCAAGATTGCTATCTGGTATACTGTTTACTTAGATACTGACATACATCCTTCTAGTGTTTCAAGAAGATGTGCTTGATCACAATACCAGCTCAATACCACGAGCTCATGCCCTTTTCATTGACATAGTCATCAGTGCTCACCTGGCCTGACAGTGGCTTTTGTCGGGGTCTGATTTGCAGGGTAGAAGAGTGGGTTTTGGGCAACAAGTCCCCTCGGAAGATGTCTGTTCAGTGGCAGAAGTGTAACACAAAGGAGTGATAATCTGGCACCATTTCTGGTTTCCATTAATCTCAGCACTGTATCACTCTGGCACAAGCAAGCCGTGAAACTGGTTTGAAGAGGCAATTCCAGAATAATCAGCATAATTCCACACTAAGTTATGCTCATTGAGGGGAAAGTGGATGAGAGGTCTTGGGGACACCCATTATCTAGCAACTGTGGGAAGGCCACCCCCTGCTAATCTGAATCAGACTCCATCCAGGTTGCCAAGCCAGTGGCAACAGAGAAGCTAAAAAATCTCAGGGCTCTTACCTGGATCTCCAGCTTTCTTTTTACCTTTTTTGTCTCATCTTTTCATTTTTCTTTAATATACATTTGCCCGTTTCTAAATCTTTACAGTTTAAGCATTTTCTTTCTTTTATTTCTTGCTCTTCATTTTCAGTTCTCTAATTTCACTTTCCCCTTGTTCTTTTTCTTTACTTGTAGGGGACATTTGCTTATTATAGATGTTCTAAAAGTCACCTGTCTACATGCTTGGAATGAATATGTGCTTTAGGCAGGGAAAATTGTATTTAGATTGATCTATTAATGCACGCTTATTGTGCTGAAACTCCTGCTAAAAGATACTAGCTAGAATTTAGATGCAATGATAGGACATTCCTCTGGACACTCTGGATTTGTAAAATAGATATTAAACTATTTCTTTGTTAGGCCACACTGTGCTTTGGGAGATTTATGGTCTTGTTTCCCAGTGGAGGAAATGAGAAAATGGGAAATTCCATAGCCCACCAAAAGTATTCCAGTGAGGTTGGCAATGGGGCTCTTGGATAGCAAGGCCTCAACTCTAGTAGTGAAAATTTTGCAGCTGTAGAAAGGAAGGGATCCTGTAGGAATCATTTCATTGAAAATATATATGTTCAGTCAACCGATTGATATATAATCAAACAAGAAATATTTGTTGAGGGCCTATGCTGTATGAGAGGCCCATGGTAGATAGTTTACAGATTACTAGAGAAATCTAGGCAATCCTTAGCTATATTAATAGGGCAGGTTAAATGTAGGAAAGGGTAGACCCAAAAGTATGAAGACTAATACAGAGAAGATTGCTTTTTTTTCCCTTAGAACTACTGGGTGGATGTACTGATTAGCATAAACTCCTCCTCTATAAAACTATTGCAGGACAGAGGCTGATAGGGATACTTCTATCTTGAATGCATGGCTTCCAAGGTTGCCTTGGAGACCATTTTCATTCTAGCTAGCTGGAAGGAAGGGAGTATCGAAGTGCAGGTGTGGCAGCTTTTTATGGGCCAGGCCCAGAAGTGTAACTTCTATTTATATTCATTGGCTAGGATTTGGTTACATGGCCACATCTGACAGCAATAGAGGAAATGAGTTCCAGCTTTGTACCCAGGGAGGCAAAAACATAAATTTTGGCTAGCAGCAGCGCTGTGTCCTGACCCAGTTAAAGAATGGGCTGTGTTTCTAACGTGAAACTATAGATGATTTAAATTAGCTTCTTTATATTTTCCTATAGTTTTCAAAGTTTATAATTACATGTATTACTTTTACAATCAGAAAAAAACAGTACATTTTATTTTTAAAAATGTAATCCAGGTGTGTGGGACTTAGAACATTATAATTTTTTTTTTCTATGCAAACAGTTAAAATGGCTGCTTTGATCCCCAGGTGAGATTATAAAATCCTATATAACCCACCAAGTAGTTGAAAATATAAGGCCAATCTAATTAATTATTAACTCTGCCATGCTTCTTAAAGAGATTTACATCTCACTATGAAGCCAGCCTGAAATCTGTGCTCTAGGAGAAGGAGGATAACGTAGGACTGAGAAAGTGATAAAAAAGAGAAATAAGAGGAGTTTCTGCCCCCTTTCCAGAGGTGGCTGAAGTAAAAATGTGGAAATAGGGGCTTCCTCTATCCCTCCATTTTGCTGCTCTTTCTCTCTCCCGTTATCTTAAGCTCCTCATGGTAGCTGGCACCTTCCCCAGGCATGCCCACTTTCTAAAGTAATCCCTGCTCCAAAATCACCTCTTTATTTTCCCCCAACAAAGTGCCTCTTCTCTCACTGACCTCACTTAGGGATCGTGGGCAAAGCCTTATTTTAATTAGTTCAGATAGAGAAAGAGAGAGAACACAACCACTTAGATTTCTCTGAGTATTCGCAGTTTTTAAGAAGAAAATTTGTTCAGCAAAATGCCTCTATCATTGGTGGAATTTCAGGCAGAGTAACCTAGTCAAGATTGTCAGATATTTTTGGTAGATATTTTTGGTTAGAGACTCCATCCAGGCTTATGTGGAAGCCTTTCCTCTGAAGAGTTTCTCAAGTTTCTATTTTTGCATTTTATGGTGTCTTCCTGCCTCAGTTTCTTAAAGCCCTAAGTTTATTACAACAGAGACAGTAGTACTCTTCAAATATTCTTTGCGGGCCCCTACACTTCCTGGTCTCTTTTCCAGTTGTTTTGGGCCCTGTGACACAAACAGTGTCTACTGGGCTATGAGTGGAAGAGTTGTAGGTCTCTTCTGGTTAGGCCAGTGTATCTTCAGCACACACTCTTTCACCTGAGTGGATACACGTGAAGACAACAGGATGGCAGAGGTGCTAAAGGAGGAGCCAAGGAGACCACTCTGACCCATGGCCAACTATGATGTGATGAGAAAATCCTCTGTTGTATTATACCAATAAGATTTGGGGATTTACTTGTTCCCAATAGCCTAGCTTGTCCCAAATAATACAGGCTCACAGGCAATGGAGAGGGTGAGTTATTGGGAGTGGAGGAATGGAAAAGGGAGGGGTTTGTAGGCCTTAGGAATCACCTTATAAGGCACTCCTTGTTCTGACTACTTAATGAGGAAACTGGTGGTGTCAATCATGAGGGAGCTGTTAAAGATGATGTCATCATCACCATCCATTTGTGAAAAGAGGAATAACATGGACAACTGCGTTTGGATTTGGAGGAAAGGATTCCTGAAGAGGAATGAAAATAGAGCTGGGAAGTTGAATTAAAAGGCAAGAGAATTTCTCTGACTTTAAGTACCTAGCTTCTGACTGGAGATATCAGGATTATTAATCTCATGAAATATAATACCATAGAATATACAAATATTAAATGTAGTGCAGAATAAAATAAATATTTGGAGAAAGAGAGGTTATGATAGGCTGGAAGACCAGGGAAGAGAAAAGTCTTCATTGAAGAATGGGCATCTGAGATGGCTTTCTAACATAGGTCAAATTTAGGAAGATGGGAGGAGAGGGCCTTCTGGTTGGAAGGACTGATGTGCACAAAGGTTTTAAGGTCAGAAAATCCTGGAGTGCTTGTTAAGCATCTGACCTGGTTTTGGCTCAGGTCATGATCTCGTGGGTCATGAGATCGAGCCCCACATTGGGCTTTGTACTCAGTGCGGTGTCTACTTGAGTTTCTCTCTCTCCCTCTGCTCCTCCCCTCCTCCTGCACCCCCGTCTCAAATAAATAAATAAATCTTTTTTAAAAGGGCCAGAAAATCCTGTTAGTCTAGTTTGACTAGAGTGTACTATTTGGGGAGGGTACATAAGTCAGAGGTGAGACTTCAGAGATAGTTGGAGGACACATTGTAAAGAACCTCAAATGCCATTGAATACCTTTAAACTTGAAAAGAGTGCCATTACAATGTAATGGTGAAAATTGCCAACAACCTTGGTGCCCATTAATGAAAGAATAGATAAGTAAGTTACAATGCTGCCAATCTATGGGATACCATTCAGCAGTTACTCACATGGAAAGATCTCTAAGGCGCTGTTAAGTAAAAATATCAGGGTTATGTAATACCACTTGTGTAAAGCAGTACACATCCATATCTGTAAATTCCATATTCCTGAACGCACATATATATAAACACACACAGATGTATTTGAATGCATCCTAGGAAGGAAGGATACACAGGAACTGGTAACAGTGGCTACCTATGGGCAAAGGGCTTGAGACTGGCCACAATCTTACCTGCTCTCCAATGCCTTGTCCTTGGAGAGTTTTTGAAGAGAATGGAGTCTAACCAGATCATTTCTGTCACCTGAGCCTGCTTCTTTTCCCAGGCCCACCTCAAACACCTTCATTATCATCTAGGTGGACATGCTTGCTTTCCCATCAATTGAAATGCGTTTATGGTAATAGAAGGTAGTAAATCCCCTTGCAAAGATAAGCAGATTTCTCTTTTATCTAAAATCATTTTTCACTGAGTAAAAATGTTTTGGTCAAGACATAGACACCCTTTTGAGAGTGATATTTTCAAGTTTTCTTGAATGAGAAAATCCTTTATTGGAGGAAAACAAAACAAAAGAATTGTTTATATCCTGACTACTTTGAAGAAAAATCTGAAATGGCCAATAACATTAAAATACATTAACTAAAACCACAGAACAATTAAAATATTTAAAAAGAAAGACCAAAAATTATTTAGCTTACTCACCAGTAAGAAATACATATATTATTCAACAAATGATAGAGGAAAAGTTACCTGTAGAATAAACTATAATTTGGTTCTCACCTCACATCATATTCCCAAACACATTTCAGGTATATTAAAATCAGTATAAAAATACAAAAAAGCAAGCAAAAATGAATTCAAAATTGTATTTTAAAAAATGAGCAATAAGTTTTTAAAATTTTTTTTATTATGTTATGTTAGTCACCATATTGTACATCCTTAGTTTTTGATGTAGTGTTCCATGATTCATTGTTTGCGTATAACACCCAGTGCTGCATGCAATATGTGCCCTCCTTAATACCCATCACCGTCCTATCCCAATACCCAACCGCCTGCCCTCAGAAGCCCTCGGTTTGTTTCCCAGAGTCCATAGTCTATCATGGTTCATTCCCCCTTCTGTTTACCCCCTCTTAATTCTTCCCTTCCTTCTCCTACCAATCTCCCTGCTATTTCTTATGTTCCACAAATGAATGAAACCATTCTCTGCTTGACTTATTTCACTTAGCATAATCTCCTCCAGTCTCGTCTATGTTGCTGCAAATGTTGAGTAATCATTCTTTCTGATGGCTGAGTAATGTTCCATTGTATATATGGACCACATCTTCTATATCCATTCATCTGTTGAAGGGCATCTCAGCTCCCTTCAGAGTTTAGCTATTGTGGACAATGCTGCTATTAACATTGGGGTGCATATGGCCCTTCTCTTCACTACGTCAATATCGTTGGGGTAAATACCCAGTAATGCAATGGCTGGGTCATAGGGTAGCTCTATTTTTAACTTTTTGAGGGACCTCCACACTGGTTTTCAAAGTGGCTCTATCAACTTGCATTCCCACCAACAGTGTGGGAGCGTTCCCCTTTCTCCACATCCTCTCCAACATTTGTTCTTTCTTGCCTTGTCCATTTTTGCCATTCTAACTGGCGTAAGGTGGTATCTCAACATGGTTTTGATTTGAATTTCCCTGATGGCTAATGATTTTGAACATTTTTTCATGTGTCTCTTAGCCATTTGTATGTCTTCATTGGAAAAGTATCTGTTCATATCTTCTGCCCATTTTTTGATTTGATTATTTGTTTCACGTGTATTGAGTTTGAGAAGTTCTTTGTAGATCTTGGATACCAGTCTTTTATCTGAAGTGTCATTTGCAAATTTCTTCTCCCATGCCATGGGCTGCCTCTAAGTTTCTTTGTCTGTTCCCTTGGCTGTGCAGAAGCTTTTTATCTTGATGAAGTCCCACAAGTTCATTTTATCTTTTGTTTCTCTTGCCTTTGGAGATGTGTCATGAAAGAAGTTTCTGTGACCGATGTCAAAGAGGTTACAGCCTATATTCTCCTCTATGATGTTGATGGATTCCTGTCTCACATCGAGGTCTTTCATCCATTTGGAGTATATCTTTGTGTATGGTGCGAGAGAGTGGTCAAGTTTCATTCTTTTGCATATAGCTGTCCAATTTTCCCAGCGCCATTTAGTGAAGAGACTATCTTTTTTTCCACTGGTTTTTTTTTCCTGATTTGTCAAAGATTAGTTGCCCAAAGAGCTAAAGGTCCATTTCTGGGTTCTCTCTTCTGTTCCATTGGTCTATGTGTCTGTTTTTGTGCCAGTACCATGCTGTCTTCGTGATCACAGCTTTGTAGTATAGCTTGAAATCCGGCAACGTGATGCCCCCAGCTTTGTTTTTCCTTTTCAACAATTTCTTGGTGATTTGGGGCCTTTTCTGGTTCCACACAAATTTAAGGGCTGCTTGTTCTAGCTCTTTGAAAAATGTCATTGGTATTTTGGTCGGGATGGCGTTGAAAGTGTAGATTGCTCTGGGTAGCATAGACATTTTAGCTATGTTATTCTTCCGATCCATGAGCATGGAATGTTTTTCCATCTTTTTGTGTCTTCTTCAATGTCTTTCAAGAGTGATCTCTAGTTTCTAGAATATATATCCTTTACCTCTCTGGTTAATTCTGAGATATCGTATGATTTTTAGTGCTATTGAAAATGGAATCAATTGCTTAATTTCTCTTTCTTCAGTCTCATTGTTCGTGTATAGAAATGCAACAAACTGAGGACTTCAGAGGGGAGGGGGTGGGGGAATGGTGTAGACTGGTGATGGGTGGTAAGGAGGGCATGTATTGCATGGTGCACTGGGTGTTATACACAACTAATGGAGCATTGAAATTTACATCGGAATCCGGGGATGTACTGTATGGTGACTAACATAATATAATAAAAAATCATTTAAAAAAAAAAGAAATGCAACTGATTTCTGAGCATTGATTTTGTATCCTGCCACATTACTGAATTGTTCTATGAGTTCTAGTAATTTGGGGGTGGAGTCTTTTGGTTTTCCATATAGAGTATCATGTCATCTGTGAAGAGAGACAGTTTGACTTCTTCTTTGCTGATTTGGATACCTTTTATCCCTCTTTGTTGTCTGATTGCTGTTGCAAGGACTTCTAGTACTATGTTGAATAATAATGGCGAGAGTGGGCATCCTTGTCGTGTTCCTGATATTAAGGGAAAGGCTTCCAGCTTTTCCCCATTGAGAATGATATTTGCTGTAGGCTTTTCATAGATGGTTTTTATGAATTTGAGGAAAATGCATCAATTGAAGGATCATATGGTTCTTGACTCTTTCTTGTTGATATGATCTATCACACTGATCGATTTGCGAACATTGGACCAACCTTGCACCCCAGGGATGAATCCCACTTGGACGTGATGGATAATCCTTTTAATGTACTGTTGGATCCTATTAGCTAGGATCTTGTTGAGAATTTTGGTATCTGTATTCATCAGGGATTTTGGTCTGTAATTCTCCTTTTTGATGGGGTCTTTGCCTGGTTTGGGGACCAAGGCAATACTGGCGTCATAGAATGAATTTTGTAGTTTTCCTTCTGTTCCTATTTTTGGAAACATCTTCATAAGAATAGGTATTGTTTCTTCTTTGAATATTTGGTAGAATTCCCTGGGGAATCTGTCAGACCCTGGACTCTTGTTTTTGGGGAGGTTTTTGATCAATCTTCTGCTTCAATCTCTTCATGTTTAATCAGCCTGTTTGGATAATCAATTTCTTCCTGTTTCAACTTGGTAGTTTATTGGTTTCCAGGAAGGCATCCATTTCTTCCAGGTTGTTTAAATTATTGGCATAAAGTTGTTGATAAAAGTTTCTAATGATCCTTCCTATTTCATTGGTATTGGTCGTGATCTCTCCCCTTTCATTCATAATTTTATTAATTTGGGTCTTTTCTCTATTCGTTTGAATAAGTCTGGCCAGTGGCTTATCGATCTTATTTATTCTTTCAAAGAACCGGCTTCTAGCTTTGTTGATCTGCTCTACTGTGCTCCTGGTTTCTAATTCATTGATCTCTGCTCTAATCTTGATCACCTGCCTTCTTGTTCGTAGGTTAGGACTGTTCTTCTGTTCCAGCTCTAGCTTCTTGAGGTGTGAATATAAAAACTGCATTTTAGATTTTTCTATTCTTTTGAGTGAGGCTTGGATGGCCATGTATTTTCCCCTTAGGACTGCCTTTGCAGTGTCCCATAGGTTTTGGACTGATGTGTTTTCGTTATCATTGGTTTCCATAAATTGCTTAAGGTCTTCTTTAATTCCCTGGTTTACCCAATCATTTGTAAGTAGGATGGTTCTGAATTTCCAAGCATTTGAGTTTCTTCTAAATTTTCCTTGTGATTGAGTTCCAGTTTCAAAGCATTGTGGTCTGAGAATATGCAGGGAATAATCTCAGTCTTTTGGTGTCAGTTGAGACCTGTTTTGTGACCCAGTATATGGCCTATTCTGGAGAAAGTTCCATGTGCTTTCAAAAAGAATGAGTATTCTGTTTTTCTAGGATGTAGTGTTCTGTATGTATCTATGAGGTCCATCTGGGCCAGTATGTCATTCAAGGCTCTTGTTTCTTTGTTGATTTTCTTTTTTTTTCTTTTTCTTTTTTTTTTTTTAAAGATTTTATTTATTTATTCAACAGAGATAGAGACAGCCAGCAAGAGAGGGAACACAAGCAGGGGGAGTGGGAGAGGAAGAAGCAAGCTTATAGCAAAAGAGCCTGATGAGGGGCTCGATCCCATAACGCCGGGATCACGCCCTGAGCCAAAGGCAGACGCTTAACTGCTGTGCCACCCAGGCGCCCCTCTTTGTTGATTTTCTGCTTAGGTGATCTGTCTATTGCTGAGAGTGGAGTGTTGAGGTCCCTTACTATTAACGTATTATTCTCTATATATCTCTTTATTCTGGTTAAGAGTTGGCTTGTGTATCTAGCTGCTCCCCTGTTGGGGGCATCAATATTTATACTTGTCATGTCCAGATGTTGGATACATCCTTTAAGAATAATATAGTGTCCTTCTGTATCTCTAACTATAGTCTTTAGTTTAAAATCCAATCTGCCTGATATGAGAATTGCTACCCCAGCTCTCTTTTGAGGTCCGTTGGCATGAAAAATGGTTCTCCATCCCTTCATGTTCAGTCTGGATGTATCTTTAGGTTCAAAATGAGTCTCTTCTAGGCAGCAAATGGATGGGTCATGTCTTTTTATCCAATCTGAAACACTGTGGCATTTTATGGGAGCATTTAGGTCATTCACATTAAGAGTGATTATTGAGAGATATGATTTTAATGATGTCATGTTGTCTATGAAGTCTTTGTTTCTATAGATTGTAAATTTCTGTTCTGTATCACTCTTGGGGTCTTTTTACTTTTATAGAACCCCCCTTAATATTTCTTGGCTTGGTGGTCACATATTCTTGCAGTTTCTTCGGGTCTTGGAAGGTCCTTGTCTCTCCATCCATTCTGAATGACAGCCTTGCTGGATAAAGGATCCTGGCTGCATATTCTTTCACTTAGTTCTCTGAATATGACTTGCCAGCTTTTCCTGGCTTGCCAGGTCTGTGTAGACAAGTCTGACATTTTCTGATGTTCCTCCTCCTGTAGGTGAGGATTCTCTTCCCCCTGGCCACTTTCAAAATTGTATCCTTAGATGTAAGATTTGCGAGTTGTACTATTATGTGACGTGGTGTTGGTCTGTTCTCATTGATCTTGGGAGGGGTGCTCTCTGCGTCTTGGACACGAATGCTGGTTTCCTTTGCCAGATTAGGGAAGTTCTCAGCTACAATTTGTTCAAATATCTTTTCTTTCTTTTTTGTTTTTTTTACTATTTATTTATTTATTTATTTATTTATATTTTATTATGTTAGCCACCATACAGTACATCCCTGGTTTTCAATGTAAAGTTCCATGATTCATTACTTGCGTATAACACCCAGTGCACCATGCAATACGTGCCGTCCTTAATACCCATCACTAGCCTATCCTCTCTCTTTCCACCCCCTCGGGGATGCTGATGATTCTGACATTGGAACGTTTCATTGATTCAGTAATCTCCCGTAATCTACATTGTTGAGATTGGATTTTTTTGAGCCAAGTTCCCATTTTCTCCTTCTTTTCTATCATTCCATCTTCCAATTCACTAATTCGTTCTTCTGCCTCATTTAACTTGGCCATCAGAGCATCCAGTTTAGACTGCATTTGATTTATAGCATTTTTAATTTCTGCTAGATTCACTCTCATTTCCGCCCTTAGAGATTCTATATTCTTGTTAATATTTTTTTCAAGCCTACACATCATCTTGACCATTGTAACTCTGAACTCTGTTTCTGACAATTTGGTTATAACCATATCCATCAGTTCTGTGGCAGAGGCCACAGTCTCTGTCTCCTTTCTTTGCTGGGGATTCCTCCTCCTTGTCAATTTGATGAGTACAGGTTGGGGTGAGGCACAGAGCCCATGTTATTGACCAGGACTCAGGCAATGTGCACTTGTTTTATAGGGACCTTAAGGATGTGGGCTTCTTGTTTCTTCAGCCTGCCTTCTTGGGGAGGGGCCTGCCATGCTGATACTAAGGCAACCCTGCTCGGGGAGAGTTGCCTCAACCCCTGTGAGAGGGGGTGGGGATGGGCACAATGTGAACCAGTATTTCCGTGTTTTGTACTCTGGTGGCTTTCCCTGGTGGTTTTCTGTGACTCTTCTGAGAGCCAGAGCAGCAGTGGCCGTACCCTAGCCTCTGTCTCAGAACAAAGAGATCACAGTCTGCTCTCCACTGAGTTCTCTTGGCCTCTTTAACTCTGTTTCTGTTGGTGCTGCTAAAAACCCTGCAGCACCCTGGCTTGTGAGCCCCACAGCTGCTCTCCCAGCTCTCGCTTCCACGGCCGGCACATCTCTGTCCTTGTGCTTCTAACACCGCCAGCTGCCTCGGTTCCCGCGCGCACTCCCGAGCTCCCTGTTTCAGTGTGGTTTGCACATGCTCCGGAGCTCTGGGTTTTCAGTCTGGTCGCACGCGCACTCCTGAGCTCCCAGTTTCAGTCTAGTTCAAGTGTGTGCTCCGGTGCTCCAGTTTTCAATCTGGATGCGTGTGCTTTCCTGGGTTCCCTGTCTCAGTCTGTTTTCTCACGGGTGCTGGTCCTCGAATCTGGCCTGCTCCCCAGTGCAGGTGGCTACTGCTTCCCGTCACCCAAGTGCAGCTGCTCCCTCCCCCTTCCGTTTATCTTCCTATATCTGTGTGCAGATTCACATCTCCCCGTGTTGTTCCTCAATACTCAGCACTGGAGATACTTGTTTCTAGAGATCCAGATGTATCTTCCTACCTTTCGGGCTGATTTCGTGGGTGTTCAGAATGATCTGGTAGATATCCAGCTCGATTCAGGGGACCAGCTGAAAAAAGTTCCCCTACTCATCTGCCATCTTTTTTCTTCCCCCCAAAATAAGCAATAAGTTATATCCCAGGATTGCAAAGATGATGCAATGTCAGAAAAATCTTCAATATAATTCATCACTTTAACAAAATTAAAAGACAAAAAATCATACTATTGCTATATCAGATGATGTAGAAAATGCACTCAATTGTCCAATTTTTGCTCATATAAATACTCTTTAATCTATTTGAGGATATTACCTCAAAATCTGTAGCAAATATCATATTGAGGGGTGAAATGCTAGAAGAGTCTCATTAAAATGAGACATGCAATATCCCTGTTATCACCTCACAATTTAATATTACACTGTATGTTCTACCAGTGTAAAATTTGTACTGTCATATGAAATAATTGCCCATCGGGAAAAGCCAAGAAAATCCGGTTATGAGCTCGAAAATACTGATAAGTGAGTTGAACAACTTATTGGATAAATCATTTATAAATTCAGTAACAGAAAGATATTTGGAAAATCCTCAAATATTTTGAAATTAAGCAACAATCTTTCTTCTTTCTTTCTTCTTTCTCTCTTTCTTTCTTTCTTCTCTTTCTTTCTTTCTTTCTTTCTTCTTTCTTTTCTTTCTTTCTTCTTTCTTTCTTTCTTTCTTTCTTTCTTTCTTTCTTCTTTCTTTCTTCTTTCCTTCCTTTTTCTAAAGTAGGTCTCATGCCCAATTTGGGACTTGAACTCATAACCCTGGCATCAAGAGTCAGATCCTTTACTGACTGAACCAGTTAGGCACCCCTAGCAATAATATTTCTAAAAAACCCATGGATAAAAGAAGTCACAAAGGAAATTAGAAAATATTTTGAACTGAATAAAAATGAAAATAAAAAACACAACATGTCATTTGTGAGATGCGGCATGGAAGTAGCATTGAGAGGGAAATCTATAGCTTTTAATGTTTATATTAGGAAGAAAAGGTCTAAAATCAAGAAAGCTGCCAACTTAAGGTGCTAAAAGAATAAGTTAAACACAAAGTAGAAATGGAATAATCAAGACAGGAATAGAAATCAATGAAATACAAAACAGTTAAGTACTACAAAAAATACAACATATAAGTTTTTTTTTTCCTAAATCAATAAGGTGAATAAATCTAGCTAGACTGGTCAAGAAAGGAAAATAAAAGAGAGAATATCAGTATGATCCTGGAGACATTAAAAGATAATAGATATTAAAATTCAATAATTTTGAAAACTGAAATGCAATAGATGAGTTTGCTGAAAGATTCAAATTACCAATTACTAAAGTTTCAAATCACCAACTGATAACAGAGATGTGGGGCAACTGAATGCATTACAGATGGAGATACAAAATAGCACTACTGTTTTGGAAAAATGGTTTGGCATTATTTAGTCAAGAGAAATGAAAATGCATGTTCATAAGACTTGTCCTTGAATGTTCATGGTGGCTTTATTTAAAATAGCCCCCAACTGAAAACAACCCAATGTCTGAGGGTGAACTGGTATACAATCTGTGGTTCATATATACAGTGAAAGCAATGTAAAGAAATTAATTACTGATACACACAATCTGTACAGCTTTTTAAAACATGATGCTGAGGGGAGCCTGGGTGGCTCAGTCATTAAGCATACGGCTTTGGCTCAGGGCGTGATCCTGGAGTTCTGGGATCGAGTCCCACATCAGGCTCCTCCGCTGGGAGCCTGCTTCTTCCTCTCCCACTCCCCTGCTTGTTTTCCCTCTCTGGCTGGCTGTCTCTCTCTCTCTCTGTCAAATAAATAAATAAAATCTTTAAAAAAATAAAACAAAAATAAAACATGATGTTGAGAAAAGGCCAGACACAAAATAATATACGCGATATTATTCCATTTGTACAAAATTCTAGGAAATATAAATCTGATCTATAGTGCTACAAAGCTGATCAGTGAGTCCATGGTGCTTGGGGTCGCAGGTAGAGAATGGGAACCATGTGGGGTAATGGAAACATTCTGTATCATGACTGAGGTGTTGGTTACTTGACTGTATGTGTTTCTCAAAACTCATCTAACTGTACACTTAAAGTGTGTACATTTTATTTCATGTAAGTTATACTTTAATGAAATAGGCTGGTGATGGGTAGTGATGAGGGCACGTATTGCATGGTTCACTGGGTGTTATACACAACTAATGAATCACCGAACTTTACATCAAAAACCAGGGATGTACTGTATGGTGACTAACATAATATAATTAAAAATATTTTAAAAAAGTAATAACATTTTTATGCAACAACCAACTAGAAAATGTAGTAGAAAAAGACGATAGCAACAAACTACAGGATACTTGAAATTAAAATGAACAAAAATGTGCAAGAAATTTATGGAATCAATTATAAATAATTGAAAGACATGGGGGGCACCTAGGTGGATCAGTCAGTTGGGTGTTAGACTCCTGATTTTGGCTCAGATCATGATCTCAGGATTGTGAGTTAAAACCCTGAGTCAGGTTCCACACTGGGCATGGAGCCTTCTTACAATTTTCATACTCCCTCACAGGGCACCTGGGTGGCTTAGTCAGTTAAGTGTCTGCCTTTAGCTCGGGTCATGATCCTAGGGTTCTGGGATCAAACCCCACATCAGGCTCCTTGCTCAGTGAGGAGTCTGCTTCTCCCTTTCCCTCTGCCTGCCACTCCCCCTGCTTGTACTCTCTCTCTCTGTCAAATAAATAAAATCTTAAAAAAAAAAAGATTCTCTTTCTCCCTCTCCCTCTGCCCCTCCCCATCTCTCTCCCTCTCTAAAGAAAAAAAATATTGAAGGATATGGAAGATCCAAAAAAAATAGAGAAATAGATCAAGTTTCATGAATGTAGAGATCAATACCAAAGAGATGCAAATTCTACATAAACTGATTTCTAGATCCAATGCAATTTGAATAAAAATTCCAAGAAAATCTTTGATGGAATGTCACAAACTATTCTTAAAATTCATATGAAAGAGTAAATGATCCATGAATAGCTAAACTATTTCTGAAAAAAGAAATTAAGAAAAAGGACTTGAACTATTGGGTGTAAGAAATATCATAAAGCTACAGTATCTACAACATAGTGGTAATGAATCAAAAATACAAAGGAAAATAGAAGAGATAAAAAGTAGATCAATGGAGCAGAAAACAAATACATGTAATTAACAGGTATTACAAATTGGTGGAGAATCCATATACATAAAAATTAAATTAGATTTCTTCCTCCTACCATATACAAACAAAAGAAACAAAAACACAGGAAATATAGCTAATTTTGGGATAGGGAAGGATGATATAAGCAATGGAAGAAACCACAAAGGGAAACATCAATAGATTTGTCTATAAAAATTTACAGATTTCTAATATCAAACAAATGAAAATATATGGACAAATTGAAAAAGAAAGTATTAAAATTATTACCTAAATAATTCTTTTAAATCAATGAAATAATTTATATAGGAGAAAGAAAATGAGCACAGAAGAAATACAAATTGAATAGTAACTAAGAAACATATTATTTAACAAGCAAATGTATGCAAATTAAAAAGAAATGCTATTTTTTACTAAATTGGTGAAGTTTAAATAAAACAAAAACCTGTATTATTTGATATTGGTGAGGGTGTGATGAGATAGGTGTTCTCATCCCTTGCTGATAGAAGTGTAGATTGGCAAAAATTTCTGGAAAGCAATTTGGTAATGACTTTTAAAAAATTAATACCGAGTGGTGCCTGGGTGGCTCAGTTGGTTAAGCATCCAGTTCTTGATTTCGGCTCAGCTCATGATCTCAGGGTCATAAGATTGAGCTCTGTGCTGGACATGAAGCCTGCTTAAGATTCTCTCTCCCTCTCTCTTTGCCCCCCACTTCCCCCTTGTCACACACACACATGCTGTCTCTCTCTATCCCAAAATTATTCCTATTATATTAAAATTTACAAATCATTCTTGAAAGACATTGAAGAAGACACAAAAAGATGGAAAAATATTCCACACTCATGGATCAGAAGAATTAACATAGTTAAAATGTCCATGCTACCCAGAGCAATCTACACTTTCAANACATAGTTAAAATGTCCATGCTACCCAGAGCAATCTACACTTTCAATGCTATCCCGATCAAAATACCAATGACATTTTTCAAAGAACTGGAACAAATGGCCCTTAAATTTGTGTGGAACCAGAAAAAGTCACAAATTGCCAAGGAAGTGTTGAAAAGGAAAAACAAAGCTGGGGGCATCACAATGCTGGATTTCAAGTTGTACTACAAAGCTGTGATCACAAAGACAGCATGGTACTGGCACAAAAACAGACAC